>NC_058109.1:36652080-36979580 GCF_914725855.1 Thunnus albacares | reverse complement strand
AACGGGAGGCTCTGTTGTACTCTTTGACAAACAGACCTTTTGCAATTTGGGAACTTAGTGCTGAATGGGACTTTACATGTCCAGATCAAAGTACTAGGTGAAATTGCGACCAAATTGGAAAAAGTTTGCCATTTCGGTCAACTTTGTCCCAAATGGGTCTTTTCATGTCCAGATTGAAGTTCTGGCTCTGACTCCGTACAAATGGGAAACCTTTTGCCATCTGGGGCACCTTGGTGCCAAATGGGTCTTTTCAAATCCAAATGCCATATTTTGCTCCAATGTGAGTCCAAATGTGTCCACATTCAGTGTATTGCTCCAATGGAGTCCTGATGTATGTGCAAAGTTTCGTGAATTTTCGAGAACTCCTTGCATCTCAAAAATTCTAAAACTAATTAGGGGGCACTATAGAGCCGACATACCACGCCCAAGCCCATTTTCAATGTGAAATTGAAACCCTTACTAGTTCAAACACGCTTGTAAAGTTTTGTGAGCTCAAAGATGAGCCTATTAAATGAAAATTGACACGCAAAACACAAAATGGCTGACTTCCTGTTGGGGGAAAAAATTCTACATCAAATTTAAAGGTGAGGGCTTTAATATGAAATTTTCTATGGGGCGCCCTCAAGTAATTTTGCCAGACCCATAAAATATACATTTTCAGATATACAACTTCTGACACATGCAAAATTTCATAAGTTTTCGAGCATGTTTATCCCCAAAACTGCAATTCTTATGGAATACTAATATTAATAACAATGATAATAATAACAATTCCTTCAAATACAAGAGGGACTTCACACCATTCGATGCTTGGGCCTTAATAATAATTCCTTCAGTTTCAAGAGGGCCTTCACACTGCTAGGTGCTCGGGTCCTAATAATTCCTTCAGATACAAAGGGCCTTCACACCGCTAGTTGCTCGGGCCCTAATAAACCGGCACAAACTCAGTAGGGTTCTACCCCTCCGGGATAGATGCCTCATTAAAACCATGAAAAAAGCCACATTCGCCCAGGTGGCCACGTGATATCCATGGCTGAATTCCACCATCTTGTCTGCAGCCAGGTCCACATTTTATCCCCTTGAGTCCCAGTGCCCTCACAGACTTGATGTGATGACCGTGAACATGTCAAAGTATGTATAGCTATAGTCCATGAGGGCTCAGTCTGCAAGTCTGGAAGGGATATATTTGGATTCAGCAGCAACTTCTCTTCTTTAACCTTGAAATAATAGCTTCCTTTGTCAGAACACATTGAGCCTCATGCAAGAACATTTTTGGAAGTCAGATTCTGTCCTCTCTTCACTGGACTTAAATTTGTGCATTTGTTAGATTTCATAATTAACATTATTGATGCCCCCAGTCGCCATATAGGGCTAGGTGTTCCGCTCCACTGGAAGGCAAGCTCAATTCCCAAAAATGTTCCCTAAGAGTAAAGAGAAGAATTTTTAACATGAAGTCCTGCTGTTTGAAATCAGTACACACAATATAATAATTACTGATATTGTATACTGTCCAAATATTAACAAACAAATTACAAATTAACAAACCTTTTTGCCAACATTGTTCTTGACGACTTCATGCCAGTAATGCCCCTTTGAATTGAACTGAATATTACAAATTTATCAATACCAGTAATGGCTGACATAGATGCTTAAAAAAACCCCTTGCTACAGCAAAGTGGTCCAAGACTAATATGAGAGGCAGTCAAGAAGGTGACAGTCACAGAGATATTAGAGGAGAGAATATTATAGCCTGCAATAGGTGATGTTACACTGCCATCTGCAACGGAAGATAATACTGGACAGAGATCTGCATATAAAGGCAACAGTCTTGAAAAACTGTGAACCTTTAATCTGGATGAATTTCTCTGACGGTCTTAAAGCAACAGTCAGGTGCCCAAATGAACATTAAAATAGGTTTTTTCCTGTCATAACCATTCCTCCTGTTCATATTGACCATTAGAACATCCCTTCCTTCATAATGCACTTACAATGTCAGTGATGGGGGACAAAATACACAAGCTACCGTCTGTGCAAAAATGTATTTAAAAGTTTATCTGAAGCTAATATGAAGCTTCAGCCATCCAAAAAAGTCAAATCAAGTAGATATCTTTAAATGTTAGTCTTTTTAGTGCCAAAGTCCCTCTTTTTGTTACTACCACTGCAGCTCAACGGGGAAACACTGTCCGAGAAAACACAAAGAGGGAATTTGATGATAAAAAGACTGAAAATGTGGTAGGTATCCACTTGATATAACTAAATCAGACTGCTGAAATAAACTTTTAAATGCATTTTTACACAAATGGATGTATAGACACATTGTGGATTTTTGCCCCCTAAAAAAACATATTTGAAGGAGATCTTCTGATGGTCAGTATGAACATGAGGAAGGATTACAGCAAGGAAAACCTCTTTCAGTTGAGCACCTGACTGTTGTTTTAAGACAGACAGGAAAAATTGTGAACTTATCCTTTAAGGCATTGTTATTTGAGGTCAAATTAGTGTTTTTTGCCTTGTGGGGAAAGGCAAATTGGTGAAGACACAAATTCTCTTAAACCTTTCACATTTGCCAATTACCAGTGAAAACTGTAAGATGCCAATTTTTCTTCCATTTATTTTGTTTTACACAGGGACCGGATTGATCCTTTTGTCTTTAGGTTTCAATTCAAGAATGTGGAATACTCCTCAGGCCGCAACAAGACCTTCCTGTGTTACTTGGTGGATAAAGGGAACACAGCTGATGGACTGCTGAGGGGCTGTCTGGAGGATGAGCACACTGGGTCTCATGCTGAGGAAGCTTTCTTCACACAGTGCCTGTCGGACTATGACTCTGCACTCAAATACACAGTCACCTGGTATATAACTCTCTTAAACTGCCAGATGGTATGTGGCATAGAGAATGTGGCAAATTAAATGTGTTACTTATGTTTGTATAGACATGCAATTTCCTCCAGTTTGCAGGAAGCTCTGCTCTTAAATGCACAAATGAGGCTAATATGTATTTTGGAGCTCTGGTCAAACATTCACAACCACACTCTTATGTTCAAACATCATCTCAACTGTAACTGACAAAAAATTGAAAAGAAAATATCTATCTAACTTATGTATAGCCATACATGCATATCAAACATATTATGGCTCTGATGTACATACAATTGCAATACAGTAGTTTTATGTTTTTTTGATTTTATCTGATGAGCAGAAAACAAAATATTTTTTGTTTAAACAGGGCTAAGTTTTTGGTTTAAACTGTTGGATATTGCTGTTGCCCTATGCTGGGTATTGGAGGGCTGTGCATCCAGTGACCTAGAGCTCCAGAAACTATTGTGAAGTAACCTCTGAAATTTAAATGTTTGGATGACAGTCATGGAGTCCAGTATGAATGTAACAAACAATTATTCCTCAAATAATTGGCAATAGCTCTTTCAGTTCTAAAATGCTTAGCATAATAATATATGTTGACTCAATGTCTCTTAATACAAAATGTCAAATTGGTGTTAACAGTCTCTTCCAATACCATGTACATTATGCATTAAAAGGACATTGATCAGGAATTAAAATGCCCTGATGTTTATAACAATGCAACAAGTGTAATTTCCCTTACAGTAACATTTTGCATGCAATATCACTTATGCAACAAGTCCTCAGAATTAAATGTCAAAATACGTAGTTGGTCCATGCACTCCAGAATGACACACAGAAGCATTTTCTGATTTGATGCCGATTTAGCAGTAAAAGGCAGGACGACATTGTTGTCTGTGCCTGTGTTGTGATTTGGCGCTATATAAATAAAAGTTGATTGATAAAAAATTGACTTCACTGAGGTAAGGGGACCTCCGTTGTCATGGTTACAATAATAACCATGTGGTTAAGGGTAGGGTCTTCAGTCAGTCTTCAGTATTTAAGTCTGATGTTTTGTTTTCATTTAGGCAGATGTAGTTTTTAGATATGTGAAATGTAACCATAAGGGGTGGTCAGAATATCTTTTCATCTTAAGACACCAAACTCTGATAGGTAACTAAATCAGCGTTACCTATCAGAGGTTGGTACTCCAGGGATTTAGTATTGTGCTTCAATAAAGTTGGGGGACAGTTATTAAAAAATGGTCCAAATCAAAGCAGCAGAGGACATGGTCCAAATCAAAGCAGCAGAGGACAAGATTTTTAGTCTTTAGTATGGTTCAAGCTCCAAAAGCCCTGAGTTCTACATGTCCCATAAAGCAATACGATAGTATTTATATTTATATTTTTTAATATAGTTTTTCTCCACATTTTTAAACTCCTCACCCTTTTGGTGAAATGTATTTTTTCCATTCCCATGCTGAGATTCTGTCAGACTTGACAAAGCTCCTTCAGAGCCACAGAAAAACTTATACAACTGTTTCATAATGGGTTGTTTTTGAAAATACAAAAAAAGAAAAACAATCTCCATTCTGCCACCTTCCTTTTAGGTATGTGTCCTCCAGTCCCTGTTCTGCTTGTGCAGCAAAGATAGCTGAAGTGTTGAAAACCAGGAAAAACATCAGGCTGAGCATCTTTGCTGCTCGTCTGTTTGAGTGGGAGGAAGCAGAGATCCAGATAGGGCTGAAGGCCCTGCACACTGCTGGTTGTAAGCTGAGGGTGATGAAGCCCCTGGACTTCTCCTACACCTGGGACACGTTTGTGGAGAATGAGGATCAACCTCTGAACCTTTGGGAAGACTGCAAAGAAAACTATGAGTATTACCATGAGAAGTTGGCTGACATTCTAGAGTGACCACAGTAAGTGTGAAAGCAAACACTTGCTCTTTTTGGGATTTAGCCTTTGATAGAGACAGTAGAGATACGGACAGAAAATGTGGAGAGAGACAGATAGTATGACAACAACAAATGTCCCTGACAGAAATGAACTGGGGACACTGCAATTATATGGTGTGCAACTTAACCACCAGTTGCCCCATATCTGATGTTTTTTTATAATGTGGGTATAATGTGTTATTTATATTCCTATTTTATAAAGTGCAGTGCAAACTATGCATTTTCACAGTATTTTGGACCATTATCATTACAATATTTAGGTTCACAGTACACCCAGACATTTGCAAGAGGAAAAGTGAAACAAATATGCTCGTTGATGAAGTAAGCACAATATCCTGAGGTAATCCTTCACATTTTCTTGAGTGATCACACTGTGCGTCATAAAAAATAATAATCACATAAAGTAAAATGAACTCTGATTTTCTCATCCTCTCATAGTCAGGATGTAGCCACTAGCCAGCTGTAGGGATAGGTATTGTAAGAATTTTATCTTTATCTTATTAATACTCCTTATTCATCTGGTTCTTTATCGATACTCCTTTTGGTTCTTTTTTTGTCACTGAAGAACTGTTTTGTTTTTAATTATTTTTAAAAATAATGAATTCAGAACAGGATAAATATGACTAAATATTATTTCTAGAGCAGCAATGCAGCAAGGTTTACAACTGCAAAGTCACTATATAGACTTAATGATATTGCACAGGAAACAAATCTGAAATGTCAATCAAATAAATGATATTCATGGAATCAAAATAGAAAAGAATGAAGAACACAGAAATCAGTCACTGTCAGTCACTCATCCTGTCCTCTGTCCTCCTCCTTCTGCTGCTGATGTGGATTCACTGTCTGCAGGTACTGCTAGAAGTGCTGCTAGGAAGTTTGTGTGTTTGAGTTGTCTAAGTATACTCGAGTTCTGACTTCTAAATGTTTTGAGTTTTTTGAATTTGTGTGAGAGCTGCGAAGCAGCTTTTTTTTAAAAAAAAATTGCCATTGAAATGAATGGATGGAATGTTCAAATCCTCTTCAACTCACTCCACTTTGACATTCAACTACTTCCATACACTTTCAGCCAGAGACTTCAATTCAGTTTTAAACGGGTCACAAGACTTTCAGCTATTAAAATTGTATTCAGCTTTTTGATATCTTTTAAGGCTTTTACACAATCACAATTCAAGCTTCATGAAATGTTCAGCCTTTCTCAGATTTTTACATTAGTGTTCTGTTTCTGTCTAACTTTAAGTAGTTTTAAAGGGTTATTCCATCCAAATACTGCTTTCTGTCCAACTACTTATAGGTTTAAAGGTTTATTCCAACCAAATACTGCTTTCTGTCTAACTGATTATAGGTTTGAAGGTTAATTCCACCCAAATACTGCTTTCTGTCTAATTTTTTATAGTAAAAGGTGTATTCCACCAAATACTCCTTTCTAACTTTTTGTAGGTTTAAAGGTTTATTCCACCCAAAAATGACTTTCTAACTACTTATAGGTTTAAAGGTTTATTCCATGCAAACACTGCTCTTTGTCTAACTTTTTATAGATTTAAAGGATGATTCCAGCCAAATATTACTTTCAGTCCAACTTCTATTAGTTTTAAAGGACACACACACACACCTACACACACACACACACACACACGCATTCATTTGTTTTTGGATATCACCTACATTTTGTCTATAATTGCTCAGCAAACTTTTGAAGGCGTGGGCTAATGCACTAATTTGGATTGCAACCAAATCTGGGAATATTGTATACATTTCATAAAATTCTCCCCAAAGAGGGCGCTAAAGTAACTTTATAACATGATATTTCTACAATTCGGTTGTCTTTAATTAATCTTTTCAACTGCTGCATACTTTGTACTAAAAAAAACATTCAACTGTCAATCTGTGCAGCTCATTCAGCAGATGTGTGCTTGTATTTTTCTGAAATGTAAAATGTTTCAGTGATTTTATATAATTTTTTAAAACATTAAAATTAACTAGAAAATGCAGTTTCTGTAGAAACTGCTTTGGCATCAATTACATTGCAGGTGCCTCCTCCTCTCCTCCCCACTGGCTGCCTCAGTGTTGATTGATTCTGTCTGAGAGAGCAACAGGAGCTGTCCCTCTCTAAGACAGACAGAAAGAGAGACACTTGTAAGCAGCAACACACTGGAGAACAGCGAAGCAGGCACGCAGCATGGGGAACCACTGGACGAAGCAGCAACAGCAATTTCAGTTCAAGGTGGCCAGAGGGCGAAGTGGAGGAGGAGGCACCTGGATTGTGACTTGCTCCCCCCCCGCTGCCTCCGTCATCTCTCCCTCTCTGTCTTCACTCTCCTCACCCTAACCCTAACCCCTCTTCCGATCAGACTGTCACTGCCTGGGAAAAATATATATATATTCATATATATTCAAATATTTGAATACCGACACCTATTTTCATTGATACGTTTTTCCATTTTATATATATATCTTTATTTATTTATCTTAGGACTTGTGCTGTGTGGTTGTGTGAGACTAAGTTGTACCGTGTTTTTTAATGCACCAACCAGGAGCAGCACTCCTAATTTCGTATTATCTACAATACAATGACAAAAAGCCTTCTATTTCTATTTTCAATTTCCAATTTAGTGATATAAGGAAATGCTATACACATATCAATTTGAACTTACAACAGTATACATAAAGGCACATAATCTGTAACATAAACCAGGTAGCTTAAACTTATAACAAAGTTTATGACTCCTTTATTAGTGTTAATAGCCATCAGAATTGACTGTCTAGATTGTAAACAATAATGATAAACTGGAAACATTGAGGCTTATATTTCAAAATTGAAAAATTATCTAATATTAAAGAAATCTTACTACTAATCACGGGAGAACTGCAGAGTGGCAGTCAATTAGGCTCCAGTCTAATTAAAAAGGGGACCTGGATGTCTCTGATCAGCCTGGGATCTTGCTACACAGCATGGTGTAGTCACCGCTCAGAACTGGCTAGAGGTAAAATGGACATTGTGGTGGCAGTGGTGCAAAAGTTGGATATCCAATTCCTCTGTGTGGTAGAAAAGATGTTACTGATGTTTTAAAGGATGCTTCTGGAAGAGATCCACTGGGCAGGCTACAACCATTGATTTGGACTGTTTTCTGTGACTTTTTATAATGTGTCAGTGTTATTAACAAATAAAATCTTGTGAATAAGAGAACATTTCAGGGTACCATCTGAGGTAAAATCTACTTTGAGCATGTTATATAAGCATAAACTGTTGGAACTGCACTGGTGATCATGGGATTACTGCAGTGAATTCTTGTCACCCAACAGTCTCAGACACATGTATAAATTGTGTTGTTTTTATGTAGATTTTTCCCATTATTTAATGTATTTGGATCTTTTGGAGAATATTTTACAGTAGTGAACATGTTTTCTTTTTTTTCTCATGGCAACACAAACAAGAAAAAAGGGTTGTTTAATTAATTCCCATTTTAGAAAGGGAAAACTAACCATCTACCTTAGCAGAGGGCAAGAATAGAAAGAGGTCAAGACATGATTCTTTAATCATACTCAAGAATTCAGTGAAAGCACATATAAGGCTGAAGTATTACTCAAAAAAAGAAAGACATGGTCACTTTTAAAAATATTTGGTTCATTAAATGTGCTTTTATCTTTTAATGATAATGATGAAATGTGTTTTTCTGACATATCAACATCATGTGTTTGCAGTTATTAAGGCATTCACCAGTGCACTGTAATAAATGTACATAAGTATCTTAAAAACTCAAAACTCTCTCTCTCTTTCTCTCTCTTTCTGTTGACACAGGAATCCAGTTGGGAATTTGTGCATCCTCAATCATCACCATTACTTCTTACCCATGATTCATACATAGTGACACAATCATAGAGCATATGAATCATTGCTAGTGGAATAGCTGTGTGTGTGCCAGTCTGTGTGTGTTGCCTTTACTTTAGTGTGTGAATGAATACTGTAATCACACTTCCTGTATTATGGTGAAACAACCTCCCAATGACATCTGGCAGCGATCCCCACATCTGCCTTCCTATCATGGTTTGTTCTGGTATCAGACATTAGTGGTTTACAGTCTGTGTTAGGTATGTTTTCTTTTTGTTTTGATTGTTTGCACATTTTTTTGCACACAATGATTTTTATGAGGTGCTACAATGTTTTCAGTTTGAGGAGGTAAATGACAGAAAAAAAGACAGAAAGTCTTGTTCATATTCAGCATATGTTGTTTATGTAGTGAAAAAAGAAACCTGGACTCTGAACCTGGATTTACCACTCTCAGCTGGACTTGGCTTCTCCATCCAGTGATAAAAGTGATGAGAGACCTGGATAAGGTGCCACGTGCCACAGTATCCTGGTTTCAATGGGACTACTTTAGCTAGCGTACTTGGGTTTCTCAAAACCAGCATAATGGCTTTGGCTAATTGACTTTGATATGCATTGTGTTGAGATTAGAACTGTGTGAGAAAGCAATGATTAGAAAAACAGTATTACACCTTTAGACTGAGGCATTTCTGCTCGCAATTCATGCACATTGTGAAAAACTGTCCAATAAATGCCATTCACATTTGTTTCACATGACCAGACGAACCTGTTAGGGAACTCTGGGACAAAAAGAAACCCATTGGCCTCTACTGGCAACCTAGTTGGCTTCTCAACAAGAAAAACCCTTATAGTTTAATTTGATTGTAGTGCATTTTGTCAAATACATTTATAAAATGAATAGATTAAATAAACTATTGGAATCCAACTGACACACACTGAAGTTGGAGCTTTCTGGGCTCCTGGGGCTTTGCGGCTAATTCAGCCTTTCCTTTTTAGAGTGCATCAGATCCAAATAATGTATCTGTATTTGCCTTCTGCCTCCTGTCTATTCTGTTCTTTCAGTAATAAACTGATTACAATAATCTGTTGCTGTTTCTTGTATGCACACTTCACAACACATCAGCAGATCTTTCATCAGTCTTTCAGCAGCTGACTAAATCAATCACAATTCCATTTGTTATTCTTTTCTTCATCAAAACAGACTTCCTCATCAGACTCTCTAATCACAAATACAAATTCAAGCTGCAAGCAGCAATGAACAGTCCCTTGCACTTCACGCATGTTGGAGGGAGCAGCAGTCAGTGGAGTGGAGTTACAACAATTTCCTGTTTCATGTTTTGGGCAAAATTGACTGGCACGCCACACCAAGGCCATGAAAACTCAAAAGTCTCACAATTTTTACATCGCAAAAAGGGTTTTAGATGTCTCTTACCAAATTTGAAATGGCTTGGGTTAAATCTCTAGGAGGACTTCATTAAAGTACAACGCCTGTAAATGGCCTCACTTTGCGAAAAAAATGCAAAGTAGATTAAAAATGGCTGTTGGACTTAGGGTATGGCTCCAAGAGTATATATATGGTACATCTGCCTACCATTTCGTACATATACGTGAAATTTAAAGGTGGGGGCTTTGAGTTTGAAATATTCTAGGGGGCAGCCTCGAGCCATTTTGCCACACCTAAAAAATGCTAAAGGTACTTAGGGGGAGCTATAGAGCCGACTTTCCACACCCAACCCTAATTGTGATACTTATCGAAATACTTACTAGTTCAAACATAGGTGCAAAGTTTTGTGAGTTTTTGCGCATCCTAAAGGCCTCAAACATGCGTTCATAAAATGAAAATTGACTCACAAAATCAAAAATGGCTGACTTCCCCTTGGGCCAAAAAATTGGAAAAAAATATGTATTGTGTCCAGAATAGTGAGAGCAATGATTCCACCGAATTTCATGAACAACAAAACAACTTCATCCTAACATGGCCCTGCTTTTGGGGACACTATGGAGCCTGCTGGCCATGCCCAAGCCCAATGACTGTAAAGATACAATTTCCCCCAAACTGAAAACTCCTGATGAGTTTGTGTGTAAAACAAATTAATTTCCTAATTTTCATTAAGTCTATTAGTACTTTTGGCCCACATGACCTGGTCAAAGTTTGATTGAAATGTGTACTGTCAGGTGTGTAGAGACAATAAGTAACTGCAGCTGGACACAGAAAAATACTCATATTTGAATGGAGAGTGTGAGGGAACCGCTAGGTGCTCGGGCCCTAATAAAGAAAAAACTGCAGTGCAGAGCTACAAATTTTAGTTTTGATGGTATTTTTCTACAGCACTTTATCACTTAACTGTCACCCTCACTCCATTTTTTCCCTTCCCGTCATAGGTCAACCCCACTACAGAATTATAAATATAAGACCTATAATTATTGTAAAATGATAATCACACCAAACTTCATACAAAATTTGTATATAATGTACTATGTGTATATAGGCCTTTCTGCTGTATCCTACAAAAATGAGCTGCATTCAACCCCCACACCAGTGGCGGCTGGTGACTCAAAAAATTGGGGAGGACAGGAGGAAAACCAACATACTGCATCAAACTATATCATTGTCCCCCACCTGATAAAATTGGAGGGGTGGGGGACAATTTTATATGCCAAATAAACAATTTGCTTTTAAAAACAAAAACCCCTGAGTAGTGTAAAGGCTGCTTCTTTAAAGACATTTAACATATACATATTGTTTCTAAACAAAGAAGAGCTCATTTTAGCCATGGAGTAGTTCAAATGTATGATTTTACCAACAAAGTGAAATTCAATATTGTTCTATTGTGACTACAGATTTATGTTCTCATCAAAAACAGACAAGATATCACATGATTTACATGTGTTTCCTATGTATTTTCTTAGTATACAGAAATATATCAAGTACCACAAAGTTTATAATGTGATACAGGAACAGATCAGTGCTGAATACTAGAAAGACTGAACACTAAAAACATTCACAGATCTAAAAGTGTGGGTTCACATCAGAAAGTATTAATGCATGTATCAAATACATGACTTATACACTCTTATCTATGTGCACGACATACAAAATATGGTCTACAAAGCTGACATGTTAACACTAGGGGTGCAACGGATCACAAAACTCATGGTTCAGATTGTATCACGGATTTGAGTCACGGATCGGATCATTTTTAGGATCAGTAAAAAAAGGGGGAGACAAATAAAACTTTGTTTTCTATTTATTCTGTAACACACTTACAGAACGAAACAGCAATGAACTTTTGCCCATGGTCTTAAATGAAAACATTTCAGACAAACAACATTTAAGATGTCCAAAGTTTAAATAAAATACAATAAAATATATGAAATATTCAATGCTCAATTATTGCAATATGAGGCATGATACCTTCCTCTTTTAAACACGTTGGTGAAAACAAACACGTTGGTGGTGGAAACATTCTCTGTCCACATCATCAAAACTTGATGATAACTTAGAAACATGAATACACGTCCTGTACTGCATCTTGTTGAACGAGCCACCAAACAAACATTCACCACTAACGTCAGTTAGCAGCTAGATGCTTATTAGCTGCTCAGCTGCAGCACATCAAACAGCATGGTTGCTTGGTCTTTCACACCTCCAGCAGCTGCTGGAGCAGCTCTCTGCTCTCTTGTGTGGCCTGCTCACAGCAGACACACACTTTCTTCTTTACAGCAGAAGACGTGAGAGCCTGTCTAAGACTCAGAAACTAAGTTTCCTTGTGCCAGCAGCTAACACACAAGTCTGCTGGCCAGTTTAACAAGTACAGGAGCCGCGAAATGGAGTTAGCTTGCCGCTAACTCTACACAAAGGAGTGACCTGGGCCCTCTGCACGACTGGAGTGCTGTTTCCCCAGCAACGCCTGCATCTTTCAGCTTCAGAGCCAAAGCCTTCTCAGCCTGACTCACCCACGGATTCACCGACTTCAGTCCAAAATGGTGGCCATCGATTACACTGGGAGACCAACAACAGAATTAGAGCTTTGTGACCAAAGACAGAGTAGTAGATTTTCACAAGGTGACTGCTGCTATGACCCATCTGCCGACTAACCAAGTGATAATCATTTTTATTGTTATGAAATCACAGGAAACACACAGGTTGACGCCGACATTTTAAGTGTGCTTAATAAAGCTGTTGTTTTTATTTGACATATTTTCATGTAGATCATAATTCTCTGCTATTTACGAAGTGCTACGATTTATCAGACATTGATCTGACATACGTACATAACTCTATAGTTGTTCTGAATGAGGTGAGTCACATTTAGAAAAATAACGGCATGTTTCCCCCACCTTAACAAAGTTGTATCATCTTCATAAAAAGTTTAGTAAACAGAAGAATCCTAATTGAAATCAATGTTTGGTGTGAGCAGCTTTGCCTTTGAAACAGCATCAGTTCTCCCTGTACACTTGCACACAGTGCTTCCAGTGTTTCAGGTATTTGGCAGGTTGGTTGTTCCTGCATCTTGGAGAAGTTGCCACATTTCTTCTGTGAATTTCGGCTTCTGTCTCTTCATGTAATCCCAGACTGACTCCATGATGTTGAGATCAGGGCTCTGTGGGGGCCAAAGCATCTGTTGCAGGACTCCTTGTTCTTCTTGTTGCTGAAGATAGTTTTTTATGACTCTGGCTGGATGTTTGGGGTAGTTGTCATGCTGCAGAATACATTTGGGATCAATCAGATGCCTCCCTGATGGTATTGTATTATGGATAAGAATCTAAACATTTAAAGTTCCTAAAACTTGTGCATGGCACTGTACATCACTGGATGCTTTCCATGTCACTACCATATGCTTACATGGCTCCTTGCTTTCCTCACTCATACCTTTTCCTCGCATCTTAGTTCCTCCCAGCAGGGATGAGAGAGAGGTGAGAGAAAGATACAAAGACAGAGGAATTTAAATCAGGAGGCGGCAGTTACTCATGGCGCACAGCAACTCAAGCGGTCATATGTTGCCTTTTTCTTTTTGAGCTCCTCATCATCTGTGACAGTGGTAATAGGCTGCCCGACAGATTCAGTCCACAGTCTGTTTCTGCGGTGAAGATGTTGGAAGATGCTTTGGACTCATTTTCACTCAACATGAGTTTATTTCCTCAGCGAGAGAAAAACACGTTACACGAGTCTTCAGAAACTCCTGCAGGTTAAACTGAACTTTTGGAGCTGACTGACTCTAGCAGACTCACTATTAATAGACTGAATCAGAATCAATATCAGCTTTATTGTCATTGTTCAAGACAACAAAATTATAGTGCATCTCCCAACACATAGAATTGACTGGAAGACACTCGCTAGCATTGCAACATCAAGGCTGCAAACAACCCATAATACAACATGCCCTGTAGGAGTCGGTTTTACACCAATACTTTCTCCATTCAAATGGAATACCTGATGTTGTGAACACGTAAATGGCTAGTCCTCGTAATTTCCATAATACGCTTATGTTCTGGCCAATACAGTAATGACAACAGTGACTGTGGCTGTATAGGACTGAAGCTGTATACATTATTTTATGAGTAAATATGTTGTTAGTCACTGTTGGTGCTTTGATTTCTGTTTCCACAGGTAGTTTGATTAATCTACAGTATTACAATTATGCAATATTATTAATATTGCATTAATATCAGGTGAAAAAAACTCTGCAGCATACGATACACCCGTGCTTCCTCACTCAAAGCTCCTCTTGGAGCCTCCTCTCTCCACAAGGTGTATTTAATGGACTGGACTCAACAATGGCGGAGAGGGATTGATTTCCAGCTCACGGGCCACAGGACAGAGGATTTAGCATGAGTAGAAGCAGAATAAGCAAAATGGAAAGCATCCACTATACTTGTTATGAGTGTGTTATGCCAGAATAATGCTTGCCTCCAACACGCAAAATAAAACATAGCTATGTTCAGGCAGACCACTGAAGTCAGACTTGTATTGGCTGATTGACATCAGCTCTTTCTCATTTGCTTCACTACCATTGGTTTATTCATAGTTGTGTGGTTGGTAACACCCAGTAATATTCATTCAGCAGAGTGTACAGGGCAACCATTGTAATGCTAATCACACTCATGCAAACACCGTTACCTGCTGCATCTCCCTCCACCACCCCAACCTGTGTGGTATATCATTTAGTTGATTTAACTAAGATTAATGTTCCTTTGTTTATTAAGGAGATTAGCTCTCTAAGCAGAATCCTTGTTGATCCTCAGATTCTTTACATCCCAGATGGTTAGTGAAACAAATAAGAAATTAGGCTACAGGTAAAATATGTTTCTAGGAGTCCAACTTTATAACAGAATGCTGCCTTTATGACAGAAATAATCATTATAATCTATAATGAATGTCAAGCTTAATTATTTTTTGTCATGCAGGAGGAAGAGAATTAATGAATAGAATTCATTAAATAAGCCACTGAAGAAATAATACACGGTAATATGATCAATTTGACAAAAACTTCCCTGTTTTGTTCAGAGGCTGCTGAAATATGTTAAGCTTTGATAAAGTTTATCATATCAGTATTTCATAATATATCATTTATGGCTCTGTATGTAACAATTTTGAGGTCCTATCTAATAATTTTGTCAACCATCATTATAACCCTTTTATCAATATAATAATAAAAGTCATAATTTGATGATATGCAGTAACCTTATTTGTGCCACAGCAAACAACAGGGAAAAACAGGAGGCTTACAAATACAAATGCCTTGGCAGAGCAGAGCAGTGTATGAAGTGTTAGATCAATCCTGTTACCAATGGCTGAGCATTAAGTTTCATGGTACATTTCTCCCTGTCATGTTTGTCCCTGGCAGATGGAAATGTTGTTAAATCCCCTGCTCTACAGCACTGATTGATCTGATCAACAAATAAGACATTACTCAGATATCATCCATCATCACACATCTGCACACATAGCAAAACATCTCCATTTACCACTTCAAGTAGAGAAGCTGCCACGTCCTGGGTGAAAAGGTGCAGGAATGCAAGTGTGCATACATGCATGACTGGCTACATGTCTTTTATGTAAAGGAGCATTCATACAAAGCCACCTTCCTGAGAAGTATTGACTCAGCAGAGAAACCTCCTACAGAGCTACATATTTTGGCACAGAAAAAAAGTGAAAAAGTAGAAATCCTACTTGGGCAGTGTTCTTTCTTCACTTTCAGGTGTCTAAAATTACACAGAGAGGATGGTGTCACTGCTTATGTAAAGGATGTTTCATTTTTTTCCTGTGATTTATTTAATTTGTGTGCATGTCACCATCACATAATACAGTTGAAGTAGTTTTCTAACTTGCTGCAGGTCAGTTTTTACTTGAGGAAAAAAATGAGAGAAAAAATGAATTTGCAGTGATTAAAATATGACACCTAATGGTCTCCATTTATGTGAAACTACTAATATTTATTCTTTTTATATTAGGGAATAAGTGATGTTGTGAACATGTAAATGGCTAGTTCTCGTAATTTCCAGAGTAAAATTATACGCTTATGTTCTGGCCAATACAGTAATGACAACAGTGACTGTGGCTGTATAGGACTAAAGCTGTATACATTATTTTATGAGTAAATATGTTGTTAGAGTCACTGTTGGTGCTTCGATTTCTGTTTCCACAGGTAGTTTGATTAATCTACAGTATTACAATCATACAGTGCAAGTCACAGTATTTTAGTAGTGCATGATCAACAACCAGCATAAAGTGGTGGACATGCATAGTGAGACTATCCTCCCAAGAAAAATTACCCAAAACATCACATATTTATGTTACAAGTGAGAGAAACCCTCTAGTGGCCAGAAAGGAGGAAATCAGGTGACAATCAGTCTGTGTAGAGAGGAGGTCAGGGTGGATGGATGGGTCAACAGAACATCAGACTTTAACCTGAGATCACTGTTCCTTTCCTGTTTCCAACCACGAGTCAACCCTGTTTCTTAAAAACCATGTCCAGGATCATCCCCTAACCTTAAGGAAATAGTAACTTTATTCCAAACCATAATGTTTCCTCAAACTTTATGGATATGACTGGTGATTTTCTATATTTTTCTTATTGTCAACAAATCTCATGTGCAGAACCAAACAAACAATTAATTGATCTACTTACAAGTATTGTTTGTTTATCCAAAGCATAATATCTCTTATTCCTTTATGCTGTAGACCTCAATCACGTTTTCAGTCTCCGGAGAGTAGTTCCATGTAAGCCCAGTGCCCCTGTGCATGTGCGGAAAAGTAGTTCTGTTTACAGATTCTCTAGCTTGGTGTGCTACATAGCAAAACATCTTGATTTACTTAAGTTCTTTGAGAAATTTACAATGTAGTACAAATCAAGAGGTTATGATATGTAGCACAACAAGCTTGCAAAGCTCTATAAATGGAACTGTGTTCCAAAGGAAGGAACATGTCACCCAGTGCAGCAGTGAGGCTCATTGATGTGTTTTAATAGTTTCTGGACAACAACAGAGCTCTACAGCACAGAGGAATAAGACGTAGTAGGCTTTGGAAATACACACAATACTTGTTATTTAAATAAGTTCATTGTTGGTTTGGCTCCAAACATGAGATGAGAAGAAAAATATAGAAAATTGCCAGAAATATCCTCTAAAAAGTATTTATTTAAACCCAAATCATTATGTGTCCCTAAGCCTAACCGAGTGGTTTTTGTGCCTAAACCTAGCCAGACATTAAAGCCCCCCTCCAGCCAGACTAGATTTGATAGAGGAAGAATTACTGTGTAAAATGCAACTGTGCAGAAAACAAAACTGTGAAAATGTGCATGAAGTGCCAATGTGCAGTGTGTGGACAGTGTACCGTAACAGTCTACAGTGTGAGTGCTGATTGTGAGAAGTGTGTGCATGTGTGTGTTTGTGTGTTTGCATGTGTGTACTATATCACTCTTGTTGAAAGGGTACAAGGCACAATTCTTTGACTTGGCAAGAAAATGCCTGTAAGTCTGTTGCTGCATATACCAAGAGCTTATCTGGGAATTTTCCAGATACATTCCCTCATCACCTCCTAGCAGTTTTCATGCATGACTTCAGTGTTCTTGACTGTGTAGTTACTGTGGCAGCTTTGACTTACATATTAGTGTTAAAGTTTGCAGTCTGTTGCTCTTGCAACAACAAGTGAGAACGGAAATTGAAAACCATGTTGAGTTCAGGTTTATTTTGTCTCAATGTATATATTGTCATATTTACCAACCCTACTTATTAGCAGTAATTTTTATGCACACAGATAATTTATCACTAAAGCAAATGTGTATGATCCATGGGTGAACAGATTAAGAGCGCTGCCAAAACACTTGTGTGTGAGTGAAAGAGAGAGAGAGAGAGAGAGAGAGAGAGAGAGAGAGAGAAGTAAAGTAAAGTAAGTAAAGTCTTACTTATTTCTTTTATTTATTTTTATTTTATTTCTTTTTTTCTGACGCTGTTGCGGCATGGGGTGATGGGCTGATCAGAACTGATGTTGGTTAAAAAAAATAGCTCATTGATAGTGCAAAAATAGAATTAACATATAGTATTTTGTAGCAGTTTTAGGAAACTCAGATTGTTGCCATATATTGTAGGCTACATTGGGTATAACTGCCAACTTATCTGGCTTAGAACAGAGTGAAGTCGCTGAAGACCAGCAAAATCATCCTGAGTCCTGTTCATCCTGAGTCCGGTGTGATACGAGGATGCAACACTAGCCAACATATTAAGAGAACATAGGCTATGGTTCTGTAAATGTTAACTGAATATAATAAATATCGTCACATGGCCACAGACAGCCAATAGTTGCCTACAGTAGCCTAATCACCCTATGATCATAGTTAATTTAATCTCATCAGATGTTATCTGCCTGAACAGAAAGGTTGAACCATAAAAAATATCTATTTCGGCTATAATGTATCCTAGTTTTTTCATCACTATTGGACAAAATTATAAATAGGCTAAGCCAGCCATCAGTCACCTCCTCTAAATAGATGACATCAAGCTGGAGGAGAGGAGGAAGAGATAGAGACTATACACTAAGCGGAACGAGGGAGGCCAAGGACTGGTGAGCGTCAGAGCCACTGTCCAGGATGAAACAACCAAGATCCAGGAATACATCAGGAAGATGGCCCCCAAATATGAGCTGCTGAGTGAATACCTAAGGCAGTAGAAACCAAATGGTGCACAGGAGGAGGAGGGACAAGCCCCTACACGGCATAGACTACCGACAGATGGAAGAAGTGGCTGATATAATGAAATCCTACCAGTGGCTGGAAAGGATTGGGCTGAAAGACAGCACAGAAGCACTGATCATAGCAGCACAAGAACAGGCACCTAGTACAAGATAGATAGAGGTGGGGATCTACCACACCAGACAGGACCCCAGGTGCAGGCAGTGCAAAGATGCTCCTGAGACAGTTCAGCACATAATAGCAGGGTGTAAGATGCAGGCAAGAACAGCGTTCATGGAATGCCATAACCAAGTGGCTGGCATTATGTACAGGAACATCTGCACTGAATATGGGCTGGAAGTCCCAAGGTCAGAATGGAAGACATCTCCTAAGGTGGTTGAGAATGATCAAGCTAAGATCCTGTGGGACTTCCAGATCCAGACTGACAAACTGGTGATGGCTAACCAACCAGACATTGTGTTGATTGACAAACAACAGAACAAGGCAGTGGTGATAGGCATAGCAATCCCAAGTGTCAGCAACATCAGGAAGAAAGAACACAAGAAGCTTGAAAAATACCAAAGGCTGAAAGGGGAGCTAGAAAAGATGTGGGGAGTAAAGGCAACAGTGGTGCCAGTGGTAATCAGAGCACTGGGGGCTGTGACCCACAAACTGGGAGAGTGGCTCAAGCAGATTCCAAGTACAACATATGAGGTCTCTGTCCAGAAGAACACAGTCCTAGGAACAGCTAAGATACTGTGCAGAACCCTCAAACTCCCAGGCCAAAAGGAGGGTAGCCAAAAGTGACCCCTTCTCTAGCAAGAATGGTAGTGCAAGAGGCCATGAAGAATCCAAGGATCACCACCAAGGCCATCCTGATGAATCTGAGCAATTCTGGTACCAACATCTCAAGGCAGACACTCCGTGGACGCTGACCAAGGAAGACTCCACTTCTCCAAGACAGGCACAACAAAAGCTTGCATAGCCTTTGAAAAAGCTCATCTGGACAAAGAAGAAAGCTTTTGATCTGTGGTTGGATGAGACGAAAATGGAATTGTTTGGACACAGGGACATGGGTGAAAGAAAGGAGAAGCATTCAACCCCAAGAACACCATCCCCACGGTGTGTGCCTGTCTTGGAGACACTGACACTGCATCAGCTGTTCTCAATTTATAGTTGATTAGAATGCTCTAGAACATGGTAGAAATTACCAGGACCATTTTGAACAGTATAGACGCTTGCATTTTCTCAAATTGTGAAATTGTGACAATTTCAAGGGGTGTGGATCATTTTGGACATGGCATTTTTTAGTAAAAATGTTAAAAAAAACAAACAAGTAGTTAAAATTTATCATTAACATCTCTAACACAATGTCTTTCCGTTGTTTGTCACATGCTTATGTCATTTCCAGCCAGACGAAACCTATTGGTCAAATATAAATTCACTATAAATCAAAATTTGGCATGGCTATGAATAATTTTTTAATTTATTTTTTTCTTAGGGTTATGCCTGAATACAACTACATTATTCAGCAATTTATTTTGTACAGATTTTAATTTTTTTTTGTGGGGGGAGAAAAAAAAAACATGTCAAATAGCAGTTACATTGCTATCTCAGTCTCTGCTCCGTTGTTATGTCTATCAGCTGGTCTCAACAAGGGGACGCATCACTTGTGTCAGTAGCCTACTGGTACAAGCAAAGTGCTCTCAAGGGACTCTCCATAACCTGTTGTTCCCTTTCTCCTTTCCACAAAGTTAGGTTGTAAAAAATAGGCAATAAATGAAAAGTGCAAAGCAAGATTTGCCTTTGAAGTTCTTCTCTACACATTACACACTGTGCTGTCTCCGTGTTATGGGTGTAAAAATAAGTAGAGGTCTGGCTGCACATTAGCAATGCACTTGGTTTTCGCTCAATAGTCAGTGCAGTCGTCTATAATCTGGGAGACTGGAGTTTGAGACCCGGTGTGGGGACCTCCTTCATAAGATAGTTTATTCATAAATACTTATTTTAACACTTTAATATCCTAAAATTACAAGCGTCATAAAAACAAAAAGTGTATTTTTACACATATTTCCACTTCGATTCAAATACAAATATAAATAATTTTGCTGCCTCAACAAATAAATATGTCCTGCACATCCCCAATATATATATACAGATGGGTGACAAATTAAAGGAAAATCCAGTACAGGCCTGAATGCTTGACCCCTACAGAGAGGGGATCCGGTAGTTCTGTAATGCTTTGGGGGGCATTTTGGGTCCCCTTGTCCCCTTAGAGGGAAGGGTCACTTCAAATCAATACAAAGTTGTTCTGAGTGATCACCTTTATCCTATGATGAAACATTTCTATCCTTATGGGAGTGGTCTCTTTCAGGATGACAGTGCCCCAAGTCATAGGGCACAAGGGGTCATTGAACGGTTTGATTAGTATGAAAATATGCTATGGCCTTCACAGTCACCAGATCTCAACCCAATTGTACACCTATGGGAGAATTTAGACTGACATGTTAGACAACGCTCACCACCACCATCATCAAAACACCGAATGAGGGAAGAATTTTTTTGAAGAATGGTGTTCATCTCTCCAGAAGTGTTCCAGAAGAGCTCCCGAAGAGTTCCAGAGACTTGTAGAATCAATGCCAAGGCTGAGGAACACCATTAGTGTCCAATCACTTCAAAACCCCGCTTTGAACGCACTATTGCCAATAATTGGTTTCTACCACTAACTAGCTGGACATGAAAAATTCAGCTTGATTTTATCAGTTTTCTTAATTCTGACAAGCAATATTGAATCCCTTCTATGTTAAAGCTACAATAACTATTTTCTGACATTGCTTTTCACATTTTCATAACTTCTAATGACCACCTGCCATCAGAAGGTCTTTCTGAGCAATGGTGTCCTACTCGATAAACCCTGTGCCACCAGCGGCCAGTCTGTTGTTATTCCATCATTTATTTTCTTTGTTGGTAAAACGTGGCCTGTGCTTTAGTTCTGCCTATTTAATACGTTTATGCATTTAAAAAGGTTTTTTTTCAGTTAATATCTTAATAAATTTACATCAATATTGTGCTGTCAGAACAGTGTTTGTAGGTGAAGTAGGCTACTCACCTAAGGTTGCAGCCAGATCACACAGGGTAATTGGCATTTCATTGGGGGTCGTCAGTTTTTGGCCGAGCTGAAAAGCTGCAAGTCGTCATCATTTTCACCTTAAAAATTGTTTATGAATCTATCCCTAACCCTAACCTTAACCACTCCCACTGTCTACAAATCAGAAATAAACATAAAAATGTTCTTCCATGTGATCTAACATCAACCTTTACCTATCCTGTTTAACAACCAGGAAAAGCCAAAGGGTGGGGACGTGCCGCCCTCTAGTTGTCAGAAAATGGTTATTGTAGGTTTAATATACTTTAATAAATTGTTGGGATGGCTGTGTTTGAAATGGAATAAAATCCATATTGTCTTTACTGGCCCCAAGTAATTCTTTCAATAACAATCTCTCTCTAGACTTGTGAGGACTGTCAGGGTGAGACAGTCTGTGGGGAAGCACAGTCAGGCAGCGGAGGAGAAGGCAATAAATCGGCTTCCCATAATTGGCAGAAATGGCCGATGCTGATATTTAATTTTAGAGCTTTTATCAGCCGATACTGATGATGTGCTGATAATATCGTGCATCCCTACTTAAGACACAGCGTCCTTTCAATGGTTTCTTAAGGTGATTCATCGAATCATCACAGGGTTTGACGGTTAGATGGAGACAAAACAGATCAGATATGGTTGTCTCTAGTAACAGTGTTGAAGAGCAGGTAGTTTTGCCTTGAAGTCTCCTGACTGACTGACTGATGACTGACTTTCTTACCAAATAACTCAAAAAATAACTTTGCCAGCCGAAATGACATTATACTTAAAGTTACTAAGTGTGAAAGTATTTCAATATAAAGTTTGTTTCAACAGAGTTTCAATACTGCACATAGCTTAAAAGAAAAGAGTTAACTTAGGAGATCACAATACGAAAGGAAAAAAGGTATGGAGAAAGTTAAGTTGGTGGAAGCCCTTAGTGATGCAATGTACATCTCCTTGGAGATAACAAAAAGGAAGAAGCATTAGGGCAGGCGCTGAGACACTATTTTATCCTGGCCGGACATTCTCCCACGCAAACAGCAAATACTTTGTCTAAGAGAAAACAGGTGATCTCCCCTAAGTTGATTACTCAAGATTAAGTTTAAAATGTTTCACCATAGTCATACACATTACTTAAACATTCAGAAACAACATATGTCACTAATGTAGTCACTATCCCTGTGTAATACCTGTGTTGCACAACTTCATCAGGATAGGCAATAGAATTAAAATGCAGTTTTTGTTGGCTATACCTCTATTAACATTGTTTCTATTACCCCATCATAATATTTCATACCGAAAGTTAAACAGCAATCAGTTCAGTCTAATGAAAATATACTATAGTTACGTGACAAACCTACTTTTAATGTTAACTGAATTCTATTCTATAACTAATAATGTTAATTCCTCACTTATCAAAGTAATCCTCCATACACACATCAAATTACTACAAGTCATATAGAGTTTAACAGCAATTTAGTAAAAAACATAGCCAACAAATATTATACTTATTACAGAGGCCTCTCCTCAGTGTTCAAAGCTTTACTAAAATTTGACCACTGGATGGCAACGTTAGTACATGCGAGGTGTAGCAATTTAACATATACATGAGTATCTTATGAGATGAGCATCTATCTATATTTCATCACAGAAAATTCAGGGTTAGACCATTTTGATTGGAATTACTTCCAATAATATATAGGTCACAATATGATTATACCCTTAATAAATATTAAATCAAACTTTGGCATAAGAAACACAATAAACTTTAATTTACGACTGGCATCTGGCAAATGTTCTTATCTGAAGTCACACCAGAGTGAAAAACAAAAGCGGGAGGATAAGTGTGATGGTGTCATGAGGGTGAGTGGAGCAGGTGGACGGCAGGCAGGATACGATGCAGAATATTTAATGAAACTATACAAAAAGTCACTGGAGACACTGAGACACAGGAACACTAACCAGAAACACAGAACAAACGCAGAACAAACGCAAACGACTCGACAAAGACCGAACTGTAAACTGGACTATAAATACACAAGGTGTGATTGCAAGCTGAACACAGGTGAGGGAAATGAGACACAGGTGAAACACATGAGGTCATCAACAAAGGTGGGAACCCCCCCCAACCCCCTTAAGGGACAGATCCCAGACATCCCACAAATGCCATCAAGGAACACAGGATGGATGGACGTCACAAGACGGGGGGAGGAGGAGGCCAAAACCAACATTCCACAGGCCAGGACAAGGTGCAGGTAGCCAGGGAGGTGGCACTCGGGCAGGCAGCCAGGACACTGGGAACCTGAGAGGTGGCACTCAGATGGGCAGCCTGAAGCCGGACAGGGGCGGAGCCAGGAGCCCCAGGCAAACGGCCCAGGGACTGAACAGGTGCAGAGCAAAAGTTCAGGTGGAAAGTCTGTGGGCCGGACAGAGGCAGAGTCAGAAAGTTCAGGGGGACAGCCCAGGGCCCGAACAGAGGCAGAGCAAGGAGCCCCAGGCGAATGGCCTGGGGGCTGCATAGGGGCACAGAAAAAGGTCTCAGATGAGCAGCCTGAGGGCAGGACCAAGGGAAAACTGAGGACCTCCGGCGGGCAACTGGAGGGCAGGGGCAACGGCTGAAGCCACTCTGGAGGGCGACTGGGGTGCAGGACAGATGACAGAGGCTGCTCGGGAGGATGATCAGGAGGCAGGACAGACAGGTTAAGTCGCTTGGGAGGGCGACCAGGGTGCAGGACAGACGGCAGAGGCTGCTTGGGAGGATGATCAGGAGGCAGGACAGACAGGTTAAGCCACTCGGGAGGGCGACCAGGGCACAGGACAGACGGCAGAAGTCGCTCAATAGGGCGACCAGACGTGAGGAGCGGCCCTGGTGGCCGGCAGCAAAGGCAGAAACCCTCTGGAAGTCAGGCTGCAGGTCCACGGCAAAGGCAGAAGCCCCCTGGAGGCCGGGCAGGGGGCCTGCGGTGAAGGCGGAACCCCTCTTGAGGCCGGGAAGGGGGCTGGCAGCGAAGGCGGAACCCCTCTTGAGGCCGGGAAGGGGGCCGGCAGCGAAGGCAGAACCCCTCTGGAGGCTGGGCAGGAAGCCGGCAGCGAAGGCGGAACCCCTCTAGAGGCTGGGCAGGAAGCCGGCAGTGAAGGCAGAACCCCTCTGGAGGCCGACGGCAAAGGGTGGGGTCCTCAGGGGGCGAAGCCACCGGGGATGCTGCAAGCCCAGAAGGCGACGCTACTGGGGATGCTGCAGGCTCGGAAGGCGACTGAGGGCAGAGCCACTGGGGATGATGCTGCAGACTCGGGAGGTGGAGCCACTGGGGATGATTCTGCAGACTCGGAAGGAGATGCTACAGGGGATGCTGCAGGCTCGGAGGGCGACGCCAGGAAGTAGAGACCTGGCCCTCCTGGGAAAGCCGGAACCACTGGGACCCGGGAGCCAAAGGAAACAGCCGCACAGGAACCCAATGACAAGGGACTCCATGACTTACTGTTATATACTGTTGGAAACATTTCGTTTCCTTGCCCTTGATTGCACGCCACATTACGGACCAAGATGGACGGCCAAACAGAGCACCTGAACCAAGCGGTGTGCCTCTCCTTCAGTGATGCAGAGGCACACAACATAATTTCTCAGCATTCTCTGTTTGAGGATCGCCAAAAGGAAAAGTCAACAGTGAGTCTAAATGATCAGAGATTGAAGATGAAACCAGAAGGGGACAGAAGCGCCATCAGAGGGACAGAAGCGCTATCAGAGGGACAGAAGCGCCATCAGAGGAATGACAACACGGAGCCGGAACACTCGGTAATTAATATCTCTGATTATACTCTGACTACCCCTCAATTAAACGTCTTGAATGTCTAGGACTTTGTCCCTACTAATAAAGTAAATGCATTTAAATTGAAAGTTGATTCTTATAAATTTTTCAGACAGCTACACTTAAAACACTGAAGAAGCTACAGGAGAAACGTGTTGTTCGCTCTCAATAAAGTCACAGTAAAGTCATTACAGTGTGCAGCGTTATATTCTGATTGTCACCTTATATGTTCCTGCAACCGACCAGCACCTGTCTGAAAATACTGGCTGTGCATGGGGAGTTCTGTCCTTTTAATTATAACTCATTTGAAAGCCTTGTTCTTAATCTCTCTCACCCAACCTGGAAAACTTTACAGCCAGTTCTATTTGTTGTAGTGTACTGTCCTCCTGGCCCGTACTCTGAATTCCTATCTGAATTCTCAGAGTTTTTATCAAGCTTAGTCCTTAGTACAGATAAAGTAATTATAGTAGGTGATTTTAATATTCATGTGGACGTCAATAATGATTGTCTCAGTACTGCGTTTATCTCAATATTAGACTCAATTGGCTTCTCTCAGAGTGTAAATAATCCCACTCACTGTCTTAACCACACCCTCGACCTTGTTCTGATTTATGGGATTGAAATTGAACATTTAATAATTTTTCCACAAAATCCTATTTTATCAGATCATTTTTTAATAACTTTTGAATTCCCATTACTGGATTACACACCATTAGACAAAAATGTCTTCACTAGATGTGTATCTGATAGTGGTGTAGATAAATTTAAGGAAGCAATTCCATCAGTACTGAATTCAATGCCATGTCTCAATACTACAGAGGACTCTTATGTTAACTTTAGTCCCTCCCAAATTGATAATCTTGTTGATAGTGCTGCAGGCTACGAATAACACTTGACTCCATCGCCCCCTTAAAAAGGAAGATAATAAAACATAAGAGGTTAGCTCCATGGTATAACTCCCAAACCCACAAATTAAAGCAAACATTGCGAAAATTTTAAAGGATTTGGCATTCTACCAAAGTGGAAGAATCTCGCTTAGTCTAGCAAGATAGTCTTAAAACATATAAGAAGGCCCTCTGTAATGCCAGAGCCGCCTATTACTCAGCATTAATAGGGGAGAATAAAAACAGCCCTAGGTTCCTTTTCAGCACTTTGGCCAGGCTGACAGAGAGTCATAACTCTATTGATCCATGTATTCCTATAGCTCTCAGTAGTAATGACTTTATGAGCTTCTTTAATGATAAAATTCTAACTATTAGAGACAAAATTAACCACCTCCTGCCCTCAACAGGCACCGATTTCTTCCCAAACACAGGCACCTTAGAAACAGCTGTAAATCCTGACATATATTTGGACTGTTTTTTTCCAGTCGACTTTTCTGAACTAACTTCAATGATTTGTTCAGCTAAACCATCAACCTGTCTCTTAGACCCCATCCCAACTAGGTTGCTTAAGGAAGCCTTACCCTTAGTTAGCACTTCTTTACTAGATATGATCAATCTGTCTTTAGTAACAGGCTGTGTGCCACAGTCCTTTAAAGTAGCTGTAATTGAACCTCTTCTTAAGAAGCCTACTCTTGATTCAGGTGTTTTAGCTAATTATAGACCTATATCTAACCTTCCATTTCTCCCTGAAATCGTTTAGAAATCAGTCTCTAGTCAGTTATGTGACTTTCTACATAACAATAGTTTATTTGAGGATTTTCAGTCAGGATTTAGAGCGCATCATAACACAGAGACAGCACTGGTGAAAGTCACAAATGACCCCCTAACTGCATCGGACAAAGGATTTGTGTCCATACTTGTCCTGTTAGATCTTAGTGCCGCATTCGACACAATTGACCATCAAATCCTTTTGCAGAGACTGGAACATTTAATTGGCATTAATGGAACTGCATTAAGCTGGTTTCAGGCCTATTTATCAGACTGATTTCAGTTTGTACATGTTAATGATGAATCCGTGAATAAAATAAAAAAATAAAATAAAATATATATTGTTCTGTATAGTGCAAATAGTGCAGCGGCATGATATTGTGCAGTAGTAGTGCAAAAGACAGTCCGTTTCTGAAGGTCAGGGTTCAGAGTCCAGGGTTTCCAGGAGGGAGTGGGAGGGTGGGGAGAGAGTTCAGCTTCCTGACAGCCTGGTGTATGAAGCTTTTAATGAGTCTGGTGGAGCAGGCACAGAGGCTTTGGTACCCTCTCCCTGAGGGCAAGAGGTTGAACAGACTGTGTGCGGGGTGGCTGGCGTTGCGCACAATCATGGTCGCTTTGCGGGTGAGGTGGGTGTTATAAATGTCTTGCAGGAAGGGGAGCGGGGCACCAATGATCCTTCCAGCTGTGTTCATGATGCGCTGCAGGGTTTTCCACACAGCGATACAGCTGGACAGGATGCTCTCAATGGTGCCCCAGTAGAAAGTGCACATGATGGGTGGGGGAGCTCTCGCTTCCTTAAGTTTGCGGAGGAAGTAGAGTGCTGTCTTCGCCAGTGATGCAGTGTTGGTGGTCCAGAATAGGTCCTCACTGACAGGAATTTGGTGCTGCTCATTCTCTCCACAGCAGCACCATTGATGGTCAGTGGAAGGTGTTGCGTGTGGCCTCTCCGGAAGTCAACAACTCTCCTTGGTCTTGCTGACGTTCAGCAGGAGGTTGTTGTCTTTGCACCACGTGGTCAGAAGTTTGACCTCCTTCCTGTAGTGGGTCTCATCATCCTTGGTGATGAGACCCACCAGAGTTGTGTCATCTACGAACTTCACCATGTGATTTGAGCTGTAGGTTGGTGTGCAGTCATGAGTCAGCAGGGTGAAGAGCAGGGGACTGAGAACACAGCCTTAGGGGGCCCCTGTGCTGAGTGTGATGCTGCTCGAGGTGTTGTTGCCGACTCGTACTGCTTGTGGCCTTTCACTAAGGAGGTCCAGCAACCAGTTGCAGAGGGAGGTGTTGAGCCCCAGCTGGTCCAGTTTACCGATTAGCTGTTGTGGGATTATGGTGTTGAATGCTGAACTGAAGTTTATGAACAGCATTCTCACATATGAGTCTTTTGTGTTTTATGGAGGTGGGTGAGGGCTGGGTGGAGAGCAGAGCAGATTGGTCCTCTGTGGACCGTTTGGCCCAGTATGCAAACTGGAAGGGGTCCAGGGTGGGGGGAGGATGGATTTAATATGTGACATGACTAGCCGTTCAAAGCACTTCATGATGATGGGGGTCAGTGCCACAGGGCGATAGTCATTGAAGCTGGATGGAGCGGGTTTCTTTGGCACAGGTATGATGATGGTAGACTTGAAACATGATGGAACGGTAGCCTGCCTCAGCAAGGTATTAAATATATCTGTGAAGACATCTTTAAGCTCCTCTGCGCAGTCCTTCAGCACACAAGTAGGGATGTTGTCTGGACCTGTTGACTTGCGGGTGTTGATGGCGAAGAGTGTCCTCTTCACGCTGGCAGCCGACAGGCACAGAGTCTGATCGTGGGAGGGGGGTGGAGTCTTCTGTGGGCGTGTGTTGTTTTGTGCTTCAAAACATGCAAGAAGCTGTTGAGGTTGTTGAGCAGAGAGATGTTGCTGTCGCAGAGCTGTGGCGCGGGTTTATAGTCCGTGATGGTCTGAATGCCCTGCCACAGGCTCCGTGTGTCTCTGCTGTCTTTAAATTGTCTGGTTATCTTGTTTGTGTATTCCTGTTTTGCTTTCCTGATGCCGCGGGACAGGTTGGCTCTCATTGTTCTCAGGCCAGTTTCATCCCCGGCTCTGTAGGCGTTGTCTCTGGCCCTCAGCAACCAATGGACATCCCCTGTCAGCCATGGCTTCTGGTTAGCCCCAGTGATGATGGTTTTTGTGTGGGTCACATCATAAATGCACTTGCTGATATAAGAAGTAACAGTGTCTGTGTCCTCCTCAATGTCTGTGAGGTTGTTCTGTGTGGCTGCCTGCTTAAATATTTCCCAGTCTGTTGTGTCAAAGCAGTCTTGGAGAGCAGAGGAGGCCCCCTCTGGCCACACCCTTACCTGCTTCTGAACCGGTTTGGTGACTTTCACTCTCGGCCTGTATGCTGGTATTAGCATAACAGTGATGTGATCAGAGAGTCCCATGTGGGGCAGGGGTGAGGCCTTGTATGCCCCTTTGTGGGTAGTGTAGACCAGGTCCAAAATGTTGTCTCCTCTTGTTGGGAAATCAACATGCTGGTGAAGTTTTGGGAGGAAAGTCTTAAGATCAGCATGATTAAAATCTCCAGTGAGGATGGTGAATCCATCTGGATGTGCTGTCTGTTGTTCACTGATGGCCTGATACAGTTCACAAAGTGCTGCATTCCTGTCACTGCTGTTGGCAGTGGGAGGGATGTAAACAGCGACTAGCAAAATCGCTGTAAATTCCCTCGGCAGATAGAAGGGACAGCACCTTATGATCATAAACTCTGCCAGTGGTGAACAGTGTTTGCATACCACCACAGCGTCCCAGCACCATGCATCACGGATGTAAACACAGACTCCCCCACCACAAGTCTTTCTTCCGTTTACGAGGGCTCTGTCTGCTAGATAGCATGTTAGCTGCTCCAGTTGTACAGAGGCGGGGATGTTGTCATTAAGCCATGTCTCATGCTTCCTTTAGGTAATATTATTAGGAAACACTCCATAAATTTTCATTGTTATGCAGATGACACCCAATTATATTTATCAATGAAGCCTGATGAAACCAATCAGTTAAACAAACTCCAAGCATGACTTAAGGACATAAAAACCTGGATGACCTGCAATTTTCTACTACTAAACTCAGATAAAACTGAAGTTATTGTGCTTGGCCCTAAACACCTTAGAAACATATAATGATATAGCTACTCTGGCATTACCCTGGCCTCCAGCACCACCATAAGGAATCTGGGAGTTATCTTTGATCAGGATATGTCCTTTAACTCCCACATAAATCAAATTTCAAAGACTGCCTTTTTCACTTATGCAATATCACAAAAATCAGGCACATCCCGTCCCAAAAAGATGCAGAAAAACTAATCCACGCATTTGTTATTTCTAAGCTGGATTGTTGCAATTCCTTATTATCAGGCTGCCCTAACAAGTCTCTAAAGACTCTCCAACTGGTCCAGAATGCAGCTGCATGTGTAATGACTAAAACTAGAAAAAGAGATCACACTGGCTTCCTGTAAAATCTAGAATAGAATTTAAAATCCTTCTCCTAACTTACAAAGCCCTTAATGGTCAGGCACCATCATATCTTGAAGAGCTCATAGTACCGTATTATTCCACTAGAACATTGCGTTCCCAGAATGCAGGCTTACTGGTGGTTCCTGCAGTCTTTAAAAGTAAATGGACTGTACTTGTATAGCGCCTTTCTAGTCTTCTGACCACTCAAAGCACTTTTTACACTATGAATCACATTCACCCGTTCATACACATCAGGAGCAATTTGGGGTTAAGTGTCTTGCCCAAGGACACATCGGCATGTGGACTGGAGGAGCCGGGAATCGAACCGCCAATCTTCCGATTAGTGGACTACCCGCTCTACCTCCTGAGCCACAGCTGCCACATTCTAAAAGTAGAATGGGAAGCAGAGCCTTCAGCTATCAGGCTCCTCTCCTGTGGAGCCATCTTCCAGATTCCGTCCGGGGTGCAGACACCCTCTCTATGTTTAAGAGTAGGCTTAAAACTTTCCTTTTTGATAAAGCTTATGGCCAGGACAGTTTCTTTCGATGTTGAGATGGATGTACAGATGGTCTTACTTGATGTTTAATCTGATGTTTATGTTTGAAAACCTGCACTGGGCTAGTACAGAGTTGGCAGGGGGATGAGCTGACCATCTCCCCATCCCGATGAGTGACCCCTAGTCATATGCCATCACTTCTTTAGTCCAAGGTGCACAGAGAGGCAAAATCTTGATCTGAAAAATATATCCAAAAATTATGTTCTTGCTGATCAATGCTATTCCTTCTTCTATAAAGTCCTTTCTGAAGATTTTTGAGTGTTAATTTGCAAAATGTTCCACTTGTTTGGGTCCAAGTTTGAGATGTAATCTGGAGCTGACTCCCAGTGCAGCAACTTCTCCGGAAATGGCACAACACAAACAACAGCAACTTTTAGATGTGCTCAACCACTAACAACTGACGCCCTTGGGTGCTTAAACATTTCTTGTTTGTTTATGACTTAACTGGGACAGTGGTGTCCCCGACAAATGCCACAGGGTTTTTGTGTGGTTTAATCTGGTTGTGATGGACCCATTTGAGTGTTGACTCTTTCTGACCTTTGCTAACCTTGAACTGGTACACGATGGATGAACGTTTGTCTGTGATCACATAAGGATCTGCCCAGTAGGGAAGGAGCTTGTGCATAAGTCTTCCTACCTTCTGGTTGTCCTTTCTAGTTGGTGGGACAAAGATGTAGTACCACATCTTGTACTGCACTTGGGAGTTTGTCATGGGGCGCTTTTTGTCCAGGTTTTTCTTGGCAAAAGCAATGGTGGCTTTGAGATGGTTGTTTAAGTCGGTCATATCCTGGTGTATAGTAAATGCAGTTGTGATGCTGGCCTTGCCTGGCTGGTAGAGCAGGTACAATGGAAGAGTCATACACAGTTCATAAGCACAGAAAATTAAGCAGAAACATTGGATCAATTCAGCATACAGCAAACAGCATTTAATAGCCATACTGATAGTCACACAGCCAGCTTGTCTATAAACATCAATTTACTGCAGACAATTTATGATATGTATTGCCTCACGTGCGATGCACCATAAATAAGTGTAGGAACATCTACATTTATTGATATATCCTTGTGATAACCAGGGCACCATTCCCTTTATTTTCAACTGTGCTGGGAGGAGACACAGAAACACTTTTTTATCAATCTCATGTCTGAGGTAGTGTGCTACGATACAGGGCTCTTAATTCTCTGCTTTAAATTGAAGCCACAGACAGCAATATACTGAATAATGCATATTTATTTAACTAAAATGGTTAACAAGTGAATAAATGAGGTATCAATGCAAACAGATGAACAATCAACCCGAATGAGTGTAATATGTTTTAAATGGTGCATTAGTAGTTATGAATGATTGATGGTGAAATATAGGAATGATAATGTAATTATTGGAAAATTAGTTGATGCTAAGGTAATTTGACTAACCAACTTCTTTAAGAATTGAACTGGAGAGTTCAATTCAAATGACACCAACTCTTTACTCATAGAAGCAGATGGAGAGCAGGAGAGGTTCTATTTAGCCTTCTTTGTGTTGTGTTGTCCTCAGATAAACTGGTGACTCCATGAGAAATCAGCTGTTCAGCTCTGGAGTAGTCTCCCTGCTGAGGTTTGCACTAGTGAGCGGGAGCCTTAAGACACAGCGCTGTTTCAACGGTTTCTTCAGGTAATTCGCTGAATCACCACAGGGTTTAACTGTTAGATGAAGGGGACAAAACAGGTCTGATATGGTCGTCTCTGGTAACAGCATTGAAGATGTCATGGTCCATGGAAGAGCGGGTTGTTTTGCCTTGAAGTCTCCTGACTGACTGACTTTCTGACTAAATAACTTAAAAAATAACATTGCCAGCCAGAACGAAACTATACTTCAAGTTACTAAGCACGAAAGAATTTCAATATAAAGTTTGTTACAATATTGCACATAGCTTAAAGAAAAGAAAGTTAACTTAGGAGATCACGTGATACAAAACAAAAAAGGTGTGTAGAAAGTTAAGATGGCAGAAGCCCTTAGAGATCGAACATGTGTCTCCTTGGAGATAAAAGAAGAAGCATAATGGCAGAGGCCGACACGATTTTATCCTCACCTCTGGCATTGGCATGTTTTAGGGTGGACACAAATCCTTTGTCTGAGAGATAACACGTGATCTCCCCTAAATTGATTACTTGAGATTAAGTTTAAAATCAAAGCATCCACGTTTTACCATGGTCATTCACATTCAAACATAAATGGCATTGTTCAATATATTACTCATTCAGAGACAACATACGTCCATAACATAATCACTATCCCAGTAGCTGAGTTGCACAACTTGATTAGGTTACACAATAGAATTAAAATACAGTTTTTGTTGACTTCCTAGTCCTATCATGATATTTTATAGTAAAAGCTAAACAGCAATCAGTTCAGTCTAATGAAAAGATGCATATATATACATATATAGTCACTTGACAAACCTACTTTTAATGTTAACTAAATTCTATTCTATAACTATGAATGTTAATTATTCACTCATCAAAATAATGTTTCATACACACATCAAATTTCTATTACAAGTCATATAGAGTTTAACAGCAATTTAGTGAATAACACAGCCAGCAAATATTATACTTATTACAGAGGCCTCTCTTCAGTGTTCAAAGCTTTACTAAATTTTGTCCACTGGATGGCAATGTTGGTACATGCAAGGTGTAGCAATTTATATACATGAATATCTTAGCTATATTTTATCACAGAAAATTCAGGATTACACCATTTTGATGGGTATTACTTCATGCCCAATAATATATAGATTACAATATGATTATATCATAATAAACATTGAATCAGACTTTGGCTTAAGAAACACAGAAAACTCAAGCAAAACCTTCTTTAATTTATGACTGGTGTCTGGCAAATGTTCTTATCTGAAGTCACATCAGAGTAAAAAACAAAAAGGGGAGGGTAAGTGTGTCTGTGTGTGTATGTGTGTGTGTGTGTGTCTAGGAATGGTTAGAAGGAGAGAAAGAGAATTTTGAATAGATAGGATTGTCCCAACTCATCAAAACAAACTGATTAGGTTAAAGTGTGGCAAAACAGTCTTTCCCATTTTTTCCAAGGAAAAGTTCTTTTATCCAGTGTTTTTTGAGACTTGAGTTGATGAAAGAATGTAACTGTTTTAACTGTTTTGAATTCCCATACCAAAGTTGAATATACATTCATATTCTTGAGGTCAGAGGTTATCGTTGATTGAGCCCAGGCCTTCTTTGGGCTTTTACAGAAATTAGTAGAAGAAAAGGAGGGGCACTGGATCTCCTACGTTGTAGTTAGATTCTATGAATATGAAGCCTCAACTGAAGGCATCCTTGCAAAGATGCCCTGCAAAATGATGAGCCCCTCATCCTGACTGATGCCCAAGGAAAGGTGATAGTGGACTCAAAAGGGACAGGAGGTAGAACTACTGAATTAAAAAAGAAATGCTACCATCTGTTTCTAGGGGTTGGTGTGGATAAAGTGTAATGGATAAAGTGTAATGTTATTTTTTTCTTATTGTCAACATAGCCTATGAAAAGACCAAAATGATGAGGTGAAAGAGATCACCTTGTGACTGCCTGAGCCAGAGCTACTTCCAAGATGATTGCTGTCACCTCATACAGTAATTCTGGGAAAAACTTTGATGCTCACGTTCATTGCAGTGCCAATTATACTAACCAAAATAAAAAGTATGGCTCTGTGACTTGTTTTAACGGATTCTGGAAAACAATAGATTTTTATCACTTCTGGATATGAGCTATAATCTGGTGTTGGCTGGACAGACCATACTTGTAAGTAGAAGAAAATTATTGTTGGTTTTGGTCTTTTCGTAAGCTAGGTTGACCAATATATATATATATATATATATATATATATATATATATATATATATATATATATATATATATATACACACACACACATATATACATACATATATATATATATACATATATGTGTGTATGTGTATATATATATATATATATATATATATATATATTATGCACATAAATACATCATTGCCATGAATTAGGGAACATATACATGTGCACACATATGCAACACATGTAAATTAATTGTTATGTGATGAAAATACTGTAGTTATTGAGAAGGTCACTATTTATTATGAGCTTTATTTAATTGATGTATCTCTGGAATGTTATGTTATGACTATTTTTAAGTAGAAAAGCCTAACCAGGGACAGGGGTCGCAAAGTAGCCTTGGCTAGAAATCCTATATAAAATACACCTGTTTCATGTTACTTTAACCTGTTACAATATTTTTTGCACTGTCCCTGACAAATAAACTAATGAATAAATAAATAAATAAATAAATAAATGTTAAATATTAGTTTGTTGTGGCAAGGCAAGGTGTATAAATACATGAAAAACTATTCCCTGTGATCATCTTAAGTTATTTCTTTTCTGATGATGTGAGAGAAAATTGAATAATATAACAACATTGAACAAAATTTTACAAATGTTCTTAAACTAGGTGGTCAGTCATTTGGCAGCTGTTCCACATACCCACCTGTTCCATCTGTTTTGTGTCTATTCTAAACTTAGTTCCTTTCTCTGTACAATGAGACAGTTGAGTATTTAATAGTAAGTTTATTTTGTTGTACTTTTGTCTGAGCCAGTGGTAAGACAAATCATAATAATGCAGATTTCTATGTGTCAATCTGATGAACCTTTAGAGGACAGTGTTGTTTGTTTTCAACTGAATGTGATGTAATGTCATTATCATTCTGTCATACATGTTGGTGAAGAAATCCTACTCCTAGGCTAGTTGAACTTTTGAACTTGTTTCTATCTGAGGGTTATTGACTGACCATGAGGTCTCTGTGGGATCATCGTATCGTACAGCTGCTTCAACAAGTAACAATGTTTAAAGCTTTCTTCATGTTTCTGTGTGGTTCTTGAACAGCGATAAAAAAATTCTACAACAATGGAAATTGGTCTCAATCCAGATGCACAAAGCACAGTTCATGAGTGATTACTGAATTGTTTCATGGACATCCTCCAACCTAATTCTTTTCTAAATGATAAATGGACTGCATTTGTATAGCACCTTTCTAGTCCTCCAACCACTGAAAGTGTTTACACTACATGTCACATTCATCCATTCACACATACATTGATATGCTGATGGCAGAGGCTGCCACGCAAAGTGCCTGCTCATCAGAAGGAGTTTCTAATCATTCACACACACACACACACAGCAATGGCATAGGCTTTAGGAGCTATTTGGGGTTCAGTATCTTGCCCAAAGACACTTTGACATGCGGACTAGAGGACTTGGGGTTTGAACTACCAATCCTCCGATTAGTGGATGACCCGCTCTACCTGAGCCACAGCCACCCCTAGACTTGGCAATTGCCCTACCCAAAACACACATGCATTTAAAAGTACCAGTACATACATACACACATAAAGCAACTTTAATAAACATATTGGCAGTAACATCATCATTTTCTATAAAAAAGAAAGAAAAATTGTTTAGGGGAACCCGTTACTAACCTGATGTGCCAGATAGTTTGTTACACAGAACCATCTGAGAAGTCATCCAAGGAAACTGTTTGGAAAAGGGCAGGCACTTTCAAAACACATACTTGGCAGGTAATTGGATGAACCATCTGTCTATCACCGTCTAACCTTGCAAGGCAGCTCGATTCTCAATGCTGATTGGTACAAACCATTGGTGGTTTGGACACAAGCATATTACTTGAAGCCTGACAAGATGGATTCTCGTGTGATGTTTTGATCTCATAAATCCAGCTGCCTTGCAAGGTAAACCTGTTACAGCCTCAACTGACAACAATCATCTTGGAGTGCAAACCTCAGGCTTTAACTCCTATGCGATTTGTAATGCAATAATTAGTTGGCAATATCAGAAATTTTGCTACAGTTTAATTCAGTCACATATAACTGATACCATATGATATTGTTATCTAGAGTGCAATTTCATTATTAAGCTCTACTTAACAGTGGAAAACCTAACCCATTCTTTGAATCTGAAAAAAAGTATTCTGAATTGCCTGTGTTTTAAGGTAAATCAACTGTATGTAACTGCTGCTCGAGAAAACTTTTGTGTGATGGTGATAAGATGAAGAATCACCTGTTAAAATGGAACCTAATTATGGTTCACAGTTTGATTTAAAAAGGAGGGACATGTCAGGGAACTCCTCTACAAATTGCTCCTCTGACAGAGGTCCCTCTGGAAAAGGGTTAGCTCCTAAGACTCATGTATTTGTCAGCGTGGTGCCCAGATCTTGATGGTACTTCAGCGCACCTGCATCTCCATTGGGTAACTGATCTGAAGGGATTTCTCTCTGGCATCCTTTCTCTGCCAGTTGATTAAACATACAGACACCCATGCACAGAGATACACACACACATGAGGGAAGTCAATTATTAATATAGCACATTTCAGACACTGAGGCAATTCAAAGTGCTTTACATAAGAAATAAAATCATTAAAAATATAAGCATAGACTTGATACAGATTTTAATTTTCCATTAACACTTGATGCATATACTGTAGGCTGCCATGGTTAAATTGAGCCCTTTCAGATGTACAGACAATTAATCATTCATCCTTTTAGGTGCTCAGTAATAATTGCCACAGCACATTTTTCCACACTGCCAATGACCAATAACATGAAACTCAATTTCAAGTGTTATAAGCAAATAATAGTACTGTAAAAGAAATATGAATAGTAATAGAAGTTCATGTGTTGTGGTTCTTAAGGCAGTGCTGCCCTACAAAGGCAAAAAGCAGTAACTTCAGTTACTATAGTTTGTCTTTGTAGGGCAGTACTGATATAGTGGTATAGTATGCATACATACTTAGAGGGATACAGATGTAGTGGTATTCATACACATGTAGAGGGGTACAGATATAGTGATATAAATACACATGTAGAGGGGTACTCTGCTCTATTTATTTATTAATTTGTTTATTTGATAGGGACAGAGCACATTAATGAACATCAGTATACAACACAAGATGTAAACATGCTGGAGTTAGCAAAAAATGCTAATTTATATCTATTGTCCCTGTACAAAGGCAAAAGGCAGTAAAGGAAGTTACTATTTTTTGCCTTTGTAGGGCAGAGTGGTTCTCAACCATTTTCTTGTGAAGGACCCACATTTTGATAAACATTAGACTACAGACTCCATGTGATAAGATTTTGTATGTAACGGAACAGAGTGCACAGTGAACTCACATTTCTCCGTTTTGCCTCTTCAGGTTAGGCTAACGTATTATTGCTAATTTTGGAGCTAACCCCATTCACTTTTGCAGCACTTGGACACAACAGACCTGACTTTTAAGCATTTATTAACTGTTACACTGTAGTCTGTACTGTACATTTATTGCCAGACTGAGAACTTACCGCTAACCTTTTCCTCTGCTCCGCTCGCATCCACTGTCCCTTACCTGCCACTCTTTCCCACTCGCTACGCAAACATACGCACTGCCCTATTCCTAAACGGAGTTACGCTACCGATATTTAGCATTATTTTTAGCATTAAAAAAATCTTTTGGCCTGATGGGGGTTTGTTAATATTATTACAGGAGAAACGCTGATTCAACAAACATTCAGTAAATTCAGTAAACACTCAGTAAACATTGAGTACAGTTAGACCCAGCAGTCTCCATTAGGTCGGGCGAGTTCAAAGTTGTGAAAACAACGGGGGTGTTTTGAATACACTCCCGTTGTTTTAGTCCGTCCCTCCCACCGCAGGAATTAATGGATTAATCCTGGAAAGCTACTGATGTAGCACTTTTCCTCTTATGAAAATAACACGGAGATTATTCAACCAATGAGAATTTAGTCGGATGAGAGCATATCGACAACCTAATCGACCAGGAGACTACAGCCCTATATAAAACATACACAATCACACACTTACTTGAACATACTCGCACAGGTGATGATTATTTCTTAAAAGTGTTGTGGTTCAATTGCAATTTTATTTATATAGCACCAAATCACAACAAAAGTTATCTCAGGGCACTTTTCACATAGAGCAGGTCTAGACCGTACTCTTTAATTTACAGAGACCCAACAATTCCCCAGCAAGCACTTGGCAACAGCGGTAAGGAGAAACTCCCCTTTAACAAGAAGAAACCTCAAGCAGAACCCAGCTCTTGGTGGGTGGCCATCTGCTTTGACCGGTTGGGTTGAGAGAGAAAGAAAGAGGGGAAGGGGGGCCCAGAGAAGCAAAATAACAACAATAATAAGAATAACAATAATAGTAATGGTGATGTGACCAGCAACAACAAACAGCAGCAATAGCCGGAGAAAGACATCTACAGGACCGCAAAGGCTCGGCCTGGGCACTGGGGTGTCCTGCAAGATGAGAGAGCACAAAAAACTCTGGGGAGGAAGCCAAGTTAGTAACAAACGTTAATGGTAAATGAATGCATACAGATGGAGAGGAGAAGGAGGAGAGAGGAGCTCAGTGCATCATGGGAATTCCCCTGGCAGTCTAGACCAATAGCAGCATAACTAGGGGCTGGTCCAAGGCAAGCCTGGCCACCCCTAACTATAAGCTTTATCAAAAAGGAAAGCTTTAAACCTACTCTTAAACATAGAGAGGGTGTCTGCCTCCCGGGCTGAATCTGGAAGATGGTTCCCCAGGAGAGGAGCCTGATAGCTCTGCCTCCCATTCTACTTTTGGAGACTGTAGGAACCACCAGTAAGCCTGTATTCTGGGAGTGCAGTGTTCTAGTGGGGTAACAGGGTACTATGAGCTCTTTAAGATATGATGGTGCCAAACTATTAAGAGTTTTGTAGGTGAGGAGAAGGATTTTAAATTAAGTTCTTTACAGGAAACCAATAAAGCGAAGCTAAAATGGGAGAAATATGATCTCTTCTTGTAGTTTTTGTCTGAATACGTGCAACTGCATTCTGGACCAGCTGGAGAGTCTTTAGAGAATTGTTAGGGCAGCCTGATAAGGAATAACAATAATCCAGCCTAGAAGTAACAAATGCATGGACTATTTTTTCTGCGTCTTTTTGAGAAAGGATGTGCCTTATTTTTGCGATATTACGTAAGTGAAAAAAGGCAGTCCTTGAGATTTGATTTATGTGGGAGTTAAAGGACATATCCTGATCAAAAATAACTCCCAGATTCCTTACGGTGGTGCTGGAGGCCAGGGTAATGCCATCCAGAGTAGCTATATCATTAGATAATGTGTTTCTAAGGTGTTTAGGGCCAAGCACAATAACTTCAGTTTTGTCTGAGTTTAGTAGCAGAAAATTGTGGGTCATCCAGGTCTTTATGTCCTTAAGGCATGCTTGGAGTTTAGTTAATTGATTGGTTTCATCTGGCTTCATTGATAAATAGAATTGTCTATATAATCATCTGCATAGCAATGAAAATTTATGGAGTGTTTCCTAATATTATCAAAAGGAAGCATATATAAGGTGAATAGTATTGGTCCAAGCACAAAACCTTGTGGAACTCGATGTCTAACTTTTGCATCGTTAACATGTACAAACTCAAATTGATCTGATAAATAGGATTTAAACCAGTTTAATGCAGTTCCTCTGATGCCAATTAAATGGTCCCTTGTGGTGTTCTTTAATAGGTATCATACAATAGAAAATAAAAGAAAGCTAAGCAAACACAGCGTATGATACCTTAAAAAACAAATACGAAACCATCCAGACCCACAGATCAACTGTGTAGGCTTTTGTATTGATATTTTGCAAGTGAAAGCAGGAAAATGGATAATACTGAGGTGGTGATTTAGGGAGATGCAGAGAAAGGCGTAGTTACCTAGATGACCATGTATCCTACTAAATATCCATGCACACTATAATATATATTATAGTCAAATCTATAAGCACTAAAAACCATTTTCTCTTAGCTGCTGCCACCTTATTAATGTCAGTCTGTCTGTAAACTTGTCTTTTGTTTCTCCAACTACTGTACTTCTATGCGTTGTCTGTTGTGGTTTGTGTTTCTTGTGTAGCTCTTTCAGTGTGACCCGTGTTGTTTCACAAGGACTGTGGGTGTTGCTTGCTTCATGTTCTATATGAGTTTATACTGCTTGACTCAACAGATATTTGTTTAACATTTGTTCTGTTGCTTGCTTCATGTACTGTACGCTTTTTTGGCTACTGCCTGCTTGCTTCAATACTGGAGCATGGCATCCCATATCTCCACAGTCTGAGACCGAATTCTATCCTCTAAGATGACAACACTCGCCCCCACACAGTGGGGTTTATCAGAGACTACCTCCAGAATGTGGGAGTGGAGAGAATGGAATGGCCTGCCAGCAGTCCTGACCTCAACCCCATTGAACACTTGTGGGATCAACTTGGGCGTGCTGTTCGTGCCAGAGTGACCAACACAACCATGTTGGCTGACTTGCGACAAATGCTGGTTGAAGAATGGGATGCCATCCCACAGCAGTGTGTGACCAGGCTGGTGACCAGCATGAGGAGGAGGTGCCAGGCTGTTGTCACTGTGTATGGTTCTTCCACACGCTACTGAGGCTCCTGTTAAATGAATAAATTGTTAAATTGCCAGTATGTCTTGTTTCTTCAAACTTCGACCAAACACCAAACAAGAGTCAATGGCAGAATAAGCTGTTTGGCATTGGCAGAGAGGATTTGGCAAATTTTTCATGGGCGCAACCCACACACTCAGCTCCGCTGCTCATCCAACAAATGCATGATCCTTACAAATGTGTACAAAGACTAATCAGTTTTCTATTCAGTGTTCTAATAGCTACAGTACCAGCAGTGTTAAACGGACTTGGCAGCAAATCAGCACTGTTTATTGCCGATTTAAGCTTTAAACTTGGATCATAACCTGCTCCAGACCAGGTTAGGTTTGCGGCATAAGTTACCATGGTGATGTAGCCAGGTTAAAAGAGAGACACCTTTGTGACATTGAAAACCCTGGCTTTAGGCTCAACATACCTCGCTAACCCACTAATCTCGCTTCCCCTCAGTATACCCACATTCCTGAGTACCACATCAACATTGCTGATCCATTGTCGTGCTTCTCATTTCAGAAATTCAGACTCTTGGCCCCAGAATCAGATATTTATCCCATACCAGTCCAACCAGTTTCAGCCACAACTATTAATGCGCTCCACAGCTGGGAAACCTTTCAAATGCTTCACAAGAAGCCAGCCTTAAAAGCCTCACCCCATGTGCTCTTGGCCTACCTAACCAGCTGGAATTGTTTACCCCACTGGCCAATCAGATACTACTCAAGCTGTGGCTTATCTCACTCTGTGAGTCAACATACAAAATGAACAGAAATAAGCATTATTAAGATTTAAATATTTCAGCCCAAAATTTTGGTCACTTATTCTATTTATAGATATCTATAGATATTTCTGAATGGAAAAGGTCTATCTCTGGATATGAATAAGACTCATCTTCTTTCACTACATCTCTTAGCATACCATGCCCACTCTCCTCTCCACTGGATTCCCTGGCACAGGAGTCTGGTGCCTGGCTTCCTCCACCATATAATTTGTTGTGGCATTGCAGTGGAGACAGGTGAGCTCCACTAATGAGCCTGATTGCCACACTGAGAAATCACTGTGTGGGCAGTCATTAAAACTCGAAAAAAGATCTGATCCTGATAACATGGTCTCTCTTAATTGCTGTTTTTCGCTTTTTTATGTATTTAAGTCAGAGTTTGGGGACGTACATATCTGATTAAGACCCTGCTTCAGTTCTCTGGCTTGCCTAAGGCTTAATTATAAGAATGCTGCATGTAGAAGCATCAGAGACCCAGTCCTAATGTGTTTAGCTTTGGGGGAAAAGAAGTGAAAAGTAGGGAAATCATTTGTCACCTTTTAGCACGCACACTGTAGAAGGCATTTCAGACGACTTTTTGAAGAAGATTCTTGGAGGAGCCGTAATGATCCTCTCACATTAATACTGGGTAAATTTGTTTAATTAGAAGAGTGTGCTTTGCCCTAATTATGGGCTGAAATGCACCATTGACTATCACAGTGGGCTGTTTTTTTTAAAGTTCATCAGGGACTGTCTGTGCATGGCTTGTGTTTCAGGGCTCTTGGCTCCAAACACTGTGTACCCTGCCTTTCCAAATATTATTCACAGTTGACTTGGCTGCATTCATGGAGAAATCCTTCATATGTGATGCCAAAAATTTTCTCCCTGCCTTTCTTTATCACCCTTTCTTCCTCCTTTTGCCTCTCAGTCTTTGCAATTTCCATTGGAAAGGGTATTGAGTCTGATCTGAAACTGAGAGTTGCCCTTCAGGTTTAAGCAGCCAATCTAATCCTTGTAATCATGGATTGTACTCAAAGCCCTTTTCCCAGTGACTGGAGGGGGAGAGAGGCTGGAAAGCAGAGAAAACGCGCTCCATGCTGGTGAAGAGCTGTGACCCATACAACATTCAATGCACTGCTTTATTTCTCCACCTTTTAAGAGATATGTGCTGAGAAAGTAAAAGTGACAGATAATGTTTCCAGCCGGTTCCAGGATATGCATGCAACCAATATGGAATGACAGGTGCATTTCCCAAAAAGAGAGACCATAATGTTTTTCTATTTAGCACTTGACAGTTTTCTTCATCATAACATGAGCTTAAGGGCTTCCGAGGCTGCATGATTATTGCTGGCCCGGAGCGCCTCTCTGCCCAGGAATTGAATTCTTTTATAGGGAGACGAAAGCTGTTAAAGGCCCTGCCTGAAAGGACGCAGACAAATCAGCATACTAAGTGAATTTTATATGTGCCATTTCTCTGACCTCCATCTTTGCATTGAGCAAATTTCCCCGTTTTCTTTTAGTGCAACCTCACTTGACTCAGTTGGTCAGAAGTTTGTGAATTTGTGAAAGCCACCATGCATAATGTTTTCTAAAGTGGTACAGTCTCTCCCTCCATTCTGAAATACTTAGGTGCCGTGCAGGTTGTCATTATCACTGTATTCTGCTTTAATGTAGCCTCACCTTAACCCCATTTTCACGCCTCACACTCAATATGGTCTGCAGATGGATTGAGAAGGATTTAGAAATCCTCTGCTATTTAAAGAACAGTGTATATATATGTCTGTGTGTGTGTGTGTGTGTGTGTGTGTGTGTGTGCGCGCATATATATTACATTTAATTGTTTAGAATCTATCTATCCTTTCCCTAAGGTCACATGGCTGATGGAGGCAGCTAAAGGCCTCAAGTCTCTTGCCTCACCAAGTTTTAGACTAGGTTTCAGATGTGTGGTGTTAACAGTACACTGAAGCTCATCCGTAAGTGGGATTTTATTTTCTTTTAATTCAGCCAGTTCTTTATAGAAGTAATTGGTTATCTTCAGTAATAAGGTTGAAACATACTGACCATGGCCTCACCTAAGTACCTCTAGTTGCCTAAACATAACCAAACCTTAACCATAGAGGTGGCACTTCAGAAATAGAGACAGCTAGAGACAACTTGCAGTTCCTGGAAGATGGATGGGGAGAGAGAACTCCTCCAGTAGGAGAATTTGATAAAGGATGAAAAAAGGACCAACTGTTCTACAATTTAACTGTCAAGATATTCTAAGGGTCATGCAAGTGCTTGACTTTACTTGTGGTCTCTGTGTCTAAATCAGACTCTGAGTCCCATATACATATGAATAAAACTCTTTTAATCCATTTTTATTACAGAATTTCCATGACAATTTGGCGATGAGGATGGGACGCTGAAAGTGAACCAGTGTGGAGCTTACCACTGAAGGGAAAATCACGCCACATGTAGGAGACTGGGGCCCTGACAATCTCCCCTGATGACAACTTTGTAAACGAGGTTGAGTAGGTGAGAAGTGGACCATTGGATGCATGAGACCGGCACTGAGTCATTAAGACATCCCTGAAAGAGAGGATACAAACAGTAGGGGTGTGCCTTAATACAAATACAATATTCAGCAAAGCACAAATAGTTGTTTTTTTATGAATATTTGTTTCATACAAATATTTTAAAAATTATTTGTTTTTTAGAAGAAGAAAAAAAAAGTGAAATACCAGCGTACTGGTCAGTTACATCACTATCTCAGTCTCTGTCCTCTGCTCCACTGTTATGTCTATCAGCAAGTCTCAATGAGGGGAGTCACATCCACCTGCTACATGATGCACATTTCCTAATTTGGACATCACTCCCGGAGTTTGGGATGTTCCCAAGAGATAAAGCTGAGCTACTGACACATGCAAAGTGCTCCCACGGGACTCTCCATAACCTGTTGTTCCCCTTTTCCACAAAGATGCGTTGTAAATAGGCAATAAATGAAAAACGCAAAGCAATAATCGCCTTTGAAGTTCTTCCCTATACGTTACACAGTGTGCTGTCTTTGTGTTATGGGTATATAAATACATAGAGGTCTGTCTGCAATGAGGTGATGAGTAAAGTTTTAGCTCTGTAGTCAGACGCAGTCGTGATCTTTGCAGACTCCAGTTTGAGACCCAGTGTGGGGACCACCTTTGTAAGGCAGTTTATTCATGGACATTTATTGTAACACTTTAATTTTCTAAAATTAAAAGCATCATAAAAACAAAAACAAGATTGTTAAGCCTTTTTCCACTTTTATTTGAATACAAATACGAATATAAATATTTTTGCTGACTCAACAAATACAGATACAAATACAAATACTGGGCCCTCTGCACATCCCGTCTAAACCCTCGACGTCATCATGTCAGATCACATCACCATCTTGACACACACACACACACACACACACACACACACACACATACACATGCATTCACCTGCATGTGTTCATCACTGTGCATAGCTGTTGTTCATGTGTTTGCTAAGGTAGAACTAGATTTTAGAATAGTTGTTTATTGATCAGAGCATTTATTAACTTTGTTAATTCTGCTAGGTTTAATAAACAGTTATATCTTTTAAGAGAAGTCTTTTGTCATTATTGTGTTTTATATATTGTGAAAAGTGGCTGATTGAGGGAGTCAGAGCTCTAATTCATACCGTCTGTGTTCACATGCGAATGTTGATATCCCTCAGATATTTACATTCTAGGTGAACTCTATTGCAACTAATGCAACTAATCTATTAATTTTATAATTAATAATGATCTCTGATATTTAATAATAATTGATTAATTAATTAAAGATAATTACTTAGAAAAAAGAAAATCCCATTCTAAATGATCAAACCCCTTCTCAGCATCAAGAGATATTAATAATGAGGGTGTTTTTTCCTGATTCAAATAATGTATAATGTTAAACAACCGTCTTGTATTATCAGATGAGTGAAGACCTTTAATGAATCCAGTTTGATCTAATTTTCTTATTATTATTAACTTAGGGAGAACTAATTCTAATCTCTTTGATAGCAGTTTTGTGATAATTTTGTAGTCACAATTAAGCAGACTTATAGGCCTATATGAGGCACATCTCTGAGGGTCTTTACCTTCTTTCGGAATAACAGAAATTCTTGCTGTTTTCATAGAGACAGGGAGAGTGTTATGGCTAGAGAAGTCATTAACCACTAACATAAAAACTGATTTAAGATGTGACTAGAAAATTTTATAAAATTCTCCAGAAAAGCAGTCTGGGCCTGGAGATTTATTTGCGGGCAATGATTTAATTGTAGAAAACACTTCTTCCTCTAAGAAGTTTTTATTGATGGTTTGTTGATCTGTGGCTGTGACCTGAGGTGGATCCAAACTGTCTAAAAGGGCTTTTGCCTCAGAGATCGAAATATTTTCTGATTCATACAAACCACTGTAGAAGTCAAAAAAGTGTTTATTAATTTCTAATGGATCATATGTTACTTCATTTTCCGTTTCAATGGCCATTATAGTTGTCTTAGCTTGTTCTTTTTTTAAAGACTGTGCCAATAATTTACCCGGTCTATTCCCAAATTCATGCATTTTTTGTTTCAAATACATACTTTTTTGTTTAATGTAGTTTGAGTGATCTAAGTTGAAATTTGCTCTGGCTATAACTAATTTGTTCCAATTTTCTTCAGATTGATCTTGCTTATGTAACGCTTTTCTATGTAGCAATTCTTCCTTTAGAGCCTTGGAGATTGATTTTCTTTCTTTATTTCCATAACAGGAGTATGATATAATGTGTCCTCTCAAAGTGGCTTTTGCTGCATCCCAAAGAATGGATGGGGCTATTTCTGATGATAAATTATAAGTATTAAAGTCCTCAATCCACTCTCTCATTTACTTACAGAACATTTCATCTTCTACTAACAAGTTGTTAAATCCCCACATTTTAGATCTATAAGCTTCATTTAGAGTAATTTCCAAAGAGACCATTGCATGGTCTGATATAGAAATTCCATGTATTTCACAAGATGAAACAAGCTTCATATATTTTTTAGGAAGAAAAAAATAGTCTAAATGACAGTGAGATTTATGCCTATTAGGGAAAAAAGTATAATCCCTTTTTGTAGGGTTAATTTCTCTCCATGCATTAACCCAGTTTATGATCCCAAAGCACGCAACATTTTTGCAGATTTAGGGCTAGAACCTCCACAGTGTGAGGACTTATCAAAATGTGAAAGAGTTAAGTTATAATCTCTTCCCATCACACCAAGTGTTGTGTGTTGTGTATTCAAGAGAGAGACCATATCAGAAATGAATGTGGGTGTATCTGTATTATGAGCATATATATTAAATATGGTTATCTGTTTGCCCCAGATTTTCCCATTCACCAAAATATATCTTCCCTCTGTATTTGAATTCTGATCAATTAATTCAAAAGGTATGTGTTTATGAAATATAATAGCAACTCCTCGGCTGTTAAAAGAGTTAAAAGATGAGAAGAAAATTTGTCCAACCCAGTCGTTCTGTAATTTAAGATGTTCTTCAGGTGAAAGATGAGTTTCTTGCAATAAGGCTATTCCCACTTTCTCTTTTTTAAAAGCTGTAAGTATTATTTTCCTTTTGATAGGATGTCCTATACCTTTAATTCCAAAATTAATCCCATTAATTTTAATGATTGATCTATATTAGTCCTTTAAAGAAGAAAGAAAGAAAACACTCTTGCAACCCCTCAGGCTAGCATGACAGGTAGGATTTATGAAATAAGACAGCAACAAAAAAAAACAAAAAAGCTACATTGAACACATATAAAAGACACACACTCACACACACAGACTAACAAAAAGCATTCCATCTGCACCACCCCATTGCTGAGTGATATCTTATGGTAACCGTTGCTGTTGTCTAAGAGTTCGGTCAATGTGGCCACGTTTGTTTACATACCCTGACGCAGCTTGTGGAGTGTCCCCCTCCCCTGTTCATAATAGTTCCTACAGTAACCACACAATTATTTTTTAGCATAACCTAAATACACTTATTCAGCCCCAAATAACCTTTGTCATTGAATATCCGAGGGGACCATTATCAACCATTAGTCTATCAACAGAAACAGTAGCATTCCCAACAGATTATAATTAGCCTACTTAAACACTTCAATAAACAACTTAGTGTCTCCCCATTTGTTTTGTCTCTTCAAAGGAGAAAAATAAACAAAGAAAATAAATGAAAAATAAAGTTCATAAATTCATAAGCATCCTCCAGCATGAGTTCATTGATCAGCATGGATTCTCACCATCAGCTTTGTTTAGTCCTTTTTCTTCCAGTTCTTTTACTGCTGCAGCCGTAGTTGGAAAAAGTGTTGTAGTCCCATCTTCATTGAAGACTTTTAGTTAAGCAGGAGTCAGAATGTGTGTTTTGATGTCCTGGGCCTTTAGCTGTACTCTGATGGGCTTGTACAGGGATCTTTGTTGTCTCACCTTGAAGGTAAAGTTGTGATCGAAGTAAATCCGTGTGTCCTGTAGTTTTATCTCCTTCTTTGCCCATGCAGCTTGCAAGACGTGTCTTTTAGTGTTATTGTTGAGGAAGGTGACAATAATCGACCGAACAGTCTTTCCGTTCTTCGTAAATGCGATGGGCATGGATGATGTTCAATTCTCCCGGCACTTCAAGTTCTTTTCCAAACAGCAGCTCAAGAAATGCCATGATGTCACTCCCTTCACTCTTTTCAGCTATGTTGTAAAATGCAGATTATTTTGCCTCAATGTACTCTCCAAGTAATCCATCTGTTCAATAAGTTCATCAATTCGAGACTTCACCCATTTCGTAGTTTTCTGATTGTCAGCCTCGGCATCATCCAAGTCACTCACCTAGGCTTCCAGTTGATCAACGCATTGTTGTCGCATCCAGCTTTCGGTTCAAATCAGCTGTTTGTTGTATAATCGTTCTAATATTGTGCTCCGTCTCCTGATGAAACTCTTTCAGTTAAACTTTCAGTCCTTCGAACTCTTTGCTTAAAGAGTCTTTCAGCTTGGCAAGCAGTTTATGCATTTCACTTAAGTCAGCCATGCTGTTTGCGTCTCCAGCAGTTTTTTTGTTTGAGGTTTTCTTCTTTGGCTGATGCTTATTAAACTCCATATATGTTCCGGAGTGAACATTCATAACTCAGTATTCATTGACAGGCATATTTTCCTCTTTAGATGTAGGATAAATAAAATACGGAATTAATTCTGGGCAAGTAGTGAGCGAGCTCAGTCAAGCTGCCACCATGTCACCGGAAACACCAATTTGATCACACAATGAAAATGAAAAATGCAGTACCAACATGCAATATTAATTGTCCTCAAATAAATCTAAGCTACAACTTAGAGTCCATCGGTTTGATAGTCCTTGTTTTCTTTGATCTGACTGCACCCAGCAGGGGTCCAGACCGTGTGTTGCTGGCGCCCCTGGGGGCTTATGTAGTTTATTGCTCATAACCTGACTGAGACATTGTCAGGTCCCATGGGGATTCTCTGTGGTTGCTTTTGTTTTACAAATCTCTTTAAGGCTAGTTCATGGAGGTGTCGGCTGATTAAGGTGTGTGGGCAAGTAGTGACACCTAGTTGATGGCTGGTAAATGGACTGTACTTGTATAGCGCCTCTCTAGTCTTCCGACCACTCAAAGTGCTTTCATACTACAAATCACATTCACCCATTCACACACATTCATACGCTGAATGGGTACAGGGGCTACTATGCAAGGTCCCAACCTGCCCATCAGAGGAAACTAACCATTCACACACATTGATACACTGATGGCACAGCCATCAGGAGCAATTTGGGGGTAAGTATCTTGCCCAAGGACACATCGGCATGTGGACTGGAGGAGCCGGGAATCGAACCGCCAATATTCCGATTAGTGGACGACCCGCTCTACCTCCTGAGCCACAGCCGGCCCAACACCCCAACTGGTGTCACTTAAATTTAAAAGACTTAAATTTAGGAATTCAGAGCGCTATCCGAAACGATCAAAGAGGAGCCTCGGTGAGCAGTTACAGTCCCCTCTGGGGCACAAAGCAAAGAGTGAAGCTGTTACCTCCAGCTGTTTTGTTTGCTGTCAGGTATGGCGTGCAGTGTTTCCCCTATAATTGTACTGGCCGCCAGGCCAACACGAACCCCCGCAAGGCCAAAAAATATTTTTTTCAATGCCAATAATAATACCAAATACCCATGTGGAAATCAATAGCATTTGGGAGTCTCTGAGCAGTGCTGTTTCAAAACATGAGTTAACTGCTGTTGCCTGGGAAACTCTTGGTAGCATAGCTACTTTTAAGGAATGGGGCAGTGTGTAATGTTTGGTGACTGAGTGGTTGAGCCAGAGAGCGAGTGGCAGAAAAGTGATGGTGAATGCGAGTGGAGCAGAGGAAAAGGTTAGCGATAAGTTGTTAGTCTGGCAGTAAATGTACAGTATAGACTACAGTGTGTCAGTGTGCTGCCGAAATGTCTCGTCTGTTATTTCCTCAACTGCTGGAAAAGTGAAGGGGGTTAGCTCCTAAGTTAGCAACAATGGGTTAGCCTAACCTGATGACGCTAAACAGAGAAATAGAGCCCCCTCCCTCTGCCAGGCCAAAGCAGTCAACCTAGTGGAAAAACTGGGCATGTCACATATGAGTATTCCTTTGTGCTCAAATTGTGACACATCTCTATTGTTTTGTCACAGAAGAAAATGTGGTTTCCCCTGGTTTTTATGGAATTACTCCATTTTGATATCATACATGCAGGAGTCACATGCTCCGAGCAGTGACTTTAAAACATGAATTGCATGGTACAATGCATTACCCAAATATTCAAAACGAAAACAACACATACTTAACTATCAAAATACTGTAGTTTCCAATACTGTTAATAAATGAACAGAAGGTTAAAACAACAATTAGTTGATCACACAATATATAAAAGAAAGAATGCAGTCTTACATAAAACATACTTGTATGCTTAGTGTTCAAAGACCCCACCATCCATGGTCACTGGATGGTAGTGTGGCCACACTATAAAGAATGAAGCACATCTGAATTTTAGTAAGTCATCCATTTTATATCGTACAGACATAAAAGTCAGACTATTCTTCAGGAAAACATGTGCTGAGTAATATTAGCTGGCTTACTGAATGATTGGATCATTAATTCACATTAATTTAGACCTGGGCTAAACAAAGGGAAAATACAGTGTTAAGTCACTTCAGGAATGCACTCAAATTTATGGCAGGGTCTGGTAGTGTCCTATCTCATGCTCAAAGAATATGCATGTATATGTGTGTGTGTGTGTGTGGGTGGGTGGGTGCGTGTGTGTGTGTGGACTGAGACTGCCATTTGTTTAATCCTTTTAGTTTGTTTGTGTATTCAGACCTTTTCCTGTTGTCACAGTCAGATGAACCAAAGAAAGAGTTAAGTGATTTCAGTCTTGCTGTTAATCTTGTTGTCCTGAAAAGCCATAGCTCTCTCCCAGTGCTTAGTGTGGTAAGTGTCATATTGACATTTTTTTCTATTGAGAGGTGAAAAGCCAATTTAGATCTGGAGCAAAACAAAGTTTATTCAACCCCCTGTGGAATTCCACAAAGTGAAGAAAGCAGTCCTCACTACATGGCCAATTTAGGATGTTCTGTGCAGGGTTGCATAGTTAGTTGCGAGGGACATAATTTTCTAATTTTACTATATACTTATGTCAACACCTTCAATACAAGCATACATATGCTACAGTTACACTAGAGTGCCCAACTTAACACAGATAATATATTACACTAACTAACAACACACGTTATACTAACTGAGCATGTATTTCCATGGATGTGTTAACTGGATTTCAAAACAGTACCAATTTATTCCAAGGAAAGTACCACATTGGTCTGAATATAGAACCAGGTTTTTTTTTTCCTGGAAATACGTCTGAAAAAGTGGGGCCATCTTATATTCAGGGTCTAGAATTTTAAATGTCAATATACATTCATAACAACAGATGGCACCAAAAATCTGTAAAATGAGTGTTCCCTTCACCTGACTGAAGCGAGTCACTGTCCCTCACAACTAGCCTATAGTCCCAGGGGGCCTGAAAGATGGAGAGACACAGTGATCGTCTCGAACAAAATGGCTCAAAAGTAGGCCAAGTTAACCAAGAGTTACATTACTGTAATTGCAATAAAAGTTTTGCGAGTAAAAAGCAAATAAGAGTAATTTAATCCAAGTTGTAAGTCTTTTTCCAAAAATTAGTCTTGAAAAAGGAAGGGTCGTCTTATAATCAGGGTCGTTTTATATTTGGGTCAAACATACGCATACAGTATGACATTTTCTCTCATTCTTTTTGTTAGACTCCTAAAAAACATGGCACATCCATAATGATAACTAGATACTTAACTAGAAAACGCTCTCAGACCTCTGCCAAGGAGACAGTTCACTGAGGAGTGATGGTTAAAATCTGTAATTCTGGAAATGTAATTGCAGAATGCAGTACTGATTGGCTGGAAATGTTAATCTACTTTGACGCTATTATGCAGTGTCCTGATTGGTGGAAAACACTTGCAGGGAGAAAAGCATTTTGAATTAATTGTTAGGCAAGCATAAATTTCACTCTCAAAGAGGGAGTTATAGTGTTTTCCAACAGATCTGTAATGTTGTAATTACATAGTGATGAAGGGATTCTCACATGCAGATTTCAAAATGGAGGTTAAGTTTTCATAAATATGTATGACAACATTTAATACAATCCCTAACTCACCAACTGCATTAATGTTGTACTCGCAAATTCCTGTTACTGTGAAAAGCAGTCACCTTTATTGCTTTTTAAAAGTACATTAGTTTTATCCACTTCTCTGCTGATTTTCTGAAGTGTGATTGCTCTTATTTTTCCATATGTAAACATAGTTGGTATAATACATTTTCATATCCAGAATCCCAAGGAACATAGACACCTCTGTTTCAGCCAGCCTCGTGTCCCATGAGTGTTTGAACAAAGTTGTTTGTGTTCATATTTGGTCAGATAAATGTAAGGGTAGTGGTCTGTCACTTATTTTAAATAGGGATGCAAATTTTAAGAAATATTTTTAACCAATAGTCAGCTGTCTTAACAATCAGTTATCGGTTAATCATTAATAATTTATGAAATACATTGGACGTTTTTCCATTAGAATACCATTTGAGCCACCCATGTTCGACACAAAATCAGAATAGGCTACATTAGGAGTTAAAATAACTGATCAAGTAAACACCAAGTTACTTGAATGATAAACTAAATAACACAGAATAATGACTTAATTTAAAATTGTGGAGCTCCTGTGTCACTATGCAACAACTGGCCCAACAAAATCCAAAGTATTACACAAAGCTAACAGCTGCACAACTTTCAGCTTCACTACAGGACATTAATTAGATCAGACTAGATGTGTTGGACATATCTAACAATAAATAAACATTTAATCATAATTAATGCAACCTTCACTAGTAAATAACCTGTACGTTTATCAAATAAATATAAAACATGTTAACCCAATCTCCCCACAACGGACTTCAGTCTGACTGGTTTATGTAAAATAATCTGCATACCTGATTTACATGATAGAGTTTTGTGTGTTTACTGTAGCTAACGTTAGGCCAGCTGCTGGAAACAGCTGCTCAGCAGCAACTGATCCCCGGGGACGAACAATACTGTTGCTCTGACTTTATCTGTCCATTTATTCCACCACTAAAATGCATTTATACTCAAAGCAGGGGAGTGTCCCTTATAGAGTTCATCACTTTTGTGTTGGTTTTGATGGAAGAATGTGTATTAAGAGTCCTGCTGTCCGAGACTCAGTTCTCAGCCTGTATTAACCGAGAAGCTGCTTCTGTTGAAGATGCTAGTTTAGCGTTAGCATGAGCCTCAGATAGCGAAACTGGACAGCCACCAGGCAACAACTCTGCGGAACTTCCACATCCTTATGCTTCATTGTACATCAACACAACTGCCACAGTGAGCATGCTGTGATTTTTTTCTTCCTCAGAGGGCAGGGAGGTGCATTTGTTTTACAGTTTGTGTGGCCCTTTTGGGCAGTCACCAAACACACCTATAACTCAGTCTCATTAAAAACTAAGAGGCTCCACCAAGTGGCACAACTGCATACTACAGAAAATCTACACAACATTTTCTGGTAGTTACACCACATGTCCCTTGTCTTTTGCATTATTGGATCAGATATTTTAAATTGATTAAATTAAAATTAATGGCAATTGACTGATAATAGGTTAATCATTAGCATCCCTAGTTTTAAATGTATTCAGTACTTCTGAACAAACAGAACATTTTATTCTTCGTAAAATATTGAATATTCACCAACATATCTGCAGAGTTATCATTAGAGCACTAGTTGTTTTTCCTCTAACTTGTTCACTCCAGATAAAATTCTTGTAAAGATAAAGTTCTCGTTTAGCTGAAATGGTTGTGCTGCCAATTGGGAATTGGATGAAAATCAAGCTTTTCTGAGGTTGAAGACTTTTTAGCGAGTTGAACGTGATTGCCACTCCACACTTCGGTGTGCAGACATTTCATTTCAGAGGTTAACTGGCTCTCAAAAAATGGGGCTAGAGGAGAAAATTAAAAGTTGCCACACGCACACAAACACTCTTTGGAGAAAAGGATCACTTTTTATGTGGAAGGTATGGTAATCAAAGAGGGGGATAGTTCTGGGAGAAGAATTTCACAGCAGCTGGCAGCCTGCTCTGTCCAGCCCAGTAAATTAAATAAAAAAGTTACTATAAATTAAGCCAGCAAGAGCAAAAAAAAAAACTCAGTTAGTTTTGCTTTTATGACAGGCCATATTTTGTAGAGGGGTCCAATCTACTTTTAAAGTTAATTTTGTTTTTTGTAGATGCATTTTTGATGAATAATTGCAGTCATTGCTAAACATGATGACAAGCCCTCCAAATTTGTGCAAACAGTAATTCAGTCCCAACTGCTGACTGGGCAAAAGAGGTAGAAGTATTCAGGCCAATGGGGACCACCAGACTAGGGCACTGATCTGACCTAGATGGTGCCCCGTTGCACCAAGCACAGAGTAAGACACAGAGTCAGATGTCATGAAAGACGTCATGGTCATAAAAGCCACAACAACTGGGAGGCACAAGCTATGGCAAGCTGTTTTAACATTTAATAGCTAGAATGATTTATTGAAGATATCCTTAATTAAATTCTTCCTAGTCAAAATGAACATTTTAGATATCCAAAATGACATTCTTCCTATCCACAGTTGTCATTTCAGATATCCAAAATGACATTCTTCCTAGGACAAATCACGTCACTTTAGCCATTCATGTGTATTGGGCTTTCAATTTCAGATCTAGAATGAACATTCTGGATATCTGCAATACAATTCTTACTAGGAGAAACTCTCATTTCAGATATCTACAATCCAATTCTTACTGGTCATAACTGAAGTCGGCATTTGCTTTCAGTGAAAAATCCCACCAAAAGTGGTCACTAGATGTTGCACTACGCATATCCTAAACTCAGAGATCATTGTTACTGAGTGATGATCAGATCAAACTATCAAACTAGGCAGTCCTGATCAAATATCAATTAAGATTATGTTACTGCATTGCCTGTTTCTCGCCTCAAATGTTTTCAGAAACCTATTTTAGTAAACTGTTTAGCTGTAAAGTGAGATCCTCACTGCCCAACATGCAGTATGTTACCTATGCCAGTTACAATTTCAGATATCTGAAACTGCATTCTGGATAGGAAGAATTACACTTATGGATATCCACAATATTTATATAATTGTATTTTTCCTAGTAAAATTGAAATTGTGGATATCCGTAATGACATTTTTACTGGTCAAAATGTATTTTTTGATATTCAAAACTACATTATGGATATCTGGAATGTTTTTTTTTTTCATTTTGGATATCTGAAATTAGAATTATGACTAGTAAGAATTGGATTGTAGATATCTGAAATGGGACTTTCTCCTAGTCAGAACTGTATTGCAGATATCCAAAATGTTCATTCTGAATATCCAAAATGTAATTGTGAATATCTGAAACTGAAAGCTCAATACACATGAATGGCAAAAGTGACGTCATTTGTCCTAGGAAGAATTTCATTGTGGATATCTGAGATGTTCATTTTGATTAGGAAGAATTGAATTACAGGTATCTGCAATAAATATCCAGTCTAGCTATTAAATGTTAAAACGGCCACTTATACTTTTTTAAGATTTTTAGATATCTTAAATGTATTTTTGACTAGTTACAATCAAAGTTGTAGATATCTTGAGGTAAAATTTCTACTAGTAAGAATGTTATTATGGATATCTTTAATTACCATTCTGACTAGTGAGTATACAATTGTGACTAGGAGAAATGCTGTCATGGATATCTAAAATGCAATTGTGGATAGTCAATGAGCCCTTTTTATGTTAAAATGGCGTCCTATCCACCTGCCAACAGAACTGAATGCAATTTGAGTTCCTTGGGGTTTTTTTGTTTGATTTTTTTACAAATAGAACATTATTTAAATGTATTTTTATAGAAGCAAAATGAAAATGATTTTTTTTCACAAAATTAAATTAGCTTTCTTACTTCTGGAACTGTGCCCCTAAGTCCTGGTTTCACTTTAGCCCCTATATGCACAGACAGGGGGCATCTTCATAAAAATAAAAAATAAAAAAATTATATATATGTATATATATATATATATATATATATATATATATATATATATATATATTTGTATATATGTATCTTCAAAAGAAACAGCAGGACATGTTATTGACAGTACAGAGAAAACAAACAAACAATTAATTTTGTACTGAAGACTGAAAAAAACATTACACACATAACTTATATAGTCATAAATTTTAATTCACATTTGTGAATCACCCCAGGGGGGTCAAAGTCTAACATGATAAACATTACAAATTCTTATAAATATGATCACAACAAATGAGGAGATAATTAAATCAAATGTGTATTATAACTATGAGTCGTTACAGTGTCTGCAGACATTGCAGTTGGAAGAAAGTGTTGCCAAAATATGAAATAAAATGAGAGTAAAAGGAAATAGAGGTTATATTAAAAAAGTGGTTAAATCTAGATGAAAGTGGAGGGCTCTTTGTGTTCTAAATGTATAGCCATAGCGGGAAAGTGGAGAGTTTCCTTTTCTCATAGGCCAATCCTTTGTTTTTTAGGAGAATTAATGTGGTTGTGGGTGCTGTCATCTCGGTCCCCGATGTCTTCTCTTTCCTTGACATGTTGGAGAGCATCTGTCATGGAGGTCTCTGGTCGTTAGCTTGTCTGTCAGCCTCAGACAGCAGTTTGCTTGTCACTTGTCATTTCCAGCACCGTATTCAATCTAGCAGTTTACTTTGGAGACCCTCTGTCTTTGTCATAAATGCCAATGTTGTTTCTGACAACTGGGGGGGGGGGGTGTCAGGTGGAAGCGGAGAAGAGAGACAGTGGATGTAGCCATGGGGATTTATTTTTTTAAATGTGGTGTAATGTACAACTACTTCTCACCCTGCATTGAAAAAACACACCAACTCACTGCAGACATGTGAAGGATGATCCAGGATTGTTTTTAATGATGACCTGTCAGTGACTACAAATCACAACCGGCTGTGTACTACAGAAAAAAATTACTGCTCAAATAACCTGCAGCATGTGGACGAGTTCATTCAGATCCATTCTAACAGTGTGGTGTTAATAAGCTAGGATTTGACCTTTTGGACATTTAACATAATTGACATTTAAGAGTAAGCTTAAAACTTCCCTTTTTGATAACTGTGGGATATGTTTCCTGAGTCAGTAGTCAATCAATCAATCAGTTTTTATTTATATAGCGCCAAATCACAACAAAAGTCATCTCAGGGCACTTTTCACATAGAGCAGGTCAAGACCGTACTCTTTAATTTACAGAGACCCAACAATTCCCCCATGAGTAAGCACTTGGCAACAGCGGTAAGGAATCATGACAATAAATCAGTAAAGATCAATAACAATGACAGACCCTTACCTATCCCTAACCCTAATCATTAAAGGCCATGAGCCATTTATTTTATTTTTACTTTATGGAGGATCCAGAAATAATGGTGACTCAAAAAAAACATATTGCAAGTTATTGAAGGTCATCATATGATGGCTGCCGAGGTCTTCCCATGATGCAATGAGCTAAATGGTAAACGGACTGCGTTTATATAGTGCCTTTCTAGTCTTCCGACCATTCAAAGTGCTTTTACACTACAAGCCGCATTCACCCATTCACACACATTCATCCACTGATGGCAGTGGCTGTCATGCAAGGTGCCAAGGAGTGTTTTTCTAATCATTCACACACATTCACACACCAATGGCACAGCCTTCAGGAGCAATTTGGGTTTCAGGATACATCAACATGTGGACTGGAGGAGCTGGGAATCAAACCACCAATCTTCCAAGTAGTTGATGACCCACTCTACCTCCTGAGTCACAGCTGTGTCCTTTCTCCTCCTCCTTCTCTCCATCTGTACGCGTTCATGTACCATTAATGCATGTTCCTAACTTGACTTCTTCCCCAGAGTTTTTGTGCTTTCTCCTCTTACAGGTTTCTATGGATCATGGTCGCAGACTGCCTGGTTATATTTATATTTGTGGTTGCAGACCACATGCTGCCGTGGTCCTGCTAGACACCTATGCCTGCTCTTATTATTATTAGTCATATTTCTATTATTATTATTGTTATTGTTATTACTGTTGTTGTTGTGCTTCTCTGTGTCTCTCTACCCCTCACCCCCTCCTTCTTTCTCTTTCAACCCAACCGGTCAAGGCATATGGCCGCCCACCTAGAGCCTGGTTCTGCTTGAGGTTTCTTCCCATTAAATGGGAGTTTTTCCTTGCCGCTGTCACCAAGTGCTTGCTCATGGAATGTTGGGTCTCTGTAAAATAAAAAGTATGGTCTAGACCTGCTCTATGTGAGAAGGTGTCCTGAGATAACTAATGATTTGGCACCATATAAATAAAATTGACTTGACTTGCTTGCCTCTGGGATTGTTACAGTTTGGGTTTACAGTAAACTGGGTCAGTTCAGGACCTGTATCTGAACAACATTTTATTTTACCAGTGAAATGATAGGTTGGAGTTTATGTTAATTTACATTAAAGATGCAATTAAATATGACAAAAAGCTGTAAAATGTGCTCCAACTTTTCTTTTTCACAAGTAAAGGGAGAAAAAAAGAGCTGTTTTAGGTGGAAACACAAATTCACTTGTAAGCAGAATTACAAAAACAAGTTTGGACTAACATTAACATTCTAATCTCATCAGATTAAAAAAAAAAACACAAACGTTCTTCAGGACCTCAGGGGTTCTTAAGAGCACAGTTCCAGCAAAGCATTATTTTTCTGGAGTCACTGTGTTCAGTGCTACTTTTGTCCATACAGTTTTCAGTTTTATCTGACAATATCTGATAGAAGTGTAAGCACTTCCTCAAGCACACTATGGAGTGATGTATGCACAAGCGCTTAACGTAGGTACTTTTCAAGGAGTAGAGGAATAAAAATACCAGAACACCTGCTTAGTGTAACGGGGGTCTATCTTCTCTAACTATCTATACTTCACAGTTTATATGCCCTCATTAAGACTCTTTTATATTGTTAATAGTGGTGACATTATTCAGTCATTGCATTTTGTTTTGATGATGGTGGTGGACTGACAGCTGACAGTTACTAGTTGACTCCAACGAAGACACACGGACAGATGTTGATTCAATGATGAGTTGTTTATTGCTTACAAGCACTTCAGGATCTGGGAGATACAAGCCCAGTCTCAGTAAAACTATTCAGTATAAAATAAATCATAATCAAAGGAAACAATACTAAACAATACAAATGAATGAACCTCAATAACTATTAAATGACAAATTGAAGGGCCAATGGTCTAACCTTGATCAGGATCAAAGAGTTACTATATGACAAATTACACAAAGACACCATTGACATAGATGGATCTGTACACATATGTAATCACTCTGGATGTAACTATAGTTAGTAATAAAGTCTCTCGCAGATAGACTAAACATTAATATTTACAGGTTTCCATTTAACAGTCACACACTCACGTGGGAGATACAAGCCCGGTCTGACTTGTTTTCCCGGTGATGGGTCTTATAGCTGCATTGTTACTGTCAAGTTATGTTCTCAGACTCTGTGTGGCTTCCCCACTTGAAAGGGATTGATGTATCTACCCGTCATTAGGCATTAGGTGAAAAACGTGAATTTAGAAAACAAACAGAAAAGAAAATATACAACAATATATACGCACTTGTAAACACATCAGTGCCTTATCTCATTTAACTCATACATCTTCTCACATTAAATGTGGATAAATTTAAAGCCCAGTGCTGACACAACTCTTGCCTTAATATCAGATCCTCTATGCATTTTACTGCATTTTAACATGAGTGTTTAACACAAAGTACTTCATACTCATATTTATTTAGAATAATACCCAATTATGCAGTCCTTTAAGCAACCATTTTTTCAGCCAACATAAACCCATAACAAGCTGCACTTAAACCCCAGGCAATTAACTATTATTCAAAGTTTTATCATTCATTACTTGACCACGTTTGCAACCAGAATTTACCTCAAATGTATTTAACAAACAGCAACCAATACTTTTTATCATCATTATTTCCCATATCACCAGGTTCACAAATAGATTTACGATGAAATTATTCCCCGTGCTATTAAACTAGCGCAAGTGTGGTGGAGACAGATGTCCCAACAATCAGTTATGCTAGTAACTGTGCAACATGTTAGTGCAAAGAGATCACATTTGCTCTATGTGAAAAGTGCCTTGAGATGATTTTTGTTGTGATTTGGCGCTATATAAATAAACATTGATTGATTGATTGATTGATTGATTGATTGATTGATCAATGAAGCCTGATGAAACCAATCAGTTAAATGCTTTCATGTACCATTAAAGCATGCCTTAAACACATAAAGACCTGGATGACCTGCAGTTTTCTACTGCTAAACTCAGATAAAACTGAAGTCATCGTGCTTGGCCCTAAACACCTTAGAAACACATTATCTAATGATATAGCTACTCTGGATGGCCCTGGCCTCCAACACAACCGTAAGGAATCTGGGAGTTATCTTTGATTAGGATATGTCCTTTAACTCCCACATAAATCAAATTTCAAGGACTGCCTTTTTTCATTAATGTAATATCGCAAAAAATGAGGCATATCCTGGCCCAAAAAGATGCAGAGAAACTAGTCCACGCATTTGTTACTTCTAGGCTGGATTATTGCAACTCATTATTATCAGGCTGCCCTAACAAGTCTCTAAAGACTCTCCAGCTGGTCCAGAACGCAGCTGCATGTGTACTGACTAAAACTAGAAAAAGAGATCATATTTCTCCCATTTTAGCTTTGCTACATTGGCTTCCAAAGCCCTTAATGGTCAGGCAACATCATATCTTGAAGAGCTCATAGTACTGTGTTATCCCACTGGAACGCTGCGCTCCCAGAATGCAGGCTTACTGGTGGCTCCTACAGTCTTTAAAAGTAGAATGGGAGGCAGAGCCTTCAGCTATCAGGCTCCTCTCCTGTGGAACCATCTTCCAGATTCGGTCCGGGGGGCAGACACCCTCTCTATGTTTAAGAGTAGGCTTAAAACTTTCCTTTCTGATAAAGCTTATAGTTAGGGCCGACCAGGCTCGCCTTGGACCAGCCCTTAGTTATGCTGCTATAGGCCTAGACTGCTGGGGGACTTCCCATGATGCACTGAGCCCCTCTTTCCTCCTCCTCATCTCCATCTGTATGCATTCATGTACCGTTAATGCATGTTACTAACTTGGCTTCTTCCCTGGAGTTTTTTGTGCTTTCTCATCTTGCAGGAAACCCTGGGTTGCAGGCCGAGCCTTCGTGGTCCTTCACAGTCCTGTTGGTGTCCTTCCCCTGCTATTGCTATTGCTGCTGTTATTGTTATTGTTATGATTGTTGTTATTCTGTCCCACCCCTCCTCCCTCTCTCCCTCCCCCCTCTTTCTTTCTCTCTCTCAACCCAACCAGTCAAGGCAGATGGCTGCCCACCAAGAGCCGGGTTCTGCTTGAGGTTTCTACCCGTTAAAGTGGAGTTTTTCCTTACCACTGTCACCAAGTGCTTGCTCATGGGGGAACTGTTGTAAATTAAAGAGTACGGTCTAGACCTGCTCTATGTGAAAAGTGCCCTGAGATGACTTTTTGTTGTGATTTGGTGCTATATAAACAAAAATTGAGTGATTGATTGATTGATATATAATGTCACAATGTCGGATGTTCATGTTAAAAGTAGCCGACATGTCAAATAACAAGGTAAACGTATGTAGAAGTTAGGGGTGTGCCCGAAAGGACTCCCCATAACCTGTTGTTCCCCTTCTCCTTTCCACAAAGTAACATTGTAAAAAATAGGCAATAAATGGAAAGTGCAAAGCAGGAATCGCCTATGAAGTTCTTCCCTATGTGTTACATGGTGTACTGTCTCTGTGTTATGGGTGTATAAATAGGTAGAGGTCTGTTTGCAATGAGGTGATGAGTAGTCAACGCAGTTGTCTATGATCTGGGAGAGTCCAGTTTGAGACCCGATGTGGGGACCTCCTGCATAAGTTAGTTTATTCATGAACACTTATTGTAACCTTAATTTTCTAAAATTACAAGTGTAATGAAAACAAAAAGAGAAACAGGATTTTTAAGCCTCTTTCCACTTTTATTCAAATACAAATACAAATAATTTTGCTGCCTCAACAAATACAGATACAAATACAAACACTGGGAACTCTGCACATCCCTGGTAGAAGTAATCCCTGTGCATAAAAAGCAGCAACTTCAGACTGCTCTGAACGCTAAGTTCCCAACGTTTTCTCTCTACTTTCAACCCAAGCTGACATCAGCTTGTGACGGATTTCTTTATATGGACATCTGCTACACACACCGCACGCAAGTTCACTGCTTCACTCTGGGAGTAGTTACGCCAAGCCATGACTCCATTACACAGCACAGCAAAGTAAAATAAGTAGTTTACCTGTTGGAGGTGTGCTGGTTGTCTGCAGCTCTTCATAAAACATCTCACTGTGGCTGTTTCTGCTTGTACTATTCCTTCCTGTGTTATTTCTAAATAATCCGCTGAACAAATAGCTCCATATATATCTCCATATGTTGTTGTCCTTCGTTAATTCAGTGAGGAACATGTTTCACTGCCTGTAAATTCTTCACAATAAAAGTCTCCCATTATTTAGTAATTAAAAGCTTTTAATTTGAAGCAGTACAGCAGGTTGGAGTGGATTCATCAGGAGGGGGGCCTTAAAGAGACAGGAGCTAAAACCAAGTCTAAAGGGAAACTGTGTATATTGAAGGGCCAGTATGAGATAAATAAGGAGTTTTTTGAACTGTGAATCATGCAGAGCTACTGTAGTGGAGTCCAAAAATAGAAATTTAGAGTTGAAATGAGCATAATAGGTCCTCTTTAAAGCTCAAACTATGTATTTAATGTAACATGCAAGAGGCATATCTTACATCTCATCCCCACTAAATTCAGGCATCATTAATTTCTCATTCGGCTTGGCTGGGCTCATAAGAGTTTGAGCTCTGTGAGTCTGTGCTATCTCTCTCCTCCCTCTGAATATTCTCTTCCTCCTCCCCCACTTCAACTCCTCTATCTGGGTTTGGAAGTATTACCGAATCATCTGTAGATACCATGTCACCATTTTGCATGATCCATTCCCTTGTACAAGATTCCACATCTCCTGGTTGCAGAATATTACTTGGAGGTGCTTTGTCATCAGATGATCCACCAGAGGACACAACATCCTCCACATCCTCCTGTTCCACATCTAGAGGCAGAAAGTTGGCAGGTATGATGAGGTTTTGATTAACCATTTTCTCCTCATCATTGTGGACCTTTATGCAGTACACAGGGAGCTTGGGATCCTTTCAAGTGACCTCATAGGGGCACATTCCCATCAGTCAGCCAGTTTGTTTTTCTCCCATTCTTCCCATTCTTTCTCCCATTCTCTCTCCAGTCTTATTTGCCAGGAGTACACAGTCGCCTACAGACACACGAGAACCTTTGACTTTTTTGTCAAACTGCTGTTTTTGACGTCATTGCTGTCCGGTTACATGTTGCTGGGCAACTTCCATTGGTTCCTTTGGGTCATGTTTCAGCCTAGTGGCATAGGCATGATAGTCGACCACTATCTCATCTCTCAGAGCAGACTCAAACATGCCATCCACTAGCAAATGGGGAATCCTTCCAAAAATGAGATAGAAGGTACAATTTTATGAGAATGGCAGTTGTTGATCATCTGAGGCCACTTGTTCTTCCCACGAGGGGCAAAGCTCATAGCATACTGCCAAGGGTGTGGTTGAAGCACTCCACGCTTCCGTTTCTAGAAGGATGATAGGCTATGGAGCAGGATTTGTGAATGTGGGCTATGTTAAGGAATTCACAGATGAGCTGAGACTCAAAGTTGGAGCCAGGGTCTGAATGGATCCTCTCTGGCAGTGGTTCCCAAAGATTTTGTGCTGAGCCCCCCTTTTGTGAGTAAAAATATTTTCAAGCCCTCCAGTTACATGCATACACATAAACACACTCTCGAAATGTCCTTTGCTTGCAGTCTCTTGCAGAATTTAATTAATTTAATCAATACAGAACTACATCTTGTGTGTGATGTTAATAAAAAAAAAAGGAACAAGTCACTTTTAGAGTGGAAGCAATAAAAGTGACACTGCAGCACGCATGCTCTAAATTTGTGTACACATTTGAAGCAGAATCAGTTGATATTTGTCTCATTCATAACCACTATGGTTGCTGGGTCCTCATTTGAAGCTCCAAAATCAAAACAAGGTCAGAGTTGGGGCGACAGTTTGACGCACCTCATAACGCTTTGTTGGGCCGTGGTACGAGTTTGGCTATCAGCAAAATGAAAATCAATAAAATTATTAATAAGAATTAATAATGACGGGGCACCACTCTGGACTCAGGGAAAAAGATAGCCAATTCAGTCTCAAAGTGTACTAATCTATGAATTTGGGACTTTGATTAATAATTAATTCAATAACTATAAACAAATTCACCATATCAATAGCTAGTTAAGGTTGAAGGATTTGGAGTTCTTTACAGAGCAGGGGTTGGCAAAACTCATTCTTGTGCAACATTAAAACAGGTATATCCAAAAGCATTTATTTAACAAAAGGGTAAAAGCAACACACAATACTAATCTAGCTAAGTGTACTAGCTATATACAAGTGTGAGAGTGTTTGTGTGTGTGTGTGTGTGTAGGGAAGACAATAGCAAGATGGCTGCAGTCACCTGGTGACTGAGCACATGGCATGCCGACAATTTGGCTGATAAAGGGAACTACAGGGATAAAAGGCCAGACCATGTGGTGTCTTGAACCACATGTGCTGCCTGAACCACAGTTCGCCAAACTAGGTTCTAACCTCTTAACTGTGTGGTTCTCTATTCAAGGCCAATTGGTGTAGGCTAAAGGTGCCAGGTTAAAATGAGGTTAGTTGCATGCAAGGCCTAGTTACTGGATGTAACATGTGTTAAACATGCTAACATTAACCTAGCGGTGTGGCTATGCAGTAACCTGACTATAGGCAACAAGGACATCACAACAACATTTCAATGTATAACCTTAACCAAATCAATACACGTACAGTACATTGTTTGAGTTAAACATTCTTGCTTAGCCGTACTATGCTTCACTGTGTTGCTAGGCTATGCCCAGATGTTACCAGTCCATGAAGGAAGAGATGCTTTGTGGTGTCCTGCTTTGTAGCTGGTGAATCCATGGGTGAGTCAGGCTGAGAAGGCTTTGGCTCTGAAGCTGAAAGATGCAGGTGTTGCTGGGGAGACAGCACTCCAGTCGTGCAGAGGGCCCAGGTCACTCCTTTGTGTAGAGTTAGCAGCAAGCTAACTCCATTTCGCGGCTCCTGTACTTGTTAAACTGGCCAGCAGAGTTGTGTGTTAGCTTCTGGCACAAGGAAACTTAGTTTCTGAGTCTTAGACAGGCTCTCACGTCTTCTGCTGTAAAGAAGAAAGTGTGTGTCTGCTGTGAGCAGGCCACACAAGAGAGCAGAGAGCTGCTCCAGCAGCTGCTGGAGGTGTGAAAGACCAAGCAGCTGCTCCTGCAGCTGAAGGAGAAAGAGGGCAAGGAGCTGCTCCTGCTGCAGCTCGTGGAGAAAAGAGAGAGATAAGAGGGGAATCTCTAGTTTTGATAACCTGGATCCATGGGTGGAGCTTCACACTTTGGGTGCAAACTCCCCCCCCCCCCCCCCCCCCCCCTCAGGTTTCTTGGAGTCTTGAAACATGTGGTAAACTGTGGTCCACATGTAGTCCCAACAGCTTTTAGTGCGTGTTCGGCCATTAAAAACAATAGGTGTACTTCAAAACGCGGGCGTCAGACACTTCCAGTGCGTTCCAGCCTTTACTATGACTCGCAATCAAATGCTCTAACCTTTATTGATTCATTGTCATATGGTGCATAATCTCATGGTTTGTGATTCATAGTCATACACTGATGAGTCATAGTCATACACTGGTGATTCATAGTTGTCTTGTAATTACCAACTTATTGATCAACAAAAATTTCCCACAATGTGCAAAGAATGTGGAGTTGTAAGGGGTGCACAGAAACTGTGTCAAGTAAGTCCAAGCTTTTGCATCACTACAAGTTAAAGCATCCACATTTTGGATATAGTTCTCGCTTTCCATGTACATACCTGCACTGTTCATGCACATTTAAGATGAATCAATCAATCAATTCAATCAATTTTTATTTATATAGCGCCATATCACAACAATTCTTCTGCCACAACAAGCGATTCTTGCTTTGCATTTTCCATTTATTGCCTATTTTTTACAATGTAACTTTGTGGAAAGGAGAAGGGGAACAACAGGTTATGGGGAGTCCTTTCGGACACACCCCTAACTTCTACATACGTTTACCTTGTTATTTGACATGTCGGCTACTTTTAACATGAACATCCGACATTGTGACATTATATATCAATCAATCAATCACTCGATTTTTGTTTATATAGCACCATATCACAACAAAAGTCATCTCAAAGTACTTTTCACATGGAGCAGGTCAAGACTGTACTCTTTAATTTACAGAGACCCAACAATTCCCCCATGAGCAAGCACTTGGCGACAGCGGTAAGGAAAAACTCCCCTTTAACGGGTAGAAACCTCAAGCAGAACCCGGCTCTTGGTGGCCGGCCATCTACTTTGACTGGTTGGGTTGAGAGAGAGAAAGAGAGAGGGAAAGGGGACGGGGTACAGAAGAACAACAATCATAACAATAACAATAAGTATAAGCAGCAATAGCCAGGGTAGGATGCCATCAGGACTGTGAAGGACCGCAAAGGCTCGGCCCAGAACCCAGGGTTTCCTGTGAGATGAGAAAGCACAAAAAAAACTCCAGGGAAGAAGAAAGTTATTGACATGCATTGATGTTACATGAATGCATACAGATGGAGATGAGGAGGAGGAGAGAGGAGCTTAGTGCATCATGGGAAGTCCCCCAGCAGTCTAGGCCTATAGTAGCATAACTAAGGGCTGATCCAAGGCGAGCCGGTTGGCCCTAATTATAAGCTTTATCAAAAAGGAAAGTTTTAATCCTACTCTTAAACATAGAAAGGGTGTCTGCACCCCGGACTGAATCTGGTAGATGGTTCCATAGGAGAGGAGCCTGATAGCTGAAGGCTCTGCCTCCCATTCTACTTTTAAAGACTGTAGGAACCACCAGTAAGCCTGCATTCTGGGAGCGTAGTGTTCTAGTGGAATCATACGGTATTATGAGCTCTTCAAGATATGATGTTGCCTGACCATTACGGGCTTTGTAAGTTAGGAGAAGGATTTTAAATTCTATTCTAGATTTTACAGGAAGCCAATGTAGCAAAGCTAAAATGGGAGAAATGTGATCTCTTTTTCTAGTTTTAGTCAGTACACGTGCAGCTGCATTCTGGACCAGCTGGAGAGTCTTTAGAGAATTGTTAGGGCAGCCTGATAATAAGGAATTGCAATAATCAAGCCTAGAAGTAACAAATGCGTGAACTAGTTTTTCTGCATCTTTTTGGGCCAGGATGTGCCTGATTTTTGCAATATTACGTAAGTGAAAAAAGGCAGTCCTTGAGATTTGATTTATGTGGGAGTTAAAGGACATATCCTGATCAAAGATAACTCCTAGATTCCTTACGGTTGTGTTGGAGGCCAGGGCCATCCAGAGTAGCTATATCATTAGATAATGTGTTTCTTAGGTGTTTAGGGCCAAGCACAATAACTTCAGTTTTATCTGAATTTAGAAGTAGAAAATTGCAGGTCATCCAGGTCTTTATGTTCTTAAAGCATGCTTGGAGTTTGTTTAACTGATTGGTTTCATCTGGCTTCATTGATAAATATAATTGGGTATCATCTGCATAACAATGAAAATTTATGTGTTTCCTAATAATATTACCTAAAGGAAGCATATACAAGGTGAATAGAATTGGTCCAAGTACAGAACCTTGTGGAACTCCATGTCTAACCCTTGCCTTCATGGAGGATTCATCATTAACATGTACAAACTGAAATCGGTCTGATAAATAGGACTTAAACCGGCTTAATGCAGTTCCTTTAATGCCAATTAAATGTTCCAGTCTCTGCAAAAGGATTTGATGGTCGATTGTGTCGAATGTGGCACTAAGATCTAACAGGAAGAGTATAGAGACAAATCCTTTGTCCAATGCAGTAAGGAGGTTATTTGTGACTTTCACCAGTGCTGTCTCTGTGCTATGATGCGCTCTAAATCCTGACTGAAAATCCTCAAATAAACTATTGTTATGTAGAAAGTCACATAACTGACTAGAGACTGCTTTCTCAAGGATCTTAGAGAGAAATGGAAGGTTAGATATAGGTCTATAATTGGCTAAAATGCCTGAATCAAGAGTAGGCTTCTTAAGAAGAGGTTTAATTACAGCTACTTTAAAGGACTGTGGTACATAGCCTGTTACTAAAGACAGATTGATCATATCTAGTAAAGAAGTGCTAACTAAGGGTAAGGCTTCCTTAAGCAACCTAGTTGGGATGGCGTCTAAGAGACAGATTGATGGTTTAGCTGAACAAATCATTGAAGTTAGTTCAGAAAAGTCGACTGGAAAAAAACAGTCCAAATATATGTCAGGATTTACAGCTGTTCTAAGGTGCCTGTGTTTGGGGAGAGAACGGTGCCTATTGAGGGCAGGAGGTGGTTAATTTTGTCTCTAATAGTTAGAATTTTATCATTAAAGAAGCTCATAAAGTCATCACTACTGAGAGCTATAGGAATACATGGATCAATAGAGTTATGACTCTTTGTCAGCCTGGCCAAAGTGCTGAAAAGGAACCTAGGGCTGTTTTTATTCTCCTCTATTAATGCTGAGTAATAGGTGGCTCTGGCATTACAGAGAAACCCTCCTATATCTTTTAAGACTATCTTGCCAGACTAAGCGAGATTCTTCCACTTTGGTGGAACGCAAAATCCTTTCCAATTTTCGCGATGTTTGCTTTAATTTGTGGGTTTGGGAGTTATACCAAGGAGCTAACCTCTTATGTTTTATTATTTTCCTTTTTAAGGGGACGATGGAGTCGAGTGTTTTTCTTAATGCGCCTGCAGCACTATCAACAAGATTATCAATTTGGGAGGGACTAAAGTTAACATAAGAGTCCTCTGTAGTATTGAGACATGGCTGGCCAGATACATCAAATAGTCATTCTCATACCGATGCATATTCACACTATGTTATACATGCCAGCAGTGTGACGAGGCGCTGAGAGTGTATTCTGAGCTGAGTGTTAAGGATTTTTTCTGGTTGCTGAGAGTTGAAAAATGTTCAACTTTCGGTAAAATTGACTTATCACAGTCACTTTTCACCCAGCAGTCCAATCACAGTGGATGAGGAGTGGGACAAATACCACAAAGACCAACAGTCACTTCAAGTACTGATCAGTGGCTGAACAATGGCATTCAAACTTAATACCGTTGGTCTCTGAGTATCCATATCTGTACCAGATGACATCCCTGGACTACCACAATATCAGTATGAAAAATAATGCTTGGAGCAACATTTTGTTTCAGTCAGAGGGGGAAGTACATGTCCATCCTCAACTTCCTGGAGCCATACATCAAGGACATCAAGACCTCTACCAATTTCAGGCAGAATAGGTTGTGTGATGAGTATGTCAATGTAGAGGCTCTCCTCAAGTCCCTAGTAACACCAGTGGAATTAATGTAACATACTACAGGTGCATCTCAATATAAAAGGGCTGATATATTGGATTTAAGTCTGTGTTGAGAATTGTAAGGATTCACATTATTTCTGTCAAAGGAAGGAATTATTATTATTATTATTATTATTATTATTATTATTATTATTATTAGTAGTAGTAGTAGTAGTAGTAGTAATATTATACTTTATTAGTGTACATTATTATTTATTATCATTTTAATTTTTCTGATTTGTCCCCCACAGACAACAACAACAGATGAGAGCACACTTTCATCTGAAGCCCTGACCCAGGCAGAACCATACAGCCCAGATCACTGTGCACTTCTGAAAGACCTGCTTGCCATACCCTAGCTCTGAATAGAAGGGCTGAGCCAGATGTGTCTGAGTATCAGCGCTGTGTCCTTAATGCCATTAATAATCAGCCAGACGAGGAGAAGCATTTTTTTTTGAATTTAGCTTGGGCTTTGAGATGCCTTCCTCCCCACAGTCAATCAGAGGTTAAAATCAAATTCCAACAGATTTTACATGAAGCAGAATTTAGTTCTGACCATCAGTAAAACACACATACAGACTCACAGGACCTGTATAAATATGTAGCAGTAAGTTCATTTTTTATTCCTGTTAGCACTTTATTTATTTATGAATCTGTACTTGATATTTAAAAAATGATTAAAATGATTCACATACAGACACATGACCTGAATAAAAATATAGCAATAGCTTTATTTTATATATTGACACTTTTGTTATTTATGAATCTGTACTTCATTATTAAAAATATTAAAGTGATTCTTTCTTCCCAGTAATTTATTGCTGCCAAAGGAAATATGCTAATGTTGGATTTGGCAGGAGTACGTTTGGTTATTAGTAATAATTAATAATTATCAGAGACAATCATGAAGGGACACAAACTGTTGGATCTGTGAGGAGCATGGCTGCTTATTAGCAATAATTATAATGATAATTATTAATAATCAAAATTAATAAAAGTATTAATATGAATTTATCATAATGGGGCACCACTCGAAAAACTGGGAACAATATCCAAACAATAAGGTAGTCTCATAAAAGAGTTTACATAGAATGCTAATATCTGAGGGATATCAACATTCACAGGTGAACAAAGCAGGTTTGAACATCAGTTGACATCAGTTGCTGAAATCCAGCAATCTGTCTCTGTGGCTTGGGAGCTGGGGAAGATGAGTCTTTTTCATGTTGCGTCTCGGCCTCTCCTAGACGGGGCATAGCACAAACTAATGGGCAATTAATAAGCATTTATTATTTTGAGCCACAGCAATTTAGCTTTTCTGTCTTAAGCTTAAAGAGTGCAGCTTAACAACTGACAGCTTTGGACTCATATACTAAAGCTACTAAAGTTCACCGATACATTGGTCTAAAATTATTGTATTTACAATGCATCTATATATACATACACCATATATAAGGAGAACTGATTTTATATAACAAAAACTGACTTTAAATAATAAGGAATAATTTTCTTACGATTTACAATCACTTTTACTTTGCCCTTCTTTTGTTTGTTGTTAAGCTGTTGTCAATGAAACTGCATTAAAGGTGTTAATTGTAATATACTAGCAGGGAGGGTTGAGTTTAATTACTTATTATGCTTGCCATCCTCACCATCACTGTCTCTTTTTCTCTGCCTCTCCTGACCGCACACTCACTACGCATACAACTTACTCACTGAGCTAATCTTTAAAGGAGTTACGCTACTCTCATAACAGTAGCTTAACAGTACTGGTGAATATAAAAAATAGTAACGTTTTTTCTCTCTGCAGTTGAGGAAATTATTAAATTTGAGAATATACAGTACAAAAATGCTGAACTTTCAAATCACATTGAAAATTTCTGTGTCGAGTTTGAACCATAGGGCAACTTTCTAAACTCTGTCTGAACTTGATTAACTGTAGCCTGTGTGGTGCTAGAATTTTCTGCCTGTGCTTGTTGGGTTTCCTCCTACCCAAGTGAAAATGTTTGGCATTAGAAATATACAATTTGTTCATTCCCTGAATTTTTTTCTGCATATTATAATATCTTGTAAAGCCTGACAATACTGTTATAATAGTGTGCACCTGCTTCTTATATTGTATGTGTGACTGAATTTTGTAAGTAAAGCCATGAAGACTTACTTGCTCAAAGATTAAAGCACTGATGATTTGAGTGTGCAGTCACTGTCTTTTGTGTATCTGCACAGCATGGTGTGTGTGTGATAATTACTCATGTGTGGACATGAATCTGTTTACACAGTCACCTTGTGGGGACTCTCCTCCCCTTTAGGGAGTGTGTGTGTGTGTGTGTGTGTGGTTTCTTCTGATGAATATTGGCACTGAAGGTGAATGACAACGCCAGAGCCCCATTAGTGTGAGCATCTTGCTCACAGTCAAAAAGAACTGTCTTTCCATATGTAGCTGGGGGCAGATGGCTGTGCCATCACAGAATCTGGCCTGGTGTGCATGAGTGCGTGTATGTACAGTATGTTAGTGTGTCATTGTCTGTCCAGCTGGGTGTATATTGGTGGGGCTTGGTGGGGGTTGTTAGGCAGCCAAGAGAAACATTGCTCATCTATTTATCTGCATGGTTTCACTTCTGTATGTATTTCAGGATGCCTGAAGACACACAAGTTGCAAAAGAAAGATGTTCTTTCATCCTCAACTGTTAATAAGGCAATATCTCCACTCTGTGAGAGTGTGTATTGACACAGCCGAGTCTCCTTTGAATTATCTTCAAATACTCTGCATTCTGAATATTTGCGTATTCATTACAGTTTGGCAATGTAAGGTGGATTTAATGTAGTGCAAGCTAAGAACATAAAAGTCAACACTTAACACCGACTGTTCATGTCCCATCTCATAATATTAGTCAGTGTTGACAATTTTATTATTTAACCATCACTGCCATCTTTCTCTAACCCTAACCACATGGTTTTGGTTACCTAACTATACCTAAAATAGTTAACTTCAGAAGTGAATGCAAATATAACTAGTCAATGCATTATTTGCAAGAGCTTGCCATTTTGTAAAATCCTAACAATATTTTTTCCACATGATGAAATCACTTCTTTACAAATATCTGGGGGACTGTCATTCTTTGGGCCGTCTTTTCAAGAAGTGCTGACTTCAGAGTATTGGCTCCAACAAGCTCAACCAATACAAATCTCAGCAGAGCATTTCAAACCTCAACTGAAATAAATTCACCCACTGTCACAGGTTGACCCTCTACTAACATGTTTGCTTCATTTCTGCCCATTTACATGTATCCCAGTACCACCTCTCCTCTCATTTCAGACTCTGTCATTCTTCATCTGTCCAGCAGCTGTCCTCAATCCTTTCCGCCATTCCCTGGTCCCAGCACATCTACCCCTCATTATCTCTCGCGTATACTGTATGTACCAGTCCATTAGCCCTTGCCCTCTGCTAGATTGTCTTCTTGTGTGTGTTCACCTTAGTGTTTGTGGTGGAATAATTTCCATGTGTAAATAATTATGCCAGTGTCTTCACAGGGACAGTGTACAGGTGGTTAATCATTAAGAATCATGGAAAGGTCAGTGCTCATGATATTTGATTATTTGTTTATGACTTTTGATTACTAAAGGCCACAGGCCCTGTTTTCATTTTTAATTTAGAGAAGTTTGAGACAACATTGTTTCCAAACTGAATCATATTTGAATCATTGCCAAAATGTCAAGGTCACTAATGATGTCACGGCGGTGAGAGCTTTACTGGAAGCTATGTCACCAGGGGAGGAGCTTACAAGGGAGTCTTGGAAACAATGGTGGGAAATTCTGGGATTTGGTAAAATGAGGAGGAGCCCTAGAAAATCAGATAAGATAGGCTCTACAATAGGAGGAGTCAGACAAACTGTTTCCTTCCTGTCTGTGTTAGATTTCGCCTTTGTGACCAGATCTTTGCCTGCCCCATTCAGACTTGTTTGCTTTGCTCTCTGCATGCCTGTTGCTGACCTTGGTTGTCTGATTACCAGTAAAGTGACTTTTGATTTTACATGTCTGTCCTGCTTTTGGGTCCACCTTGCCACTCAGTCGTTTCAGTACAGTCTGGCCAAGATTGGACTGAGCAGGCGCCAACTCTGTTTGTGATGCTATGGCTGCTCAAGCAGAATCCAGCAGCATGAACAGTTACTTTCTGCAGTCACAGGAGGTCTTCAGGAGTTCGCGAACTGCCACAAGCGAACTCTGGAAACCATCGCTTAGGAGATCCAGTAGCTTGCCACCAAGTTCTCTCCTTCAGCCGCTCGTTCTGCTCCTCCTCATCAGTCCTCTGGATTGGACCTCATTTGTTACCTCCAGAACGTTACACTGGTGATGCGGTTCCTGCCGCCCCTCTCTCATTCAGTGCTTCCCTCAGCTGTTCCTACTGAATGTTCCTGCATGAATTTCCTTATTTCCCAGCTCACAGGAAAAGCCTGCGACAGCCAGGAATTGGAACAGCTGACTCTGAGGGACAATCCCAGTTTGCAGCACTGTTAATCTATTTTCTACTAAACTGCAAAAAAGTCTGTCACATCAGCTTGAGAGGCAGCATAGAATCTTCTCACTCTTCAGCAGGTGGAAGGAGAGTAGTGGACTATTCTACTGAGTTCTGGAATCTGGTGGCTGAGAGTGAGGTGAATTCTAATTTCTTCTTTGGTGCCTACTACAGCAAACTCTCTGACATTATCAAGGAAACAGTGGTGGAGGGAGAGAGACTTACCCTTAACCATAACCCATAACCTAGAAGTCCCCTCTTGTCCCCTGCTTCAAGCTCAGATGATTCTTCCAGATCAACCTTTCACCACCTTCATGGATTCAGGGACTGACAAGAGCTTCATGGACACTCAACTGGCCAAGCAACTAAGTCTGTAGCTCATTCCAGTGATTGCCATTTGCCCAGCTGGGTCACCCATCAGACCTCCTCCATCAGTTTTGTCATGTCAGGTAACCTAATTAAGTTTTCACTTGCTTGATTCACTTCAGTTACCTGTTATTCTGGGTTTTCCTTGATTACGGCAGCATGATCCACACATAGACTGGTCCCCCAAAGTTATTATTAGCTGGAGTGAATATTGTCATGCCTCTTGTTTCAAATCTGCCACATCTTCTGCTCCTGCTGATACTCCTTCTCTTAAGTTTCCAGATCTCTCCAGGGTGCCCTCTGACTATATGGACCTCTTCAACAGGGCTCGGACTGAATCATGTCAAAGCTATGTACAGGGCTGGACACATGCAGGGGAATGCATGTGTGTGTGTGCGTGTGTGCGTGTGTGTGTGTGAGAGCGTGCATGTGTGTGACAAGGTGGCAACGGGGCCTGATGTGATGACGTCGTCGGTCTGCGACGCGGACGTGACTATGGGAGGAAGTCACGTTGCGAGAGAACCGGATGGCAGAAATGTGGCGGTGTCTTGGTTAGACAGAAGCAAGACAGCGCCGCCTGGTGGACAGCGTCTCGCACTCACCCACTTCTGTGAAAAACACACATGTCTGATGGCGGATAAAGAAAGACAAAGCAAAGCTTTGTCCGACGTTATCTGACCATCAGATGTGCAAAAGATGTCGGTGCGTGTATGTGTATGTGTGCGCGCGCGTGTATGTGTTAGTCAGAAGAGAAAGGGAAGGAGAGAAAGCGATCGTGAGAGGAAGAGAAGCGGTTCCTTTGTCCACAGACAGCGCGCATACGGACGGCAGTCTGTAACACACGTTGTCTGGTTTCTGACCGACAAAGCACTTACTTTCTCGCTCACGATGGCACAAACACAGCAGGAGTCTCGAGCGGGACGAATATTAACCCTCAAATTTGGTTTAAAATGGCAAACAGAAATCTTCAGCTGTTACTTAAAAGAACTGAGAGTTGCAGCATACGTGCAGTTTTCTGGGAGTTTGTTCCAGATATTTGGAGCAAAAAAACTGAACACTGTTTCTCCATGTTTAATTTTGACTCTGGGGGCAGAAAGCAGACCTGTCCCAGATGACATGAGAGGTCTGGATGATTCATAACATAGCAGCAGATCAGAAATGTATTTTGGCCCCAAACCATTCAGTGCTTTATAAACCAACAGTAGTATTTTCAAGTGAATTCTTTGACAGGCAGGAAGTCAGTGTCAAGATCTGAGAACTGGAATGATATGATTCACTTTTTTGGTCTTTGTGAGGACTTGAGCAACACCATTCTGAATCAGCTCCAGCTGTCTGATCGATCTCTTAGGGAGACCTGTAAAGACACCATTACATTAATCGAGTCTACTCAAAGGTAAAAGCATGGAGAAGTTTTTCCAAATCCTGCTGAGACATAAGTCCTTTAGTTTTTGATATATTCTTCAGGTGATAGTAGGCTGGCTTTGTAACTGTCTTAATGTGGCTGTTGAAATTCAGGTCTGAGTCCATGAATACACAAAGATTTCTGGCTAAGTTTGTGGTTTTTAACATTATTGATTGAAGCTGGGCGCCAACTCTTAATCATTTTTCCTCGTCTCAGTTACTTCAGTTTTATCATTGTTTAATTGAAGAAAACTCTGGCACATCCACTTATTGTTTTGTTAAATGCACATACTCAGTGCTTGTATTGGACCATAGTCCCCTGATGATGTGGTTATGTAAATTTGTTTGTCATCTGTTTTAATTATCGTAACATATTTTGTTCTTTTCCATAATGTGGGCCATCGGAAGCATATGTTGAACAGACGGGCCCCAGAATGGAGCCATGGGTAACTCCACGTCATTTTTGTCAGCTCAGATATATAGTTACCTATAGACTCAGTGTAGTCCCTGTCCTTTAAGTAGGATTCAAACCAGTTTAGTACTGTGCCAGAAAGTCCCACCCATTGTTCCAGTCTGTCTAGTCTGTCTGTTGTGGTTGACTGTGTCGAATGCAGCACTGAGATCCAATAATACTAAGACTGAAATTCTGCCTCTGTGTTTAAGTGGATGTCACTGAAGACCTCAACAAGAGCAGTCTCAGTGCCTTGGTGTGGTCAAAATCCTGACTGGAACACCCCCAAAGAGTTGTTTAGTGCCAAGAAGTTGTTCAGCTGTTGAAAAACAGCTTTTTCAATTATTTTACTTAAAAATGGGAGGTTTGGTATGGGCCTATAATTGCTCATTAGTGAAGTGTCTAGATTGTACTTTTAAAGAGTGGCTTTATGACGGCAGGTTATAGGGCCTGTAATGTCATTTTCACCACCTTGTTGGTTTTCTAGAGGTTTAGATTTGAAGTTTACCATAACATACTCAACTTATTTTTAAAATTGGTTTAATTATTGACAAACAGCACCGTAAACATATAGAAAGCACATTAACAGATAAACAGAGAAATCATAAATCAGCTCACAACGTTATACTGGGTACATAAATTTACAGTTTTAATAGCTTTCTTATTTTTAGGCTATAGGATTGTTATGTATTGTTTGATATCATTTTCAAATATTAAAATAGATGGTTTGTGATTGAATATGTGATTTTGCAATTAATAAAACCAATTTGATGATATAGTATTGATTTGCTTTGGTAGTACTGTAAGTAAAAAAGCCAAACAATACATTTTCATAGGAAAGAGAAAATTCAGAATCAATATATTGGGAAATGAATGTACAGACATCTTGCCAAAAAATACAAGAGTGGGGACAAGACCAAAATAAATGACATAAATCTTCTGGAACCACTTGACAAAATGAGCAGTCCACATCAATGTCCTTTTTATATCTTTGTAGAAATACCTTGGAGGGATAAAAGGATGAATCATTTTAAAAGACTCTTCCTTGTCTTTATTTATAATCAGATATTTAAAAGGTAAGTACCAGATTTTCTTCCAGTTTAGGTCTTAAGTAAAGTTATTCCAGTAATTGCATGTGGAACAGAGACTATTTCTCTTGGAAAAGCATGTATATCAGTTATTATTGCTCTTTTAAGAGGGGAAACAGATCTGACCAACATAGTAACAACAGGATCCAGTGGTAGTGAATTCAGTTCAGATACTACTGAGTTTCTAAGAAGCATTACAGCTCCAGAAGGGATTGCATTAAAAAACATACTCAACTTTGCAGAGCAGTTCACTGGGTGCATGACATGTTTACTATGTACTTGCTGATGTCACAGAAATTAAACATTTAGTATTTCTAGAGTGAAGTTGATGCTTTTTGAACGGGAGTTAGTTGGAGCCAGCATCTAGTGGCCGTTGGTGGCACTGCACTTTAAGGTACTTACACATTGGTTTCAGCCTCAAGCTGTGGTAGTTACTGCTTAGTTTTGACTGAGGGAGGAAACCCACACAGACACAGGGAGAACATGCTAGATCCACAAAGGAAAAAACCCTGCTGAGGTTCCAATGCAGAATCTTTTTGTTGTGAGGTGAAAATGTCATACTGAGCCTTACAAAATTAAAAAAATAAATCACAGCAATAAAGCAGCTCTCAGGATCTCCCGCAATCTGACAAAATTAAAAGTCATCTATAGTCACTGCCTGGAAGATGGTTTAACTTGTTATATTACATGGCACCATTTTAGTGCTTTTCAGCCAGGGTGCCAAAAGCAGCAAGGTACCCAGACCGAAGGGAAGTGTCATTAACATTTACAGATCATAAATCCATCATGAAAGTTCTATATGAATAACAGAAACATTGCAAGCCTTTATCATACATCAACCACCACACACAGCATGGAATGTCTCTGCTGCAGAGGGGAGATCTCCATTAATACCTACAGCAACTTGAAACCAGTGGACAAAGGTTATGGAAAATTATGTTTTTTGTATTGCTTTATGCCAGTTATTCCATACTAGACTGAAAAAATTCCATAAAAAGCAGCACATTAGAGATTCTGCTAGGAGCACTAAATCCCCTGAGGCACTGTAAACTGAGAAGATCATTAGCATTCAGGATTTAGATAACTGCAAATGATTGCATAAACCAGACAATACTGAAGATTGAGGAGAGGACCGTGAGGTGGTTGGGGTGGTGCAGTAATAATAATACATTCTTATAATGATAAAGACAACACTGCACACTGCAATCTCTTCTTTAATGGATTCCTTCAATCAACAAATACAACTGCAAATTACTTCATTAAACACAATTATGAAAAGCTTCACAATGAATGTACAGCTCTCAGACACAAAGAAAGAAAGAAAGAATAAAAAGCACCACAGCCTGGCAGCAAAGATAATTTTCACAATGGTTTTTGTCAAATGGTTTTCATGGTTGTACCCAGTACACAGCAGAGGTTTCTGTAACTCCAGTTTAAAATGGCAAGGTTCATGGAAATCCAGCCATTAGTTTTTTTAGACATACTAGCAGCATGGCTCTAGTCTTCTGGTTACATTTTTAAGCTCCATGTCATGTGGCTGGTTTGATTGGGTTTATGACTTTACTCTTGTCTCTGCTACCTTGATATTCAGCTCATCTGATGCATAATAGTCTGTGTACACTGATACCATGGAACTATGCATACATCACGGCACCTTTTATTTTTGTGCTGAAAGTGATCATTCTTTTTGTCTGTATATATATATATAATCTGACCCTAAGTCTTCCTCTACAATGGGCTTGTACGCCTATTAGAGGTTTATGTTTCTAGTTCAATATTTCATCCAGTACATGGGAAAAGCTTCTTGATTTCCATCAAAAAGTTTAAATCACACTAAAACATATGATTTGTGTATGTTCAAATAGAGGGAAAACCAACCCAGGTATAAGGGTAGCAAAGCTAGACTGGAGCCCCTGCAGGCAGCCCACTGTGGGCCCTGTTACCGGCGTGAAATGTGGGGCACGTGTGGACCCCACACTATGGGTCCCACAGTGGAGCCCAGTGGGGCCCACACAACCCACCTGGGCCCACTGGGGCATGCTGCGGGCCCAGAGTGGGGACCATACTTATCCCACACTGTGGGTTGGGTGTGGGCTGCCCCACAGGGGCACCACCTGGGATCCACACGTGCCCCATATTTCACACCGGTAATGGGGCCCACAGTGGGCTTCTTACACAGGGCCCAGCAAACATGCTGCTTTGTGGCCTCTTTGGGGCCACTTCTAGAAGAAAATTGAGTCCCATAGTGTGGGGCCCATTGTGGGCCTATTGTAGTGTGGGGCCGGCAATGGGCTCCAGTGGGGCCAACACGGTCCACAGTGGGCCCCACCCACACCTTGGGCTGGGTGTGGGACCCACATTTACCCCACATTTCATGCTAATATTGAGGCCCACAGTAGGCTGCCCCTGCGGGGGCTCATTTTCTTCCCACACAGGGTCATGTTTGCTAGGATAGGAATCATGCTATAATCAGTGGAAGCTGGTCCATAGAGGCAGAGGAGGTTGCTCCTCCTCTATTTTTTGAGAGGCAAGAAGGAGATCAAAATATAAAAAAGAATATTTGGTTGAAATAAACCATTACTAAATCTCAGTATTATTTCTAAAATATTTTTTCTCTCTTTGGAAAAAATCCATCATTCATATTCTGATTAAAATGCTTCAAAAGTGATACCTGCAGGGCAGGAAGAGAAAGAGCAGCGTGTGCGAAGTGGTGCTGGGGGGGAGTGGAGGGGAAGTGGGGGACAGAGGAGGACCGGTGCCTGCTGTCCTCCGCAGGGCGGGATCTCCTACATCAATTTAATGTACTTTTTTTTCATGCTAATCTGTGATTGGCCAAGACACGTAAAATGACGCTCCAAGGGAGGACGTCCTCCCTAACCAATCAACAACCAGAATGTAATATTGACATTGCGTTGGTTCAATGATAGTTTCCAGATTTCATCTTCAGTCTCTGCACTGTAATATACTCAAGTGTGACAAACTGTTAAGAGAAGAAGACCAGTAAGATATAGATAAATTACGTTTCACTTCTTTTATCTAGCAGTAGATAGCTCCTTGCGTTAGCCAACGCAACAGTTAGCTCATTGTAGCAGCCTGAAGGACTCTTTATACATCCATGGAAGGACTGTTAAGGACTTACGCAGCCAAAGAAACAACCAGGAGTTAGCTTGTTTGTCATTGTTGCTAATGATATCAGACTGGTTAACCAGCAGCCACAAAGTTCTGTTAACTAACAAACAAGATGACCCAACAGCCACGTATGGATGTTATGACATGAATACTTCATCTTCATGAAAGAGAGAAGAAGACATCAGATAACGTGAGTCAGATACAGCTTCTCTCTGTCTCTTTGGTCGCTAATTTCATCTCTGATGGTTAAAATGTCTCTCTGCGTGGCTGTTGTGTGAATTTATCTCCTTAACAAGCATGCAGCAGAGATCATATAATGTGTTGTAGGTAGTTTGCTTGTTGAAGTTACAGTGAGCTGTCTGGATTCATTCATTCATTTGGAATTGATCCAGTTTTTAATTGAGTGGTTGTTCAGTCACCTGTTGATGTTATGTGATTAGTGAATGAGTGTGCAGGAGGTCTGGCTGCTTGTTGTGACAATTTCTTCAGTTGGTTTTTAAGCTGAGTCTATATTGAGTAATAAGTTTAAAGTAACTAGAATAACAAGTGTTAACATGTCAGCTTTGTACACTATATTTTGTATGTCGTGCACATAGATAAGAGTGTGTAAGACATGTATTTGATACATGCATTAATACTTTCTGATGTGAACCTACACTTTTAGAGCTGTGAATGTTTTTAGTGTTCAGTCTTTCTAGTATTCAGAACTGATCTGTACCTGTATTACATTATAAACTTTGTGGTACTTCATATATTTCTGTATACTAAGAAAATACATAGGAAACACGTGTAAATCATGTGATATCTTGTCTGTTTTTGATGATAACATAAATCTGTTGTCACAATAGAACAATACTGTAGATTTGAATTTAACTTTGTTGGTAAAATGAGACATTGTGAACCTCTCCACAGCTAAAATGAACATTTCTTCTTCTTATGTATATAGTAAATGTATTTAAAGAAGCAGCCTTTTCACCACTCAGGGGTTTTGTTTTTGAAAGAAAATTGTTTTATTGGCATATAAAATTGCCCCTCACCCCTCCGATTTCATCAGGTGGAGGACAGTGATATAGTTTGATACGGTTTGTTGTAAGATTCCATGTTGGTTTTCCTCCTGTCCTCCCCAGTTTTTTGAGTGACCAGCTGCCACTGTGCTATATGGATTCTACATGGATCAATAGAGTTACTGACTCTTTGTCATCCTGGCCAAAGTGCTGACAGAAACCTAGGACTGCTTTTATTCTCCTCTATTAATAATGAGTAATAGGAGGCTGTGGCACTACAGAGAGCTTTCCTATATGTTTTAAGACTATCTTATCAGACTAAGTGATATTCTTCCAGTTTGGTGGAATGCCATATCCTTTCAAATTTTCATGATGTTTGTTTTTATTTGTGGGTTTGGTAGTTATACCATGGAGCTGACCTCTTTTGATTTATTATCGTCTTTTTTAAAGGGGAGACAGATTTGAGTGTCATTTGCAGTGACCCTGTGGCACTATTATTGGGGTTTCAATTAAGGCTATATTAAAGATGTTCACACCAACAAGCTAATACCAGAGAGATGAGCAGACAACCAACGGGAGTTTATTTCAATACACACAAACATACAGAACTCAGAAGATCACAAATGCAGCAGCCTCTTCAACTCACACCCATCCCCTATTTATACTAAAGCAGACGTGACTTTTGGTACTTTCATGAGTCAATGATCACTTGGTTCTTAACCAATGGGAGTAGGACATTCCTTAATTTAGTCTTTGCACGTTTTGTGCAAGACTATTTCCAGATGTCTCCTGTTTGTCTGGTGGCCTGACATCTTTTGGGTGTGTCAATGATCAGCATAGGTCAAAACGACCTGGCAACAAGAGTCTTTGCTTCTCCATGGATTGTAACCGGACCTTTCAAAAACAACTCCTTATCTATCTCTTCTGGTTACCCAGTTGTTTATTTGGCATGACGTGCTCTGTGTATTGTTTGGTATAATTCCACACGCTATCATACTTTTTCACTTCCACACTATCAACAAGATGATCAATTTGGGAGGAATTAAAGTTAGCACCTCTGTTGTACTGAGACAGCATTGAGTTCATTGCTGATGGAATCGCTTCCTTAAAATTTAGCTACAGCACTATCAGACATCTAGAGAAGACATTTTTGTCTAATCTTGTGTAGTCCTGTAATAGGAATTCAAATACTATTAAGTAAAGGTTTGATAAAATAGGATTTTTTGGAAAGACTATTAAATGTTCAGTTGCAATGTCATACGTCAGAACAAGGTCAAGGACAGTGAGTTGGTTTATTTACACTCTAAGAGAAGCCAATTTAGTCTAATAATGAGATAAATGCAGTGCTAAGGCTATCATTATTGACATCCACATGAATATTGAAATCACCTACTATAATTACTTCATCTGTACTAAGGACTGAGTTTGATAAATACTCTGAGAATTCAGAAAAAAAATTGTATGGGCCAAGAGGACAGTACACTATAACAAATAGAACTGGCCATAAAGTTTTCCAGGTTTGGTTGTGAAAGACTACGAATTTTTGAAAGAGGCTTTTGAATGAGTTATAATTAAGTTTAGGTATAAGGTTGATTATTAAGCTTGAGTTGCAAATGGCTGCAACTCCACCTCCTCAGCCAGTGTCTCGAGGAATGTGAGTATTAATATGACTGGGGGGAGTGGATTTATTTAGGCTAACATATTCTTCATGATATCAGTAAGACAAAATAAATCAACATGATGATCTGATATTAAATTGTTTATTGATGCAGCTTTAGATGACAGAGATCTAATGTTTAAGAGTCCACATTTAAGTGGGGAGAACCTCTTAGAACCTTGGAACACTAGCTTGAGGTTGTCCTATTGCACAGGCCCTATCCAGATCAGTCAAACGTGGCATGCCGATTCTTGGAGCAGACACCCACTGACCACTGTAGCAGGGCCCATGCTCACCAGAAGCATGGTACCAGAAGCTCAAAACAAGAGTCAATAGCAACAGCAAAATAAGCTGTTTGGCATTGGCAGAGAATTTGCCAAATGTTTCATGGGCACAATCCACATACTCAGCTCTGCTTCTCATCCCACAAATGCATGTTCCTTACAAATGTGTCACCATTTAAAAAGGGAAAAACAGGCTTTCCAACGGTATAAGATTTATTGCCAAGAAGCATTGTTACAACAAAGAAATAATCTACCAAACACAAATTTCCTTACTTTTTGTGCTAAGTTTAGAAATAAAAGATAAAACTAATTTGGAGTTTTATCTTTTATTTATTTTTATATGATGGACAGGAGGCTTGGGTGTCTGCTTTTTAATGGCTCCAATAATTAATATGACAACATATATCAGTTCTGCATGTGTGTTTCTGTTTGAGTTGTGTTAAAGTGTGTGTTAATGATTTGAGATCATTGTGTTGGATGTGGATGTAGGATGAAGTGTGGCAATGTATGTAGCATTAGTCTAAGCTTGGCTTCAGGTTAAAAAAAGTGAGAAATGGGGTCCACCTTTCTGTGAATAATAACATATATTTGTTTAGGGCATTAATTGTCTCCATTGATATGCATTATATGAGCAGGTTAATCCAGTGATTGATATTTATTACATTTGTTTTATACCAGTTCAACAGAATTTTTTTCTTGGCGATAGAGAAATTAGCAAATATTCCTTGTATTTAGGTGGAACGTTGGCTTGTGATACATCTCCCAGTAAACAGAGCAGTTGGTACAGTGGGATTCTGCTACCCAGAAGAGGTGAACTGATTGGCAGGCCCAAATAGCATGGAAGTAATTATCTGTAGTGCTCCTCTGCCTTAACAACGTAGTTTACACAATTTTATAACTGCCGATTTATTAAACTGAAGTTCTGAGTGAAACATGACACTGAGTTTTATGATGTGGCATCACTGTGTTTAAGGTCTGGTTTGGTTAAGGTACAAAAACCACTTAGTTAGGGTTAGGGAAATACCATGTTTTGGGTTAAAATGATCAAAACTTATTGAGGGCAAAAAACTCCAGGTAGAGTGTATATTTTCAGAGAAACAGGTCTTCAGAGCAGTAGCAGTCACCGGGACCTACAGGACGGACACAAACCTTTCTGCATTCACAGCTGTTGTGTTCACTGTTACTGTCGACATGAACACAAACGAGACGCTGGAGGTTTTCTGTGGATGATACAAATCCAGAGCGTTTTGGAGTCAGTTTAACACTGAATATTGAGGGAACAAATAAAAGACACTTTATCAATGGTATTCACCCTCAATTTGGTCCGTTATAGTTAGGCTACAGAGACGAACAATTATTAATTTACAGTCAGTGAGTGGGGAGCTTGGGAAGCGATAAATGCATGTAAATATCAGAACTCATTTGGTTATGCGTGATCACTAGAGATATTCCTTTAAAATGGAGTGAGTACCTTTTAGAAAAACAGTATAACCAACCTCTGCAGTATAAATGATTAGTAAACTTTTGGATTCCACATTTTAACTGGTTGGTTTGCATTGGTATAGCTTACAGCATTATCAGCACGACAGCACTGTGGTAGTGCAAGGTTGTTAGAGGAGAGGGTCTAAAAAGAACGTGTGATGAGTCTGAGACTTTCATGAGACAAATCTGTAGTAATTATCAGAATCAGAAATACTTTATTGATCCCGAGGGGAAATGGGGTTATGTAACAGTATGTAGCTCTATTTATGATGTGTAATAGGTGGCTCTGGCATGACAGAGAGCCTTCCTATATGTTTTAAGACTATCCTGCCAGACTAAGTGAGATTCTTCCAGTTCGGTGGAAAATTTATGAGGTAATGGGGTGATAAAATAGGATTTTATGGAAAAACTATTAAATGTTTAATTTTGATGCTGTAAGTCAGAACAAGATCAAGGGTGTGATTAAGGCAGTGAGTGAGTTTATTTACACTCTGAGAGAAGCCAATTGAGTCTAATAATGAGATGAACGCAGTGTTAAGACAATCATTATCAACATCCACATAAATATTGAAATCACCTACTATCATTACTTTATCTGTACTAAGGACTAAGTTTGATAAAAACTCTGAGAATCCAGATATGAATTCAGAGTACAGGCCAGGAGGACGGTACACTATAACAAACAAGTTTTCCAAGTTGGGTGAGAGGGACTAAGAACAAGGCTTTCGAATGAGCTATGATTAAATTTAGGTCTAGAGTTGATAATAAGGCTTGAGTTGAAAATGGCTGCAACTCCACTTCCTCGGCCAGCAGCTGAGCTGCAGCTCTGCCTCCTAGTCTAAACTCTGGATTGTCATGGTTTTGGTCTGCTAATAAACTCAGCCATATTTATAGATATGAGAGCGGCCCCATCCAAAGTGGATTCGTAAAAAACTCACTATTTGTGCTTTGCTGAATAACGTATTTGTATTTGGGCGCACCCTTAACTGGTTGGTGGTGTACCATGGGCTTCTGCTTAGGGCTATGCTTCCTTCGGACAGTCACCCAGCCTGGCTTCCCGGAGCTGTGCTTCCAATTCACTGAGCCACGCCTCCAACACTGCAAATAAACTACATTTATTACACGTACCATCATAACTAAAGGAGGCAGAGGAATAGCTAAACATATGACACACCGAGCAAGAGAGAGCGAAAGGGAGAGAGAGAAGCCATCACTAACTGCTTATCTACGTTAGCCGCTAAGCTAACTACAGAGCTAAAGTAACAAACAACTGTGGGATTAGTGAGAAAAGTCGCTAAAAGAAGGATAGAGCTAAGAGTGCTTGAGTAGAACTCGCGTAAGTTTAACTGAGTTAAGAGCAGAAAAAATGCTATCAGTAAACACAGTCGGCAACCGGAAATGACACAATACGCCTACGGCAGTACGTCAGCACCTCTCTGTATGAACATGGCAAATGAGTAGAGAGAGAGAGGGCATCATTGTCTGGTTCCCTGGTGAAATGTGAAGTTCTGTGAAGTGATTCCATCTGTGGCTTTAGGTGAAGTGTATAATGCCCTTATCCAGTAGATGAACAACTCTCCAAAGCCAAATTTGTGCAGTGTTTTGTCTAGAAACGTTCAGTTTACTCTATCAAAGGCTTTTTCTGCATCCAGTGATGTAATTATTGGTTTGGTTGGGGTGTGCTGAGTGAAGTGTATTAGGTTAAGTAGTCTGTGAATGTTGTCAGAAACATGTCTTAACAAGAGTAACAGGACTTTTTACTATAGACCATGAGCTTTTATATGCATCTCGATGTAGTATATAGATAAGCACAGGAACCTGTTGTAACTGGAAGCGCAGTCTATTTGCAGTTTCTAGCAAGTTGCCACAGTAGCTGCTAGAGTGGGTCTCTGCGAGCAGTGAGGTGCGCCAGCTTTTCTCTATGTCCAGCACAGATGTTAAACTGGACTGAACCATTAGCTAACAGTCCTCCAGATGTTTTTTACCACAAAGACAATATCAACAGACAGTGAGGACTGAATGACAGGGAGGAATTGGTTTAGCAAGAAAATCACTATGAATAAATTTTGTGAATCTTTCATTGGGATTATGATGCAACAGGTGCAGCAACCCCTCACAAAATGTAAATGAACTAATTCATGAATTTATATACATTCTGCCCGGCCTATAAATTAAGAAAGTAGCATTTTAATGTATAATATATGCTTTTGAGCCTTAATAAGACATTTCTTCTGGGTCTGGGAAGATGGCATGTATGATGCAACTGCTTCTTATAGTTAGAGTGAGTGACCCTGTGACATATACTGGGTGATCAATTAGTAAAACTATCTGTCTTTCCGTTTGTATTTGAGATGCCTGAAAACATGCATAAAACCCAGGGTTCCCTTTTGCTTATTGATTTACTTTTTGTATATTTAATTGTATATCTAATTTTGGTATTCAATAGTTTTATGTGACGCTATTAATCTTCTAGTGGTCACTGAATTGCTCTACCTAAGTGTACTGTAATTGCTTTAGACATCTTTGTTTTGGGTGGCACTGCTTAATACCACTTAAAGTAGATATATTCCTTGTGAGGGATGTCTTTCCCTTGCACTGACATGTATGTTACAGTAATATTAAATCAAATTTTTATAGAAAAATAAACATGAAGCTGTCAAAGAGAGTCACTTGACAATTTGTTTTACATATCATAAAACACAGGTATTCCCAACCTGCCAGCTCCCACTTGTTGAGGTCTCATCACTGCTGAGTTTGATTCACTATTGACAGGGGTCTGACTTAACACATTACCACAGGAGGAGGGTGAGACCACAGCACACTCACAGTTGTGCCGACACCAATTACATGTTTATTTATCCTTGTGTCAGATTTTCAGATGCACCTGCTTGTGTTTTTTTTCTCTTTTCTATCCAGTAAATCTCTGCAGCCTGACTTCCAGACTGGAGTGTTGACAGAGCAACACAGCATGTAGCAAGGTGCCTCTGGCAAAATATAAAAGCTACTTTTCATTTGAAATGTCTTCCTTCCACTGTTTTTTTTTTTTTTTGTTGTTGGCATGTTGTATATCCAATTACACAGCTAAGATGCTTTATTGTGTATCACTCGCACATTTTCTGGTGTTTAAATGAGCTGTTGGAATGTGGGAAAGGAAATCTTTTCATGCACACAAACATGAAAATGTAGAGAGAAGTAGTGTGCAGGAGAGAGTGTAATTTTTCATGCCTGTCTTTTTCTTTTTTAACCTGTGGGCATAATGCTTCCTCACTTTGTTCTGTTCGGGTGTGATTCATAACTTGTCTCCTTACCAGACCTGGCAGTTGTTGGCATGCAAACGTAAAATTCTGTGCAGTCACAGTCTGTACTAAGGACGAAGTTTGATAAAAACTCTGAGAATTCAGATAGGAATTCAGGAGGACGGTACACTATAACAAATAGAACTGGCTATAAAGTTTTCCAGGTTGGGTGAGAGAGACTAAGAACAAGGATTTCGAATGAGTTATAATTAAATTTGGGTCTAGGGTTGATGATTAGGCTTGAGTTGAAAATGGCTGCAACTCCACCTCCTCGGCCAGTGTCTTGAGGAATGTGAGTATTAATATGACTGGGGGGAGTGGATTCATTTAAGCTAACATATTCTTCATGACACAGCCAGGTTTCAGTAAGACAAAATAAATAAATATGATGATCTGAGATTAAATCGTTTACTAATACGGCTTTAGATGACAGAGATCTAATGTTCAAGAGTCCACATTTAATTCTCTTATTTTGTTGTACTATTGCAGTAGTGGTTTTAATTTTTATAAGATTTTTATGAATGAATCCTCTTCTGTTTACTTTGGATTTAATTCATTTAAGTGGTCGGGTACCAACACAGTCTCTATGTGGTTTTGGGTGGGTAACTGCTCTAATGGAAGTGTAGAGAAGTGAGTAGGACTGCAGCTCTGCCTCCTGGTCTCAACTCTAGATTGTCATGGTTTTGGTCTACTAATAAACTCGGCCATATTTCTAGATATGAGAGCAGCTCCATCCAGAGTGGGATGTATGCCGTCTCTCCTAATCAGACCAGGTCTTCCCCAGAAAGTCTGCCAATTATCTATGAAGCCCACATCGTTTGCTGGACACCACCTTGACAGCCTTGAATTGTGACATGCAAACATGTCATCACTGGTCAGGTTTGGCAGGGGCCCAGAGAAAACTACAGAGTCCGACATTGTTTTTGCATATGTACACACGACTCAACATTAATTTTGGTGACCTCTGATTGGCGTAATCGGAAGTCGTTACCGCTGACATGAATAACAATTGTACCATATTTATGTTTATTCTTAGCCAGCAGTTTTAAATTTGATTCAGTGTCACCCGCTCTGGCCCCAGGAATACATTTAAGTATGGCTGTTGGTTCGCTAACTTCACATTTCTCACTATGGAGCTGCCAATAATCAGAGTTGGTTTCTCAGCAGGTGTGTCGCTGAGTGGGGAGAACCTGTTACAAAACATGAACTGGTTGGTGGTGAACTGTGGGCCTCTGCTTAGGGCTATGCTTCCTTCAGACAGTCACCCAGCCACCCTGGCTTACCGGCTGCTCGGGAACTACCGGGGGAGTAGGAGCTACGCTAGGTTGGCCCGCACCGGATACTGGTGGCTGGCTAACTACATTAGCTACTGATTGTTTTTCCATGGTGCGGAGCCGCGCTTCAAATTCACTGAGCCTCGCCCTCAGCACTGCAAATAAACTACACTTATTACACATACTGTTTGCACTGAAGGAGGCAGAGGAATAAACATTTGACACACCGAGCAAGAGAGAGCAGGAGAGCGAGAGGGAGAGAGAGAAGCCATCACTAGCTGCTTAGCTTAAGTTAACTGCTAATGCTAGCTGCAGAGCTAAAATAACTAACAACTGTGCGAGAGAGAAAGCACTGAGAGTGCTTGTGTAGAACTAGCGAATGTTTAAATATACAGCGGGTATTTATCCACAGTAATGTGAAATATAGCAAAATCAACTGAGTTGAGAGCAGCAGCAACACTATCAGTAAACACAATCGGCAACCGGAAATGACACAAAACGCTTACCATAGCACGAAGCAGTTACTCTTATTTAATGTACAAACAAGAAAGGGGAAAATGGCTTGTTTTAAAATTTTCATTCTGGGATTTGTAATTGAAAATAAAACAACCTTCTCTTTTGAATTTTAAAATTTTAGTTTCTGAAATGAAAATTCAAACACCAAAAAAGGTATACAGACCCAGAATGACACAAAAAAGCATTTAACAGCTTTCCAGAACCATTACAAATCACTGTTAAAAAATAAATCTGTTTTACGATCTAAGAAAGGCTGTGGTTTGGTTAGGTTAAGGCACAAAAAACACTTGGTTAGGGTTGAGAAAAGATCACATTTTAGGTTGAAATAAGTATTTACAAGATCACGGTTACAGTAATAACCACATAAGGTCAGAGAATGATTGTGGTCACAGTTAATAGACATTAGTGATCTCCTGTGTTAAAGTCTCATGTTTTGTTGACCCATCCATCCACACCAACTCCTCCATCTGTAGATTTTGTCCCTCTATAATAATGTTGTCACCTGATTTCCTCCTTTGCTCCTGACAGATAAGAGCCATAATTCATAGGGCCACTAGAGGTCTTCGCACTTGAATGTAAACATACAGTATGTTGTGTTTGGGCAATTGCTGAAAGGATTGATTTTCTTAGGGGGACAGTCTCAAACGACCGGGTCAGTGAATTGGTGGTTCTTAAAATATTCTGTTTTTCATCACTGATCAATAGATGCAAAGAGCATGGGGGAAAATACAGAAGAGAGACAAACATTTTTCCTCTGATTTCTCTTTAACAGGTACAGAGGGGCTTTGAATTGATGTAATACAACCTGCTGTATGGCAGCCATACTGGGTGGTCATCTCCTGTGATACAGCATCACAGACCCCATTACACTTGTCATGTCCAGTGTCTTTTGTGCGGATAAGATCAAGATGAGATTTAATACATTTTCATTTACACTTGGCCACATACATGTATATGTATCTCAGTTGGTCAGATCACATATCTGATTGAAAGCTGTTGAAATTTAGGGTCCATCCCAATTTACTCCAGTCCAGAGGACGATGATAATACACCTGAAGTTGTTTGGTAACTTTCAGAAGAAGAAGAAGACAAAGAAGACAAAGAAGAAGACGAACAACAACAACAACAACTTGTACACTCAAAATCAAAATGCACTGTAAATGGACTTGTACTAATACAGATGCATGACAAGAGAAAAACCAATGTGTTTTAGTAAGGTGTTGGACCACCACTTGCCACCAGAACAGCTTCAATGTGACTTGGCATTGACAAGTCATATATTCCCTCATTTGTTGTTTTGATGATGGTGGTGGAAAGCCCTATCTAACACATCAGTCCAAAATTTCCCATAGGTGTTCAATTGGGTTGGGATCTGGTGACTGCGAAGGCCATAGCATATGATTCACATCATTTTCATACTCATCAAACCATTCAGTGACCCCTCATGCCCTATGGATGGGCGCATTGTCATTCTGGAAGAGACCACTCCCATCAGGATAGAAATATTTCATCATAGGATAAAGGTGATCTACTTTGCATTGATTTGCAGTGATCCATCCCTCTGAGGGGACAAGTGGACCCAAACCATGCCAGCAAAATGCCCCCCACAGCATAACAGAGCCACCAGATCCCCTCACCGTAGGGGTCATGCATTCAGACCAGTTTTTTGTGTTTTCTCATCTCACCCAGGAAATCCTGGGTTGTAGGCCGAGCCTACAGCTATTGCTGGTGTCCTTCCCCAGCTATTGCTCCTGATGATGTTACAATGTATTACTACAAAAAGTTACAGCAGGTATGTGTGTACTTATGTTTCTTTTTTTGTTAGGTGTGTTTAAATGTTGGCTTTTGTTTCCCACCACCAGAGGAGAATATTCATTTCAACTAGGTAGGCTCAGCTCAGATAATATAGATCTTCAGAGCACTGCTAGAAGGACAGTATCTGTGACAAGGGAAAAAAGTGGTAAATGTCATGCACAAATAGCATCAAATTCTGTACACTTAACGTAAAGGGGATCCATCATCCAATTAAGCGGAAGAAAATATTAAGCTTTCTCAAAGACAAGGTACAGATAGCTTTCCTACAAGAAACCCATTTATTAGATAAAGAGCAGCAGAGGAGTCACTATTTTGATTACTATGATGAACATATATGCCCCTAATCCACCGTTTCCCTCATTTTGGACTAGGGTAGCAGCAGACTTGAAGGACTACAAATGCTCCCTCACAGTGCTGTGCAGTGACTTTAATTGTTGTTTAGACAACAAATTAGACAGGACTCCAGTGAATACATATAGAAAGTGCAGGTGATTCACGAGTTAAAATGTTAGATGATATTTGATAGATATATGGAGAATTTTGAAACCATCAGCCACGGATTTGACATTCTACTCTAATCTGCACAATTCCTATTCTCGAATTGACTATATTTTTATACCACTGCAGACAATAGAACAAGTGACCACATGCAGCATAGGCGTGATCATGCCCCAGTTTACTTGAACATGAGTGAAACTATATCTGTCATGGTGAGTGGCAGGCATGGACCCAAATGCAGAGACCGGCATGCAGAGATTGCAGGGTTGAAGAAAACATTTATTCTTGCGATGGTCAAAGATAGAACAGGGCAAAAACAGAACAAACAGAACAAATGATCCAACAAAGACTGAACAGAAAACCAGGACTTAAAAAGTAACTGAACTAACGAGTAGATGAGGTGTAGGTGGGGAGATGGGTGGAGAACTCAGGAGAGGGGAGTGAACAGACAGGGAGCCGATTGGCTGGGGAAACACAGGGAGCAGGGCAGGTGTGGGGAAAACAGAGCAGGGCAGGGCTAATGAGTCCAAATGCAGGTCAGAGGGGTGTTCCATCAACGCAGCTAAAGAAAGCTGCTCTTACTTGAAAAGGCCTAGAATTAATGTCAACTTTCATTTGAGGCTCAAGCCGTTCCACTAATGCAGCTTAGCCATGTCTAGTCAACGCTAAGTCTAGCTAGACTGGAATAAGCTTGAAGAGTGTGTGTGCATGGAGTACATAAGCAGCCCAGAATAGTCTATTTTAGAAAAGACGATGCTATGACGCAAAAAGAAGAGAAAACTAGAGCGGTTTTCTTCTCACCAGCAGAACAAACCTGCTGATGAAATTATATGAAGAATATAAAGGAGTTTCCACCAAAAAGGCCAATACTGCTACAATTAACAAAGTGAAGGAGATGGCTTGGCACAACATTGATGACAGATTAAATGCGTACCTGTAGGTAGGTAGTGATGGCCTAAAGGTTAGAGGAGTGAACTTATCATTAGAAGGTTGACGGTTCAAGCCCCACATCCGGCTTGATGAGTCCGGGTGGGGAAAGTGAAGAGCAGCGCGTGTCCCTCCTCATGGTCTTATCTTTATTTGTTAATAAATCAGCATTCAGTAGTATTGCCCTTCAGATCAGTGTGGTTATATCATCACTAGGCTAGATAATATCAGGTGTATAATTAAAATGACAGTGTCTGCAACTTAAGAGAACCAACTTACCAACATTATCATACTCTTTGACACATTTTCTCTTCCACAAAATGTCCATTAACAAGCGGCAATGAAAGTTAAAAATTAAGTTGCAGTTGGAGATAAAGAAACTGAAGAAGGATATAAGAACAGTGGAAACTGCTTAGTGATCACATCTGTCCGGGTCAAATATCACTATAATATCATAACCTTTTTTTTTTCTTTATTTCTCATGCAGAGTACCATCGAATTGACATTTGTATATTTATTACCCTACATGAATATAGAGTTACTGAATTTTATTGACTGTTTCAAAATACAGTACAGCTGTTTCAAGCACATTGTGTGCATTTTTGAAGCAGCAGGTTCTGACTTTTGCCAGTGACAAGTTCCTTCTTTTCCCCAGCGGCAGAACAGGCGAAGAGAGCGGTGAATTTTGCTCACTATAAGCAGTTAATACTGTATAACCTACATTTAAACACAGCAGAAGGACATGGTTTGGACTTTATTTAATTTTCTTTTTGTCTTCACAGCTTGAACAAAATTAGTGAATGAATAAATAAATAACTTCAAAATATCGCTGGCACACTTTTATTTCTTAAATTATAAACGCTAAGCTTTTAAATAAAAGGGTCCAGTCCAATACAGGAGTAACCAAGAATAAAATGGGGATTTACTTAAGTATTTTTGTAAAAGTCCCTCATAGTTCTTCTATTTTATGTTTCCTGAACACAGAAAAGCGGTGTGAGTGTGAAAAGACAATTGACGGAACCATCTGTTTCCGTCTGTCGGACATTCTTTGATATGCAGCTGAATTAAGCTTGACCGTTAGCCATCCACGGAGCAGGCTAGTTCTGCCGATTAAGTTACCATGGTTACTAAGCTGGAACTCATACAAGCCGAAGTGATGGAACGGAACTTTCACTTAAATTAGCGAGGCTTAACGAAATAAGCCAGGCTATCCCGTTAGCCAGCTTGATGGAACACCCCCCAGGTGTGGAGGAATACATGAACACACAAGGGAAACACAGAGCAACAGAAAACCAAAACCCCCGAAAATAAAACTCTCAACGCAACCTACACTCACCCATCCAAGAATACCCACGAACACAAACCCAAGTACACAACACAACAAGCAAAACATATGACCTGAGGGGTGTTCCATCAACGCAGCTAAAGAAAGCTGCGCTTACTTGAAAGCCTGGCTAGAATTAACATCAACTTTCACTTGAGGCTCAAGCCGTTCCACTAATGCAGCTTCGCCATGTCTAGTCAACGCTAAGTCTAGCTAGACTGGAATAAGCTTGAAGTGTGTGTGTGCATGGAGTACATAAGCAGCCCAGAATAGTCTATTTTAGAAAAGACGATGCTATGTCGCAAAAAGAAGAGAAAACTAGAGCGGTTTTCTTCTCACCAGCAGAACAAACCTGCTGATGAAATTATATGAAGAATATAAAGGAGTTTTCACCAAAAAGGGCAAAACTGCTGCAATTAACAAGGTGAAGGAGATGACAAAATGACAAAATTGATGACAGATTAAATGTATACCTGTAGGTGGGCAGTGATGGCCTAAAGGTTAGAGGAGAGAACTTATTACTGGAAGGTTGATGGTTCAATCCCGACATCCAGCTTGATGAATCTGCGTGGTGGAAGTGAAAAGCAGCGCTTGTTCCCATTCATGGTTTTATCTTTATTTGTTAATAAATGAGCATTCAGATCAGTGATTGTGGTTATATTATCACTAAGCAAAATAATATCAGATGTATATTTAAAATTATGGTGTAGGCAACTTAAGAGAACTTTCCAACATTATCATACTCTTTGACACATTTTCTCTTTCACAGGATGTCCATTTACAAGCATCACTCAAAGTTAAAAATTAACTGGAAACTGGAGAAGGATATAAGTACAGAGGAAGCCACTTATAATGATCATATCTGTCCGGGTCAAATATCACCCCTCCCCCCGCCCCCCTTTTATTGTCATAAGTTTCGGGGAGACTGCGTTTGTCATTGAGAGAAAATTACTTTGTCTATGTCATGATGTCAGTGTGCAGGCAGCAGCAGCCCCTTATCATGGGAGTAAAGTACAAAAATAGATTTATGTGGTTTAAAATGTTTTTCCATATGATGAAGAGACCCAAAATGAATACTGTAGGCAGACTACTTGATTTGTATAGACGACTTATTTAAACAGCATAAATGTTATATAGAAATGATTCTGTCTCAGAGCTTTTTAATCCATATAAGCAGCTGATCACTGTATACATTTAAACACAGCAGGGCATGGTTTGGACTTTAATTTTCTTTTTCTCTTCACAGCTTGAACAAAATGAGTGAATGAATAAATAAACTTCAAAATAACCCTGGTACACTTTTATTTCTTAAATTATAAATGCTAAGCTTTTAAATAAAAGGGTTTGAGTGTAAAAAGACACTTGATGGAACCGTCTTTTGAGAGTCTGTTTCCGTCCGTCAGACATTCTTTGACATGTAGCTGAATTAAGCTTGACCGTTAGCCTGCCACAGAGCAGGCTAGTTCTGCTGAATAAGTTACCATGGTTACTAAATTGGGACTCAAACCGCAGTGATGGAACGGAACTCTCACTTAAATTAGCAAGGCTTATCGAAATAAGCCAGGCTATCCCGTTAGCCAGCTTGATGGAGCATCCCTCAGAAGGACACAGGAAACGCCAAAGAACACAAAAACACAGAGAGTCCAAAAAACACAAAGGCCAGGCAGGATGTGACAATATCAGGTACACAAAGATGGTGATTTCCATCATATCTATTTAACAACAAGGAATTTAAAAAGAAAAAAAAGATGGAGGCAGAGATAGATTTACTTTTTGATAGGAATGGCAACAATGAAACAAATCCTGAATTTCTTCTGCAAAAGCTTACTTTTGAGGATTCACCATCTCATACAGGTCACACCGAAAGAAAACATTGCTGCTGAAGCAAAACAAAGCGGAAGCAGATTTAAAAAAGGCAGAGTTAGCTCACAAATCTAATCCAACTAAAACAAATTTCATTAAAATACAAACTATCAGAGCAGCGCTAAATTCAATTCTCAATGAGGAAGCTTCTATGTCATTTTATCAATATGGGAACAAACCTAGTAAATATTTGGCACATCTATTCAACCAGAAACAAAATTATACCATAGCAGGGATTAGAGATTCGGGAGGGGAAAGATATTTTGACAGGAAAAACATTAATTCCATTTGTGTGTCATGTTACAAGTCATTGTATAAATCCGACAATAACAGCTCCAAAGACGAACTTGATAAGTTGTTTTCTTGTCATTAGCTAACATCTGTTTGGTCTTGAAAAAACAAACAAGGATCCTGAAGACCGAGTGTCTTACAGACCTGTGTTGCTCATTAATGTAGACGCAATGATTTTGTCTAAGGTCTTCACTTTGAAGCTTGAACCACTAATATCAATTTTAGTAAAACCGCACCAAACAGGCTTTATTAAAGGAAGAAGTTCCTGTGATAATGTGGTGATATAACGAAGGGGAGGACTAGCAAGCGAGGAGTAATTAGAACACTTTACAACTACACCACCGAGGGAATTTCACCCTAGGAATAATCAAGGTGGTGAAACAACCCACAAAGCATGGAGGTTCATTTGCTGAATAGACAGACAGGACGTGGTTCCAGTTAAAATATATTATTTATTATAACAATTAAACTGTACAAAAAAAAAGGGGGAACCTAATCGGTGCCGAGGCTTACCAGTAGGGGAACGTGAGTCAGGACTGAGAGGAATCCAGGGAAAACAAAATCACCCCGATCATGTGTGAAAAACTAAAAAAACAAAAAAAGGGGATGCACAGCACACACACTCAAATGGGGAAACCACCACCAGGACACCAGGGACCACCACTGGCAGCTCTCAGCAACTGAAAAGGGAGACAACAATTAGTGGGGTTAACAACACAAAAGAAACCCAAACCCAAATAAACAAAAAATACTGTTGGCAGCCAAGTAAATGTACACAACAAAACCCTAAGCTGCCAAAACATTAAACTAAGGAAACAGAAAAAGTTAATTCTAATCTAACCAAAGTAGAATGAAACCAAAAATAAGCTAAGAAAAGCATTATACAATGAAACAAGGTAAATCCAAAAACACATGAAACAAAATACAAAAAAATAAATAAATAAATAAAGAACCAAATTCCGCTTAACAAACTAAACAATGGATGTATACAAATGATCGGAATCACAATTACATAAAACTACTAATGCAAAATAAACCACAAACCATACCCAACTGAATAGGAAATCAAACGAAAAGATAACTCAACCCAAAGTTGATCAAATTAAATTAAATTAACCCCACAATTGGGACCCAGACTCTGGCTGCCAGCAGGCCGACACACACCCGCTCCCAAGCACAGATCGATGAGCTGTTGCAGCCACGGCAGTGGCTGGAAAGGACAGCAGGCCACACAGACCCAGGACAGCTGCACCATGCAGCACCACACCAGACCAGGCAGAGCAGATGGAGCCTGAGGCTATGGTTAGCCGTGATGGCTAACCATACCTTTGGTAAACAGAGCCCTGTTAACACAGGCAGGCTAAAAAAGTGGAGGCTTGAGGAGACAGAGCATGAGGCATACAGACCGTCCGACAAGCGATCTGTTAATGAGCGTTAACGATGCATCAAACACCGGGTTCTGGCAGACCGGGGGGGCAGGAGGAGTCAGCAAAAAGTCTGCGATGATGAAAATCATGAAGCGCCAACCAAACAGTTTAAATCAACGCAAACAGTGCAGCCAGTACACATTTACCTGCAACCGGTGAGCTACCATCAGACGGAAGCGCGGCCACCAGAAGTGGGCGGGCCCTCCAAGGCCAAAGAGTGAGAGGCAGAGAGATGGACACCTCTCCCCTTTATAGATTGGCCTCCCTCTTGATTGGGCCTTGGGAACCAATGGAACAGCTGCAATCACCCAAGCCGGTAAAATATCTATCCTGCGACAATAACATCAGGAGGCTTCTGAACATAATACAGTTAGCCAGGGATAAAGATGTATGGGGTCGGGTGGTATCTCTGGATACATTAAAAGCATTCAATAGGGTTGAATTGCCCTTCTTTTTCTATGCTATGGAAAAATTTAAAGTAGGTACAGAATTCACTGACTGGGTAAAATTGCTGTATTGGTCCCCTAAAGCAGCTGTTGTTACTAATTCCTATTGCTCAGACCCTTGTCCATTAGAGCGTGGAACCCGTCGAGGATGCCCCCTTAGCCCCCTTCTGTTTGCATTGGTTATTGAGCCCTTAGCAAAGCTCGTTAGAACCACCTCAGGGTTTAGGGGCTTCAACATTAAAGGCACAGTACACAAAATTTCTCTTTATGTGGACAACATTCTGTTGTACTTATTTGAGATAGATACTACCATACCATGTCTACTTGAATGTTTACAACAATTTGGACACATATCAGGTTTTAAGGTGAACTTATTAAAAACAGAAGCCATGCCCATTGGTGCTCTGGCAGGCTCTGCTCGACCTAGTGGCTTTCCTTTTCATCGTTCACCTAAGGACATAACATATCTTGGAAGAGCCGGTCAAGCTTAATCTTAAATCAATCATAATACGTATTAAGGAAGACTTGCATAGGTGGGGAACCCTATGTATTTCCTGGTTGGACAGGATAAGTGTGCTCAAAATGAATATACTACCTAGGTTGCTGTACCCCCTACAGATGTTGCTAAGCTCAATTCCCAACAGTTTGGGTTTTTTTGTAGGTCTAGATAAAATGTTTACACAATTTGGCAGGGTAAAAAGGTTTGAATAAAAATAGGTAAATTACAAAGAGGCAAAGAACAATGGGGACTGGGAGTCCCAGATATGTGGTTATAGTACTGGGCAGCTCAAATGCGATATATAAATGAATGGGTTAATCCAGATGTTACAAATACGTGGGTTGATATGGAGTCTAGAAACTGTGGTATACTGACACTAAAGGACCGTCCTTTTGTAAATGATAAGAAGGTAAAACTTGAGGTACATGATTAAGGTATGTTTTAAACTCAAAAAACATTTTTCACTTCTGGCTCCCATATGGAGAAATTTTCCACTATTTACAGAGAAGACATTATATACCAAAAACATACACACTCCAAATGGGTCTTTCTTGGAAGACATTCTTAAACAACCCATACCAAAAAGATTTATATCTCATGTTTATGAAACCTTTGATTCAAATTTTAATCATTCTACTAATCACATCCAAAGGCAATGGCAGGTTGATATAGAAGTTCAGATAGAAGAAAATATCTGAGCAACAGTTATAGAAAGTACACTTTCTACTCTAAGCTGTAATACTGATAGAGAGACACAATGCAAAATATTACACAGGCTTCATTGTACACCATTGTTGAGGGGCAAGCTTGGCTTAAGCTCTCCTAAATGTACTAAATGTGATTTAGAAATTGGCACCTATTCACAAATGTTTTGGAAGAGTGCAAAGATACAAAAGTTTTGTGAGTGAAAGTTGAGCTGTTGTTGAAAGTTGAACTTGATTGGATTTGATTTGGAACTATTATCTCTTCAGTGTATTTTGTCAGCTAAAGTAGACAGTGCAAGGAACAGCCACAACGCTAAATTGATTGGAATGCTCTTATATATAGCAAGGAAGACCATTCTCAAATTCTGGATTTCTAAGGACACCCCTGCGCTGGATAATTGGTATAAGGAGGTTCTAAAAATACTCCCTCTGACCTTCACCCTTCATGACAATGTCGAGGGATTTATTAAGATATGGCAACCAGTCTTGGACACAGTGGACCCCTGTGGACTGAACTTTGTTCTACCTAATTAGCAACACTGGAACCAATTATGGCATACTCTAGGAATGTGAATGTATTTATGTCAGCCTGGTGGTGTGTGTGGTGTCTTTTTTTTTCCATTTCTCCATTTTGCTCTGTACCATGTTTGTAAAGTTGTGACTCCTGCTGTTGTTGTGTTTTGTTAAGGTAGTTCAAAAGTATGAGAAAAAAGTGGGTCTGTACCTATTAGGAACTGGAAGTTTATGTGATTGTTGCCAGCACCCAATAAAAATATATATACATATAGAAGACATTAAAAACACATTTCACATTAACTTGACACTATTGACATCGACTTTAAACTTGCCTCATGATTAAGACCTGTGGTAGGTCTTCCCTCAGGCAACTAGCAGTTTCCTTTGTTCCAAGGCTGGTTAACCATATAGGTGAAAGAGTGGGGGTGTGTAGAAGCAGGGTAGGTGGTGTTTGGGTGGGGGCTCTGTTCCTTTTCTCATTTGCCACAGCCGTCCAAGTAGAAACCTCAAGACTCTTTTTGCTTAACACCACTTGACACATGACCTGACAAGTCAGTTGACATCCAAGAGAGTTCCCTTAACATATTCTTAAACCTTTTGGAATCTTTTTTTCCCTGCCCCCAAATCTCATGAATAAGGCATAGGGCTCAGTCAGCAAGTGAGTGGCAAGGAGGGTGGAGGCAGCAGCAAGGTCCCATCCATCACTGTCAAGGAGCAGTCTACACACACGTATACACTTACACTCTCACACACACAGGTTTTTCAGCATGCAGGCTGATAGCAGTGTGTTGGGATGAAGATATAGGGGATGTGAGAGGGGCTATGTTCAGAATGACAAACTAAGGTACTATTCATATTAAGTATGACGTCAAATTGAGTGCGTAGTACGTTCCAACTGCATAGTATGTGGATTTTGTGTTCATGAGAAATGCCTGGACGTATACTAGATTAGGAAGAATTTCTGTGTATGTGGTGTAAACTTACTGGACATACTCAACCACCCCAGAATGCATTATGTTTGTTCAGACTGCGCAATGGTGAGATTTTGAGCCAGGCTAAAAGCTGTTGTAATTTTTGCTCTAGTTAATGTCACTTTATTAAGTTTTAATATTTTTACAGGTGAGTGAGTAACCATTTAGATTCCCAATATGTGGTCAGTTTATCCAAATAATGCCTGTTTGGAAACTTGCTGCAACGTTTTTGGAGAAATGGGGAGCTGCTGGCCAGGCGAGAGCAGCCCGTCATCTTGGCCTCTGGCAGCTCAACTCCTGAGATGATCGTCTGGTCTGGTCTGGTCTGCTCTGATCTGCTCTGCGTGTTTATGTGTGTGTGTGTGTGTGTGGCTCAGCCCACCCTCATTCAAACAGAAGACACAGACAGAAAGCAGAGGAAAGACGGAGACAGCAATGTAACCTGCTTGCTACATTTTTATAGAGTCCCGACCTCACACCCTGCATGCTGTTATTGGCTGGGGGCTATACACCCACTGCCCAGAGGTTGATGCCCAGAAACTTCCTGAAGACAGCAAAATAATAAAAAATGTAAGAATATACAGGCAGAGGGCAGGGTCTCTGTAGATAAATACACCGCCACACACTTCTAGTGTGTTATAAGTGATGGTTGAGAGGAATTCTTTTTGTATGAGTCTATACATTGTTTTTAGGGAAATCCTGCATAGTATGCCTTTGAACAACTCATTTAGTAGGCAGTATGCAGTACATACTGATTGAGTATGTAGTAGGCAATACGCTAGTATGCAAATTTCGAACACAGCCAGAGGAAGGAAGTGGATCAGATGGGCAATCCCAAAGGCTGCAGGCTCCTTCTCTGCAGGGCTGACACCGAAGAAATAACTAAGCTGTTGGCACAAAACTACACCTTTGCAGCTGCACTAGGGTTTTATTGTAATGTGTTGACCACAATGACCGAGTGAGTGCTATGTTTTCTGTAAAACTATGATGCAATCTGCAAACTTTTTCTGTCATTTTGACATGCACCATTGTATGGGCTTTTCATCAGATGACGAGGGTCATCCACTAGTTTTGCTAACTGCAGTGTGAAGCATGTGGGGAGAGGGAGCAGGTTCAGCATGGTAGTCACAACCTCTGGAGAACAAACTTTTATAGACTGGTCCTTCCAAGGATCAAGCCCCTGTAATAATGCTGAACTCATGTCAAATGGGATGGAAAGAGATGGAAAAGATTATCATATTGATGACTTGTGATTGTTCACATAATTGGACAACTCAAGATAGTTGTGTGATTGCAGAGTTGGACAAGTGAGGATTACAAATAGTGTGCATAGTCAACATTGAATATTTGTTTGCTTTTTCAGGTGCTTTCAGGCCATTTGGATCTATTTTACAAGTTATGAACTGTAATTAAAGCTGCAAGCAGCGATGAACGGGCCCTCGCGCCTCCGTGCACGTCGGCCGCGGTGCAGTCGAAGGGCTTCTGTCACGGGCATGTAGATATCTTCAGACCCGGGCTGTTTTCAGACACTGCAAGAAGGAGATAAAAATCACTTTCTTTGTCCACTGTTTTGCCTGCTGCTGGGGCTGCTTTGCTGCTATTTTGTAGGGGGCGCTATTCAGCCAGTTTGCATCACTGATGGAATATTGTCATGTCGACGTGTTCAGGCCGGGACTCTTATCAAACATGTAAAGTTTGGTGCAGACTGGAGCATGTACAATAAAGTTATAGCAACTTCCTCTGTTAGGGTCATAGCCAACAATCTTACCTACAGCCAGACTACACTCTTCAACTGAACGCCCAACAGCCGGAGAAAGTTTGATGGCATGTCAGCGTGTTAGTCTGTGTAAACTGGAGCTTCCACCTGCAGCCATGCTGACCAGGCAGGCCGGCAGCCGCCTCCTCCACCAAACACTGTTTCACCAAACAACACAACTACTACATAAACAATGAAAAGAGTAAAAAATGAGCGTGGTGGAATCACGGGGGAAGAGGGAGAAGGGCCGCAAGCTGCCTCACCATGGCAGCCTGAGACCGCAGGCGGGGTGACACTCCCCAGCCCTCCAAAGTGCCGTTCCCCTCCAGACAGCCAGAGGATGTACCAGAGAGAGCCGGAGCAGAACCAGAGCGAAACAGCATGCTATGGTGCGACACATGACGGGCAGAGTACGAACTCTGCCCAAAAGCGTGAGTACAAAGAGAAGAGTACGCTTGGTCTTAGTGCAGCGTCATGTTCATGAGGGCGAGTTACTGCAGAATGTGTCTTGTGTCTTCAGTGAGTAGTGGTGGCCAGCGGCCCATGTGGGGTGGCTGCGGTTTCGAAAAGACAGTGTGGACTGCTGATGAGCCTCCACCACGAGGAAAGGGCCGGCGTCTCCTCCCCCCTCCAGAGCAATAAGGTTGGTTGCCGATGGGTTCGCAAAGGCCTGCCGCACTGGTGGACTATACCACTTCCTCAAATTGGACTGTGTATTACAGCATTGAGGAGTCTTATCTGGGTTGGGCTTCTTTGAGTGCATTTGAACATTTTTATAGTTTTAGCATTTTATAGTTTGTGTTTTTAGTTTCAATATTTTATAGTTTAATAGTTTATATTTTATTAATTTGTAGTTTTAGTAATATATTATTTCAGTATTTATTAGTTTCAGTAGTGCATTTATAGTTTCATTGTTTAGCCTAGTTTCAATTTATTGTATGATACTGGCAATAAATTAATCTTTGACTCAATATAGTTCTGTTGTCTTCCCTGGTGACCATGTGTTGCTCTCCACCTGATTTTTATCTTTAAAAACAAACTACCCTTTCCCCCCTTATTACATTATAGCTGGGCCAGTCTTATCCTCGGTCCACTAAGACAATGCTGTTGTCTGTAAAAGAAAGTCTGTATATTGTTGTCAATGTGGAGGGGGGGGGGGGGGTGGTGGCGGCAGTAGCTTTTCACCCAGTCCAGTATTTAATATTCATACCTAAGCAAGGTTTATTACAGTATATATTTGTGAACACAAAGACCACACTTCAGCTTACTAAACCAACAATACATGTTGAAAAGATAGTTTATCTCAATAGCTGCCAGTGATAAAACGCTTTCAACTCAGCAGACTGGTCGAAAATTTTCAACCAAATTTACCTTCAATTGCTAAGGGGCTAACGTTAATGTTAACTTAGTATTTTCTGCAAAAATGTAGCTATCAAGCTACTATTAGCTAGTTAGCTTGTACAACAGCAGCAACAATAGATACATGACTAGCAGCAACAAACAACAGCAGGAACATCTGGGGAAGGGCTGAAGGACAGAAGAAGGACATCATCACGCCTGTATGGACATCTCCATGCGCACCTGCTATTTTGCTTCATGTATGTGCAGTAGTGCAATGTGCAAAAGGGCTGGATGAAGGTGAATATTAATCAGTGGGTGTGGTGATTATTAAATACTCTCTCAGCCAGTGACATCACTGCTCTCATACTGTAGCTCTGAAACAGTTGTGCCAATCACAGTTGAACATGATCACAACAGCTCAGCAAACAGACTTTTCCTCAGGAAATGTCTGGACAGTTCAGAGCGTCATGACATGAACACACAACCACAAATCTGCACTTGAAGACAGATGGAGTTGTTTTTTTCATCAGTTAGTTACTATGATAACAATAGAAATAGAAAATCAAGAAATTGATTTGGTAAAGCTGTTTATATGATTATGACAGGTGCTATCTCAGCAGTAATTCTAATGTATCTCACCTCATACACGGTCACATAGTTTAGTAATTAATGCTACACAACAGTGTTTGCATGTGTTTCAAGGATGAAACATGAGACACTACTTTTGCTAAAAACAAAGTTAGAAAAGAGGCTATGATGAACCCTGCTAACCCGATGTCTCCTTCATAAAAAGGCAGAATATTGAGTTATAACCGACCAGTCTGATATGTGTAGAAGTGTTTGTGATTATTCTGTAGCATCTTGATGACATCAGGTGATTTAATAAAGGTAAATACAGTGAACGGCCATGTGCAACGGCACTGCGCTCTGGCGGGGCACTACTCACAGGCTGCAAACTTATCAACACATCTATCTTGCTGCCTTCAGATGCTGCAGGGATTTAATTAACTGAGGGAGAAACTTTTTATGCAGTATAAAGCATCTGTGGACAACATACTGTAAGAATCACCTACATTCATTTATAGATCAATGTAGATTGATTTACTGACTTTAACCACATTAAACACTATTTTCTGTGCTGATTTTGGTTAGAGAGTGTTAATTGAAATTAATTATTATATTTGCATCAATCCTTTGTAGTATTTGGTTTCAAACAAAGGTGCTATATACTGTATCAGTAGTCTATGTGATGCTCACAAAAACAAAAGGATTTTATGAGGATGACTAATGACTGCAGCATTCTACTGTAGTCATACATATGACTGCAGCATTATATTATAGTCATATGTCATCATTCCATTTTAACAACTTGAATTTTAACCTTTAGAATTTTAACTCTGAGCGCAAAATTATTTGTCAAAAAATATTTGGTGAACAGTGTGGCTAATCAACATTGTCAGGAAGTAACTCAGAAAAACATGAAATATCCTAAAAATGCCAAAATACACTGGAGGGGGGCTTTAAACAGAGTATTTATGGGACATTTTACAAATAGAGACCTGCTGTATGTTTGAATGCCAGGAAATATGTTACTGTAATGTTTACCCGATAGACAAAAGTAGTAGTGTTACAGGTTCCACGTCTGGAAGGTCTTAAACAATTATTTTTTGGATTAGTACAGAAAGTGAGGTAATGTATTGGTACCAGTACTGAAAAACTTCAAATAATACCCATTAGTAACTGGCACTGATTCTTTAGGAATCTGGTTGTTCATCTTTATGATAGTCTTGGATCTTGCTTTCATGGTGACTTCCCCTTATAATAAACATGTGATTGTACTGACTGGAGCAGGAGCACTGACAGCAGGAAATTCAATTTTTCTGCATGAGAGAAACCCGTGGTTAGATGGATGGTGTGCTGCAGTAGAATTAGTGTTTCATTGTCTGAGTAGGAAATGACAAACTGCAAGTGAGGCTACTTATCCTGAGCAAGGATGTATATTCCCTCAAAGATGCATAAAACTAGTGGGTGGCAGAATTCATCTCCAATAATGGACTGTTTCTTCTTTTTCTGAGGTGCTTTATGGAAGGAATATGAGACCAGAATTAATGCTCCTGGGATCCAACTGTGATTAATATCTCCTTAAGCTATGCTTAATATTGGTAAACTTTGGAATTTGCATTGTAGATCAAAATCTCCCCTTTTTAATCTGTGGATTTTGTCTCACAGACACCTTCACAGTTCATTACCAGCCAAATCAAATGCAAAAAACATCCACCTCAGTTGACACTGACACTAGACTACTACACTACTCTACTAAAAAGGTACCAACTCAATGCTTTCCGTTTCCTTTTGTAACACAGTTATAGTGTATACAAAGCATTACTCATGCTGACATACATACAGATGACCTGTGGCAAAGCTTTTTACATATTAGAATATTATTTGTCTTCATTTCTTGTGATGGCCACTTTCATAACCTGGTTTTGTGGAGCCGGGAGTGGAGCTCCTTGTAGCACTGTTATAGAAAAAAGAGGCCAGAGGATGACACCTTGTAAAATCTAGATTAATGACAGGGATCAAGCAGCAGTTTCATCAGCGGTGGGCCACATCAATCACCTCATGTTAGCCAACACTGCTGACAGCCAAGGAAAACATATTGATAATGAACTTTATAATGATGGATGATGTCAAAGATCATAATGGGGAAAAAAAAGAAAAAAACAGGACTTAGATTGAGTCTTTGCACAGGCTTCTGAGCTGAGCCATGACAGGAGACGCAGGTAGAGATGTCTGCAGAGGTGGTGGGTGGCAGAGATAGAGGTTGACCTCTACTCAGGCATGGGAAGTTTACTTTCAGTCTCACATAAGCTGTGTACCATAGTCAGTTCCTACACTACACGGAGGTTCTGCTCTTTATGTCACAGCCTCTTACACCCAACAGGGGGAAAAAAAACATCCTGTTATTTGTGATGCTAGTGTACATGTAAAAAAAAAAAAAAAAAAATTAAAGCTGCAAGCAGCGTTGAACGAGCCTTCGCGCCCTTGCGCACGTTGGGCCGCGGCGCAATCGAAGGGCTTCTGTGATGGGCATATAGATGTCTTTAGACCCGGGGTGTTTTCATACGATGCAAGAAGGAGATAAACATCACTTCCTTTGTCCACTATTTTGCCTGCTGTTGGGGCTGCTTTACTGAAATTTCGTATGGGGCGCTATTCAGCCAGTTTGCATCACTGATGGAATATTGTCATGCACACGCGTTAAGGCCGGGAGTCTTATCAAACATGTAAAGTTTGGTGCAGATTGGAGCATTTACAATAAAGTTATAGCAACTTCCTCTGTCATGGCGAAACATCAAATCTCAATTGTGTGAGGATGAGAATTTTCTGCAGGGTGAGACATGTCTGCCTTGCTCACACCTGTGTCATAAAAATCATATCGTAACTAAACATTTAACAATCAGACTATGTGCATGTAAATGTCCACTTAACAAGTAGAGTGCAATACATATTTTGAGAAACAGTAGCAAAAAAGATGTCACCCCGCAGGATGCACCATACAAATACACCTTTATTTTCATACAAAATTGAGTCTTAGCCTTAGAAGTAAAACATCCTACAGTAACTTCTACCCAAACCCAAGCTTACTGTACCTTATTTTGTATCAGAACTAATTGAAACAGAAAAGACAGTTAATCAAACATTGTGAGTACCAGACAAAAATGTAATTGATGCATTCCCTTTTAATTGTACTTTGATGAAACAAATTAATAGCATTGTCAGGCAAGGTAATGTCTTTTTTGACAAGATTCAAATGATTTTTATAAGTCACACCAAGCACATCCCTTTTCTCTTCCAGGTTCTACATTTGAACCTCATTTTGATTGGAATTATTTCTTGCAGAAGTAATCAAGCATTTCCAAAGCAGGAATTTGTCATTCATTTAGTTTACAAACAATAACACAGATTATGAATGAAATGAAATTTAGTGGTACTGGTACCTTTCCTTGTTACAGCATGCAATTAAAACCTTCATACATGCTAATGAAAAACAACAAAATATATCCTTTTTGCATCTTCAGGAGCCCCAGGTTCTTCTTCCACTGCCTGACAAATTCATAAATAACAATATTTACAATCACTTAAATGACTTTTTAGTTGCTTTTAATTAATAATTTCAGTTATTAATTGATACTCAGCTCTGCTGCTCATCCCACAAATGCATGTTCCTTACAAATGTGGCACCATTTAAAAGCGAAATAAACAGGCTTTCCAACGGTATAAGATTTATTGCCAAGAAGCATTGTTACAACAAAGAAATAATCTACCAAACACAAATTTCCTTACTTTTTGTGCTAAGTTTAGTATTGTTCTATTGTGACAACAGATTTATGTTCTCATCAAAAACAGACAACATATCACATGATTTACATGTGTTTCCTATGTATTTTCTTAGTATACAGAAATATATATAGTACCACAAAGCTTATAATCTGATACAGGTACAGATCAGTGCTGAATACAAGAAAGATTGAACATTAAAAACATTCACAGATCTAAAAGTGTAGGTTCACAAAAAGTATTAATGCATGTGTCAAATACATGACTTACACACACTTATCTGTATGCACGACATACAAAATATTGTCTACAAAGCTGACATGTAGCACTTGTTATTCTAGTTACTTTAAGCTTATTACTCAATATACGACTCAGCTTAAAAACCGTCTGAAGAAAACGTCCATTTGTGGCTGTTGGTCATCTTGTTTGTGAGTTAACAGAACTTTGTGGCTGCTGGTTAACCCAGGGTTGCCAACTTTGGGTACGTGGCTGGAGTGAGATTTTGATGCCATGGGCTTTATCATGTGTATGTGCACGCACACATGCACTTAATCACGTGCACATATTTGGACTCAATTGACCATCAGGGTAAGATTTAAGGATATATACACACACACACACATACACACACACACACAGTCACTCAGCCAAATATGTACATTGGTGTTCTTCACTATTTTTTTCATGGGTACCGCACTGGCAGGACAGACTAACCATGAAGTAAATCTACAAACTAATTTGTCATATCACAACATACAATATGTAATGCAGCCAAAACAATCTGAATTAAAAATAGGCTTACCTTAAAGCTAGGGTATCTAATGTATTTTAAAAGCATTTATGTTATAGTTGTTGAAATTCTCTGTACATCCCAACAGCCATCAATAAATCAAATGAAAATCCACTATCTGTGACTGTTGCTGGCCTGTAATAATCCCGTCCAATCATTTCATTCAGCCCAAATGAAATGTCATTTTATTGCAGGTTTCAATCTTGTTCTTTGACTTTTGTTAGTGGGATGTCTCTACATTTGAATAACAGATGTGCCTTTAAAAATATTAACTAGAACAGTATTTCATCTAGATACAGCTGAAATTTCCTTACCAGTTTTCCTGCTTTAAATCTGTTCATGTCTCTCTATCAGATGACGCCTGGGTGGCCACTGTGTTTCTCTTTCCTCCTTAAGGTTCAATCTTTTTGAAAGTTCTTTACTTTCTCCTTGTTTTCCTTTCAACACTATTACGCCCTGCAATTCTTCCTCACTTCTGTCTCCTCTCTCCTGATTCCTTCACTCACTCTGAAAATACAAAAAGCCTTCCTTTAGAAATTTGAGTGAGCATAAAGCAGAACTTTAACTTGTATACTGTGAAATTGTGGACAAAACACACAGTGGGGATGCATCATCAGCCGATCTATCTAAACTATCAAGCTAACGTTACATTAACATTACTGTATAGTAGGCTACAGCAGAAACAGATAGATAAACTGGATGGTTAAAATACTAATGTCAATTTAAAAAAACTTTAGTTCCAAAGAGTTTTTGCTAGCTACTTACTTTGTGGTCCTTTTTCTGACATTATTATTTGATGCTGCACGTCAGTTAACGTATGATCCTCTGAATTCTGATTCATTCGTCTGTCTCATGAAAGCGGCTCCAGCCTGCCTGCTGGCCTCAGCACGGAGGATTTGTTTGATTAAAACACCCGCGTAGCAGGAGTGGGCGGTGGATTTTTGGTCACCCCTTGTTAACAGTAACAGCTGTCTCTGTGTCTTATACAATGATACAATGTTCAAATGGAAAACAAAATGAGCGCTTGTAGAAGATACAACAGAAGCTGTGGTAGAAAGTCGGTCTGAGTTGTAAAGGGATGTCTGCATAAACGCTATTTCAGAATTTGAGAGGTGGCTAAACGGCGTTCATGTGCGTCTAGTCTCCGTTACAGCCCTGTGTATAACTGTAAAAAAATCATTTGCGTAGTTTAACCATCACTCTATACCAAAGAGACTCTGACTGTTCATCTCTGTTGCTGTTGCAATGTTTTGGCATGAGAATTGTTTGGGCAGTGTGAGAGCGTGAGACTGAAGGTGAAAGCGTGTCACACATCTGACACACATCTGTCACGAGACAGACGAATGAATCAGAGTTCAGAAGATCATACATTAATTTACGTGCAATGCGTCAGAAAAAGGACCACTAACAAAAGTCAAAGAACAAGATTGAAACCTGCTATAAAATGACATTTCATTCGGGCTGAATGAAATGATTGGATGGGATTATCACAGGCCTGCAATGGTCACACATACTGGATTTTCATTTGATTTATTAATGACTGTCAGGATGTACAGACAATTTCAACAAATATAACACAAATGCTTCTAAAATACATGAGATACCCTAGCTTTGAGGTAAGCCTATTTTTAATTCAGATTGTATTGGCTGCATTACATATTGTATGTCGTGGGATGACAAATAAGTAGACAGATTTACTTAATGGTTAGTGTGGCTGTCCGTCCTACCAGAGCAGCACCCATGAAAAAAATTGTTAAATCTTAAATCTTAGACCTAAGCTCCCGCTCTCACCACATGTGTAAACTGCATACTGTTTTAAACCCTGATTGTCAACTGAGTCCAAATATGTGCACGTGATTAAGCGTGTGTGCATGTGCACGTACACGTGATTAAGCCCATGGTATCAAAATCTCACTCCAGCCAGGTAACCAAAGTTGGCAACTTTGACTGTGGTGAGGCGGTAGTAAAGTAACATCTGTATGTGTAAACATACTTGGCCAATAAAGATGATTCTGATTCTGATACTGCTTCCAGAAGACTACACTGACAAAGGCTCTTGTCTCCTCCACCTACTCGACCTTTATATGTTACCAGACAAACTGCCAGTGATCAAAATTGAAGCATAGGACAAGAGAAAGTAACTGAGCCCCTACTTTAAAAAATTGCATTTACATGCGCACCAGGGTAAGCACTAATTCTAGTTTTGAGAAACATGGATATGCTTCCTGGAGTTCTCCAATAGAAACCAGGATACTGAGGCATGTAAATACCTGATCTAAGTTTATCAATACTCTGTTTGAATCAAAACCAGGGCAAGACTCAAAACCAGGATTCTTGTGCGCATGTAAACACACTCAGGAATGATGGAGTGACTGGCTCCATCTAAGAGCTTTCGCTGTTGGGTTTATCCCTGCGCACATGCGCAGTCATGAAGATTTTCTTTCACGCCACTGTGCCCTGCACAGTTGCCCCTCTCAGGTCCGCATCCACGGTATATTATACCGGCATGACCAGAGATCTGCTCCCATTTTTTCCTCAGAGTTTGTATGCAGTCGGAAGAAGTTATGTCTTCAAGCAAGACTCAGCGCCCCACCGGAGCGGTTCGTCTGTGCCCCAACTGTCAGATCGGCTACATAATGCCCTCCCCCCTTGAGCACATAGGGCTAGCACGCACCACCCGGGCCGCGTGTGCCTTCTGCACTCGCCTGCCTGTGGAGGAGCTGTGACGATGAGCGGATGCCTTCACAGCGCTGCAGCCAGAGGGCGATGGAGATAACAGTCGGGCTGGTCGTGCTAGCTTCATGGTTGAAGAAGCGACCACCCCGGCCTGGGAGGGGTCCATGGTGCTGGGCATGAGTCCAATGACTCCATCTCTGGCCCCCCCTCCCACCCCGGCTCTCCCCTCTCCCCGTTGGGAGACCTCGAAGGCAATGTCAGCTATCCTGACCCTCTCCACAGCAACAACGGTGGCTCAAGCTCGGATTATGTCATGGCAAATGATGCTGCAACAGAATATGTGGCTCCATATGTCCCAGCTCCTGGCGCAGATCAGAAGGGAGCTGCTGGACGACCCCGTCAGCTCCAATGGGCTGTTTGGGCCACTCTTTCAGAGCGCCACCACGCAGCTTCAAAATACATCCAAGGAAGCAGACAGAGTGAGGAGACACACCTCATGGTGTGGCTGCGTCGCGTCCTCAGTGACCCCAAGGCTCCTGGCGCGATCACCCGGATACACGCTCCAGACAGAGGCGCCCCGCAGCCAGTGTTGCGGCTCTGCCACAGCCCGCTCCTGCACAGCCTCCTCCTCCGCCACGGCATCCTCCTCCAGCCACGGCTCAACAAGCACCACGCCACCCCAACCCACTGCCAGAGGCCTGTGCCTTGCCTGCACTTGGTCTAACCCACTAGCTGATCCACCTCACAAACAGCGGCGATACTGATGGGACGCGGGGGAAGTGTGTTTTTCTCTGGAATCTGCCAGACACAACGGCTCTTTTCAGAGCCACCCATCTGTCACTGAAGAGCAGTTTCCTTTCAAACAGTTCGCTTTTGTCTCCACTGAGCATTCAGCAACTGTTTGTGCTGAGACACACCCCTACACACATCTTACCTCCGCTGCGCGCACACACAGCGCGCCAGTCGCTAAGGCAGTCCTGTCACTCACGTTTTTATGAACGAATATTGTTTCTCTTCCCAAGTGCACACACTCTTCACCTCTCTGCGGCCTCCCTACTTCATACCCATTGGTGCGAGTTAGTGGAGGTTTCTCGCCATGGCATGAATCACACTCAGAGTCTGGATGTGCAGATGCTGACACACACACTGTCACGCATCCTCCCACGCAGCCCTTTCATCCCTGCCCTCCCATGGGCTGTGTCGAGCAAGCACTCGATTCACACAGCAGCGATGAGGAAGTTATGATGGCTGTCAGAAATGTCCACAGAGATTCCACAGACGTTTGCACGCCTGCTTTCAGAGCGCTTCTCAGCGTGGCAAAGTCTGCTTTCCATGAAACAATGGATGGAAAGATTAATTATGCAGGTTTACACTCTCCAGTTCACCAGCCCTCCCCCTCCATTCCACAGAGTTTTGGAGACTGTCATATCATCTCAGACAGAGATAGCTGTCCTGATGACAGAATTGTCGGAGCTCCTGGAAAAGGGAGCTATTTCCCGAGTTTCCCTAGGCGAGGAGAACGAGGGTTGTTACTCCCGTTACTTCCTAGTGCTGGAGAAAACAGGCAGAATGACACCACTTCTCGACCTGTCTCTCTTCAACAAACCCATAATGAAGAGACTGTTTCGCATGTTAACCATAAAACATGCTGGAATGTGTGCGTCCCAGCGATTGGTTCACGTCCATCGACCTAAAAGACACTTATTTTCATGTGCCCGTCATCCCAAGGCACAGGAATTTCCTGCGTTTCTCCTTCAGAGCAGTACAATATCAGTACAACTGGTTACCCTTCGGTTATTCTCCAAATGTGTGGAAACAGCCCTGGAGCCATTACGCAGGAGAGGCATCAGAATTTTATTGTACACGGACGACCTGATTGTAATGGCATCCTCCAGAGAGAGCACAGCGCTCCACACAGTGGAGCTCGTCAAACACCTGTCTTTGCTGGGTTTTGCCATAAACTGGCAGAAGTGCTCTCCCCTCCCCTCCCAGTTGATAATCAACCTGGGAGTGCTTTTGGATTCCTCCATCATGAGAGCAAAACTGTCTTCAGCCAGGTTGGAAGCACTCAGCTCTCTCCTGTCATGCCTCGCGCCTCGCAAAGTGGTAACAGTTCTGTCTGTGATGTGCCTGCTAGGCATGATGTCACTCCAGAGATGGTTCGGCCATCTTTGCCTCAATCCGATACGTCACAAAAGACACATGATAACTGTTCCTCCCTTCCTGCAGTTGGACCTGACATATTGGAAAACCCCTTGTGTTCTGTAAGCCGGGGTTATCCTCGGGAGAGCTACGTCACACATCTCAGTGTACAGGTGGGGAGGAATGTGTCAATCTCATGTTGTAGGGGGGAAATGGCCAGAGCTGCCATCCCTCCACATAAACTGCCTGGAGCTGTCCACAGTGCTGAAAGTGCTGAAATACTGTGCTCTACTGTTAAGTGACAAACATGTAGAGGTGAGAACAGACAACATGACAACAGTGTCGTATATAAATCGCCAGGGCGGTGTTCACTCAGCTCAGCTGCTGGAAATAGCCAGAAGCCTCCTGCTGTGGTCTCACATGAACCTGCGCTCCATCAGAGTGCAGGTTCATAAGCCAAGCTGTGGACCTGATGGCACGCGGAGGTCCCTCCCAAAACGCGTGGAGGTTGAATCCCACACTCATTCAGATGTTGTGGCACAGGTTCGGGAGAGCAGAGTTGGATCTGTTCGCCTCACGAAAAGATGCACAGTTCGCGCTATGGTTCTCCATGAGCGCAGGAGACGAACCTCCGCTGGGAGTGGATGCCTTCTCTCACCAACCGTGGCCCAAAACTCTCCTTTACGCTTTCCCACAGGTTTCCCTGATTCCTCGCCTTGTAGCGAGAGCTTAACAGTCATCCTGGTGGCCCCAGAATGCACAAGCGCATCATGGTTCCCGACCATGATACAGCTGCTATCAGGGAAGCCACGGCAACTTCCATGCCGCAGAGAGGTGCTCTCTCAGCAGGACGGTGCAATCCTACACTTCCCGGTGATAGGTCAGTGGTCATGGGCCTGGCCCCTGAACGGGAGCGCCTGGAGAGATTAGGTTTGCCCCCTGCAGTGGTATGCACTATCCAGGGGGCAAGGGCTCCTTCTACTACGGCCTGTTATGCTGCGAAATGGTCCGCTTTTCAACGCTGGTGTGTGTAGAGGGGCTCTGATCCCACATTGTGCCCTCTGCCCCAGATGTTAACCTTTTTCCAGCTGCTAGTAGATAGAAATTTGGCTCTATGGTTGAAACATATGCTGCAGCCATTTCAGTGGGATTTACCCCTGGTGTTACGTACTCTGGGAGAACCTCCCTTCGAGCCTCTGTCACAAATCTCTCTCAAACTACTGTCATTAAAGACAGCACTTCTCCTAGCCCTGACTTCGGCTAAGAGAGTGAGTGATTTATATGTGCTTTCAGTCTCCCCGTCTTGTCTCATCATCAGAGATGACGGGAGCGCAGCTACTCTGAGACCGAATCCCACATCCATGCCCAAGATCATAACCAGCTCTTTTAAATCGAGAGTTATTTCACTGCAAGGTTTCTTCTCTCCTCCCCACAGGAGTGAGAGAGAAGAAACATCACACCGACTCCGCCCAGTGCATGCTCTGTCTCATTAGGTGATGCGCACAGCAAGCCTCAGACAGACACAACAGCTATTTGTACATTACAGAAAGCATTCACAAGGAAAACCCCTCACGAAACAGTGCTTAGCCCACCGGCTGTGTGACGTTGTCACACAGGCATATGCTGCAGTGGGAGTCGCGCACTCTCCGAGGGCTTTGTCCTCCTCCACAGCTCCCCTCAGAGGGATGGCAGTGGCAGACATTTGTGCGGCAGCATCATGGGCTTCATAGTGTCCTTTTATTCGGTTCTACTTATGCGACATGTCTGAGTCTGAGTTGGTTATGTACTGTAACCCCAGATTCTATGAGTACAGGCGTAACCCTCTAAGACCGAGGCCCCACTGATCAGATCTCTGGTCACGCTGGAATAATATACCATGGATGCGGACCTGAGAATGGCAACTATGCAGGGCACAGTGGCGCGAAAGAAAATCTTCACGACTGTGCACGCGCGCAGGGATAAACCCTACAGCGACAGCTCTTACAGGGCTACGTCTATACTCATAGAATCTGGGGTTATGGTACGTGACCAACATTTTCTGCCAGAGAAAAACACTATATGGACACGCCCTAATAAATGTGTTTAATTTTTGAGTTTGTTTCTAAATTGGGTTGTGTAGTTTACATTACGTTCTGTGTTAAACTGCCACAGCCACTGTCCCATAGTTAATGTGACTCAAGTCATAGAGAAAGTCACAAATGCTGCATGGAGACATAGAGACATAGCTCACTAACAGTTCTTTCTAGCTGAACCTAAACCGAACCCAGGATCACTGATGTATGCAGTTGATTTTAGGATGATGACAAAACGACAAAGATGAGACAGCACAGAGCACATTTTATGTGACTTATAAGCCATATTCAGAAGCTAAATCACTGTTGTGTTTGTTATGTTTCCACAAAAAGCATAACAACATATAATTGATGTTTTTAGTCATTCAAAGTTCAAACTAACTGCAAACACCACTAAAGGGAATAAATGTAATCAGAGAAAGTCATCCTTCATCTGTCAGTACTGGGCAGCAGTCTGACCATGTCTCTTCTGATTGTGTTCCATCCACCTTTTCCCAAAGCGACTAAAGGGTCACTGTGTACAAAGTAAATGCCTTATTTTAATTTACAGATGGGCAGACAATGAAATTGCTTTTCTGCTTTTTGCCACATCTTGTACAAGAGCTGGTATTTCAATTTTATTTTTTCTGCCCACATATGTGTGTTGTTATCCCATCACTACCTGGCATGTTAGTCCTCATTTATTTTCTTACTTTGTCTATTTAACTCTTCCTGTAACTTTTACTTTCCAACTTTCCAACTTGCACTGTATTTAGTCTCATATATGTTTCCAGTCTCAATCTACATAATCCACTCTGCCAATTATGTGTAACCCCAGCTTATTCTTTTAGCCAGTGCAGAAATTACTTAACATGAGTTTTTAGCTTTAATTAACCCGCAGAACTGCTGTAAATCATCCTCTTATCTCCCACTCTGAGTGACCACAGCCTCTCAGTAATGGCCAGTCATCCCTGCAGGCTGTTCTTCATTTTTATCACCCTGTTTCAAGGTGTTATATTATTTTGTTCTGTCAAGACACTGACCACGTTATTATTCACGATAATGAGGGCGTTACTCTCACTGCACAGATGCAGGCACTTGTTAACCACAGAGCACTTACTCTTGTTTCAGGATGATTTTCTATTTTGCAATTAAATTAAATAGCTTTGCTACCCTTATACCTGGGTTGGGTTTCCCTTTATTTGAACATACACAAATCATATGTTTTGGTGTGATTTAAACTTGTTGATGGAAATCAAGAAGCTTTTCCCATGTACTGGATGAAATATTGAACTAGAAACATAAACCTCTAATAGGGGTACAAGCCCATTGTAGAGGAAGACTTAGGGTCAGATTATATATATAGACAAAAAGAACTTTCAGCACAAAAATTGTATGTTTTGAAAGTCACATATTATTTATTTATTTTTAACAATTGAGCATACGCTTCTTAATTGTTTTCGGACTAAACTAAATATAAATGAAATTTACAAAGAAATGATATAAAACATGCCATTATTGATGGCCATTATCAAAGCCAAACTCTATGTAGAAAGATAGAGCTGGCAGCAGCAACGTTATCTGTGTGGACACTGCAAGCGTGCAAGACGCTGCAGTTCAATGACGCACACGCACTGCTGAGGTTCACGCAGGCTGTCTCCCCCAGGCATTAGCCCTAAAGGCCCATAGTCAGCTCTGTATATGTTGAATGCGTGTTGTAGGGAGAACACATTCAGGCAAACAGGGTCTAACCAGGATAGTCTACCATACATGAAGCAATTTCCTTGAGCTGCTGCTGTTGTCTTGTGACCTAGTGTGAATAACATAAAGTATCATGGTACGGACAAATTTTATCTGCAATCAGACAAATTAGAGTAGCTAATGGAAATGTTACCTAATAATAGTAATTTGTAATAACAAGTAACTTGTATTTATGTTTACTTAAACCGGTAAAAATTCATTATAATGTTAAAAAAAAAAAAAAGGGTAATGCCATATAAAGGACGCTGTTTTTATAGGCATCTCTGTTCATAATATGCAAAAAAGAAATTGATTGTGAAAATGATGATGATGATGAAAAAGAACGCTTGCCAGCATCAATCAAAATATCTGTTACCAACTGCAACATGTAATGCTTAGCGCTCAACAGCATTTCACTAGAAAAAAGTAATTTAAAAAAAGTTTTTAAAAATTGTTGACTAACCATTCAGAAATGTCCTCCTGCATTCGCAATGTTTGAAGCTCTGTAGGAGCCTCCCTTCCTTGTTCAGGGTCAGATTCTGGATCAAACGTGCAGTTGAACGGCGTTTCTGTTAGCAGCCATGTCGGTTATTTTCATGAGGGGTAAACTCTCACCGTAACCACGGTATCAGGAGTGGGGCGTGGACAGCAGCAGCTCATTTTCATTTAAAGCTACAGACACAGAATCAGCTTGTCCAGAAAATGACTGAAACAGAGGGGTATAGAGGCATGTGAGAACTTCAAAGACATGTTTTGGGAACCTCGGAGACTTATATTAACTTTTTGAAAAGGAGTAAAATATGGGACCATCAATGGACATAGGCAGGAATTAATGTTTGTAACGGTTCAGCCTGCTCTTGGGAACCCTAAATCTTCTACCAGAGGGTAAGAGCAGGATCTCTGGGTGAAGAATGTGAGTTGGATTGGACACTATTTTCTGTGCCTATCTGATAATAGACTGCTAATAAATCGTTTAGAGGGATGAGTGTTTTGTAACCCCCATTGTTTCATAGTAGTCTGTACCAGACGAGCGATCTGTGATTTTAACTGCACTGTCAAGTTACCATACCAGGCTGTAATACCATATCTCATAATAATCTCTAATACTGCATGGTAAAAGAGTAACATGAACTTCTGCTCAACTCCATAGACCTTAAGTCTACGTGAGAAATACACCTGCTGTTGAAGTCTAGAGCAGAGACTTTCGACATAGACCCTCCAGCTGAGTGTATAGTCAACATGAACCCTGAGGTATTTATAAGAGTAGACCTGAGTGATGGATACATTGTGGATGACCACCGGCCTAAGGTCACCCACTGCCTTCAGGTCAAACATCATCTCCTCAGTCTTCTTCACATTCAGCACAAGATGGTTAGTGTCACACCATTGCACAAATCTCCCTATTTCAGAGTGGTAAGCTGATGAAATGCTGTCTCTGTGCATTAGGCCAAGGATGGCTATATCATCTGAGAATTAAATGATATAGTTCTCAGGGTGGATTCTTTTACAGTCATTTATGTACAATGTGAAGAGGACCGGGGAGCTGACATAACCCTGAGGGGCACCATTACTGATTGACCTGGGCTCTGAGAGGTCACTGTTGACCCTAACATGCTGAGTATGATTGGTTAAAAAAGAAAAAAATACTATTTTAAAATAAAAGGATTAACACTCATCAGTTGTAATTCCTGAATCAACATGTGAGGCTGCAGTGTGTTAAAAGCTGAGCTAAAATCAACAAACAGTAGGTGTGCATAAGCCTCCGGGTCTTCCAGGTGTTTAGTGACCAGGTGTTTGATGCTATTAATAGCATCATCTGTGCCATGCCCCTGCTTGTAAGCAAACTGAAAATGGTCTAAAATTACATCTACCTCTTTTTTAAGCAACAACACCATGATCCTCTCAAAACATACTCCAAACTGATTAAGATATTTGTGTACAGCTGGTTCAGTGAGTCCCCCGCCCCCCATTCTTATACACACAAACACACAAAACGTTGGATGACGTGGGTGGACATGGTGCGTTTGACTCCTGTTGTGGCTAAAATATCTGAAATAATCCATATCCACGTCCACACTTTTTTTTTTTTAACATAGATCATCTAGATGTAGCTGTACTAGATATTTGATATCAAATGATTTGTATCAAGCCGCATGGTGCAGCTCTTGGGAATTGTAGTTTTTAAAAAATATTAGTGTTTTTCCTAGAATTGGAAGTTGAAAATTGCAAAGTTACACATTTGTATCATCAGAGTTTAAATATCTAATTGTTAAATGGGTGAAAATTAATTTTAACCATATTTCACCCATATTGGACAACGCCCCCGGTTGTTGACTATACTCAAATAACTGTACTCACATGATAGCTCAAGAGCTCTCTATAACAGTTGGTCCCAAGTCTGTGGCCCCTGTTGCTGCTGAAATACAAGCCTTCAAACATACATGATGTCAAGGCTCAAAGGTCAGTATTTCAAAGCAGGAGCCATCTAGAACCTTCATATTGACATATGTTACTCTCCAGGTCGAGACCATATGTTGCTGTTGACAAAAACATGAATAAATCAGTCTGTCATGCGGACTGACTTGCATATTAAGACTGCATGTAACAACATAAATTGAACTAAAAGACAGCTGCAGCTCTGAATAACATAACTAGTTTTTCAATTCACTTTAGCACTTAGTTCCAATGAAAGTCAATGTAGAAAGCAACAGTATCTCAAGTGGTCCCTAAATATAATCTGCAGTCTCTCTTATCTGTCCTTCTTCCCATTCAGTCCAGTCTTAAACAGGCAGAAAAGCCTGAGGTCATCTGGTGGACTGGTGGAGGGACATAGAGCCAGAGTGGAACAGAACCATAACAGTAACGGACATTTCAGTCGTCAGTTCAATAAAATGTGTCCACAAAGTTTCGCCTTCTATTTCAGCGCTCACATTCATGTCAAATTTGTACATCTTAAGATGACAGCAAATACCCTGTTAACACGTCCATTTAGAATATCTTAAGACATTTAAAATTGGGTGCTGCCACTTCAACAGTTTCTGAGGGGACTCAACCTACTGTAATATCCTGAGTATGTTCTTTTTTAGCCAATTGACTGTTGATGATATATTCAAGGTGCACTGCAAGTGAGGCAGTGTAAGAAAATAAAAGATGGCCATGCGCAATTGAAACTGGTCCACATTATCTGTTTATTTAGACAAAGTATTGTCAATAGAACAGAAATAATACACCTACCTTGTATGAATTGAGGTTAAGGCGGCGCCATCTTGCTTCTGTCTAACCAAGACATCGCCACATTTCTGCCATCCAGTTCTCGTGCGACGTGACTTCCTCCCTGGGAGGAAGTCACGTCGGCGTCGCAGACTGGCGACGTCATCACGTCAGGCCCCGTTGCCATCTTGTCACACACACGCACGCTCTCACACACACACACACACGCACGCACACACACACACACATGCATTCCCCTGCATGTGACCAACCCTGCACATAGCTGTTGTGTTTTGTTTGGTAGGATTAGATTTTAGAATAGTTGTTTATTGAATGAAGCATTTGTTAACTTTGTTAATTTTGCTAAGTTTAATAAACACTGTTATATCTTTAAAGAGAAGTTCTTCTGTCATTATTGTGTGTAATATTGTGAAAAGTGACTGATTGAAGGAGTCAGAGCTTGAATTCACCCTTCTTTGTTCACCCTTGAATGTTGATATCTCTCAGATATTAACATTCTAGGTGAACTCCCATTTATGAGACTACCTTGTTTGGTTATTAGTCCCGGTTTCTGGGTGGTGCCCCGTATTTGTTAATTCATATTAATAATTCTATTAATTGTCATAATTAGTTAATTATCCTTGATAATTGATAATTATTGCAAATAATCAACTGTGTTCCTGACAGATCCAACAGTTGGTGCCCGAATTATTGATTAAGGTTAACAATATCCTATTTTCATAATTCATAATTATCTATGATAATTATGAATTATTGCTAATAACCAAACACACTACTGCCCGTCCCAACACCACATATGCAAATAAAGTTTGAGCAAACTTTTTCAATTCAAAATCAATCTTTAATGAATGCAGAGGAGTGTCCTAACCTCGCTCCTCGGCCATGACAAATGTGGGAACAGACACAATGGATGGCAGTAAATTAAAGATATTTATTACAATAAAGTAAAGAACTGAAGCAATAATTGCAAACATGGAGTGTGTCAGTCAGTAATATCAGTAATATAGGTGTGAATGTGTGAACAATGAAGTGTAAGGTTTTGTGGAGTAAAAACAAAACTAGAATCAAACGAAAAACAAAAGCCTGCGGCTGCTGGCCGGGGTGCATCAAGGTGAAAGAGAGAGCCTGAACAATGCTGGGAGTTGCCCTTTTATCCTATGGGAGCATTAGGCCCAGGTGCTCCAAATTCGGCTGGCTGCCACACCCACATTCTCCCAGATACCTTTATGGACACAAGAATATAACAATAACTCATTACCACACCAGCATCAATACACTTAAGGTAGATTAGGCAGGGGCTGTCACACAACATCATTAAACCCTAAAAGCATATCTGTCTGAATGGTTGATCCACCCTATACAAATGGACTGTCCCAAATTCTAAATCGCAGTTGCATATAAGACACGTGATATGTAGACCAAATGTACCCACTAGCAAGAGTCCACATGACCACAACATAGGCATACATACAGCCCAACGCAGCCCCTACTTGAAAAAGGGGCAGGTATGTTGAACCAATAGCATGGAAGCCTTAATGGTCCAAACACCTTAAAATGGTTCAAAATGGACTTGTTAACAGGGTCTATTTGGTCGTCTGAAGACGGACAAATTTGACATATTGATGCGAACGCCAAACTAGACATATTGGTCTCTAACACATTCCATATCTCCAAGCATTATAGAAAAACAAACCTCATCATACTACCATTACTTTTTTCCTTACATGACAGCAAAATAACACTAGAAACAATATTAACTTTGCACTTGTCAAACGGAGGCAACAAAATCGTCACCCTTAGCATGAAAAATTAATGCAAATAACCGTGCTTAAAATACAAAGACAGTCTGTAAAGATGTTGTCCATCCTGCCACTACCCACAAATGTGCATGGAAACACATGTACCCCTTAAAACAACATAATTTCGAATTTTTACCTCATTTAAAAGTATTTTCTTGTACAACTGTTGTGGGAAATCTTCAGATGGGCCAGAGATCTTCAGGTCACCCACAACTTAGAAATTAATTTACCATTTGTTATGAAAAAGACTCAAAAGAATACACTGGAAGCTGAAAGAGTTCAAAGTGAATAGGTTTACTGTGCATTAAAGTGAAATACAGAGCAAACCAAGGCTTTGACCCGGGACAAATAACCTAATGAAAAATAATAAAACATTAAGTTATATACCTCTCATAACCCCTCCTAAAGTGGAGCTTATTTTCTGAACTCCACCTTGCTTGACCGTGACACTTTGGTAATAATCCAGACATGACTCATCTCAGAAAAAAATGGTGTCTCAAACTTCTCTAACATGTATCAATTGTACTTGGCATCTTCCACATTTCTCACAATACACATGGCCTAGTGGCCTTCACTCATTACACACAGAAAATTAAAATGTGATATTACTGATCATCCCCTTCCAGATTCCTTTGGGAACTTTCTCTTATTGACATAAATATTATCTTTGCACAGTTACCAACATGTTGCACAGTTACTATCATAACTGATTGTTAGGGACATCTGACTCCACCACACAACTTCACTTCACATTTGAAGTGAGGCAATGGCGGACAGCAAAACTCAACAGGGAGCAACTCGATGCGATGTCATTTAGTCATGTGGCATGAAAACCTCTGGTTTTAAGTGAAAATACTATTTTAGTAAAATGATTGCTTTTATTGTTGTTATAACAGTTCAATTTAGTTCCCGGTCTGTGTGTAACCCAAATGCACACACAGACCAGGAGACGCAGGAATGTCTAAAAGCAGTTTATTGTAGGTTGAGTTGAGGATGGATCTGATGGCTTAGCTGAGTTTTCTTTGGTTTTGGATGTGGCAAAGGGGCTGGGAATGGCAGAGCAGAGCAGGCAGCAGTGCAGGGCAAAGGACTGAAGCAGGCAGAGTGGCTCAAGCTGACGTGGCAGGTGTACTGGGAGCTGGAGTTGTTGAACTGAGGCACAGGCAGAGAACAGAATTAGCAGCGTTCAGGAGGTCAGAAAAATGAACAAATAGCTTACAAGAAGCTTGGCTGTAGTGTCTGTACCACATAGGTGACTAAACGATCTTGATTAGTAGAACCAGAATCCATGATTTTCAATTAGATCAATATAAACATGCACTTTAAATAAATGATACAGTCATTTCACCTTTTTCAGTGCATGTCCAGCCTGCTAATATTCAGACTGCTAAAAGGAATTAAAAATTCATATTTGACTTCAATTATGTTATCATATCTGGTAACTAGGGTTGGCCATCGAGAACCAGTTCCAAATTAGAACCAGTTCCAAAATTCAGATTCCAAAGGAATCATTAAGAAACTTAATTTTGATTCTGCTTATCAGTTCCTAAACACGCTACATATCTGCAAAGATGAGGCTATCTGCCAGGATCTGTCTCCATCATGCATCAACGTAACAGTGTGTCAGTTTGTTTACATATGAGCATGTATGGCTAACATCACAGCAACAGTACTGAGTGAAAGATGGACCACAGTAAACACTCTAAAGTGTGGCCTCACTGTATTAAAGAAAACAACAAGGCAAAGTGCACATCAAATCTGACCAAACATTTAGGCAGCACAGCATTGGTCACCTAGCTCAAGTGTGTCATCAGCCAGTGTTAGCACCTCGCACCTATTTTTACCATACTGGAATTGAAACTGGGAAGCGAAAAGAACAGAAATCGATGAGCAGAATCAGAATCGATAAAATTCAAACGATACCCAACCCTACTGGTGGCTGAGAGTGACTAACCTGTTTACCTGAATGCAAATACTTTATTAATACAATACAGTCACATCAGATTTCTCAAGTTTACATGTACCTTTAAACTGTTGACCAGCCCATTATTTTTCCTATTATATATATATATATATATAATAGGAAAAATTATATATTATATTATATTATATATATATAATAGGAAAAATTATATATTATATTATATATATATATATATATATATAATAAAATTATATTTGCACTCTAATATTTTTGTGTAACCCCTTTAACATTGAGTTACCACATGAGAGCATTTACAAAAACAAAAATGGGTCACCAGAGAAAGTTTCAAAAATCTACTGTTATAATCTATAATTAACAGAGACACAATGCACTAATCCTGTCAACAAATGTTAGTCAAATGAGAAGCAGTGAAAATAGCAACATAAACTGCAGGGTGTGAGTGTGTGTGTACCGAGAGAGACAAGAAAAACAACAGCACAATCTGACTGATTTGCTTTGATATGAACAATTTCAAAGTACATTAAATCATTGCTGTCACACAGGACAGGACAAGATTTCAGATAATTATTTGAAGATCTGGACATTTATAGAAATGTATAAATCCATTTAATAATGAAATGCAGGATGTGTGTGTGTGTGTGTTTGTGTGTGTGTGTGTGTGTGTGCACATGCATGTGGCCCATCAAACAGTGCATCAAAGCTCTGTCATTCACTAGCTGCCTCCTTACTCCACACATCCTTCTAATCATCTCCTGCCATGACGCAGGTAGGAATTATTTTTAAATTCATCTGCCAAATTACAAGCAAAAGCCCAGGAGAACCCTGATGTTTGATGCCTGCACGGTCTCCACGCAATTACTAAAGTTAACAAGCCAGGAAATTCTGAATCTGTGCCTAGAAACAACATTTAACACATGCTATTAAATCCAACATCAAACACTGTCAAACCTAAAGAGTTTATTGTTGTTATCAGGATAATAATCTATGAGGGATCATGTGATCTGTCCATCCTGTATATCTGCAAATTACTGCTGTGGTGTGGAAACTGAATGTCCAGAATCTCAACTGTTTAAAAGTGAAACTGCTTTATTTCAAGCTTGATGGTGTTGAACTTTTTAAAGATAATACAATGAGTTTTGGATGGTCTTAGCCTACAGTATTTTGACAATACATGTATGCATTAGTACATGTGAATACATACTGTAAATTCTGAAATAGTGGCTTGGGCTTTTTATATGAACCAGGCCTTTCTATAAAACAGGCTGAAATTAGAAACAGGACTTTATTTCAGATATTTCTTGTTCTATGAGTATATTTGAATAAGAATCTGCCCATTTTGTGATGTGCTTCTGTTTAAATTTTCTATTGATGCTGTTTGCTCTCACATCAAACTCAAGATTACCTCTATGTTTTCAGGTAATCTGATTCATTCAATTCAATTCATTTTAATTTACAATTCATAGCACAACATTATTATACATCATTACACATTGTACAACCACTCTGCTGCTTAACTCTGCTGCTCTTCTGCTTAACAGAAATACTGGAATTAGTGGTGTGAAAATGGACATCATGCTGAATTTTCCACAAGCCATTTAACTACAGGTATCCACTCACTGAAATTAGGCTCACAGTTTCCCCATGCTCATCGTGGACCTATCTCTGTACTGGAGGGACACAAATGAAACTGACATAAGAAAATGACAAAAATGGATATGTTTCTGAAAGGTCACCAATCAGAAGTTGTAGTCATACATTATATAATAATGCAAATGATCCATGACAACACTTGAAATTAACTTTTTAGTGGTGACAGTGTGTGGGAGCTCAAAATTTCCTTTATTGAAAAAAATCATTAAACCTCAGAATCTAAGAAGAAGATATTGTGAATGAGGTGCTCACAGGTTTCTACAAATCAGATGCCTTTTCTTGTCTGTTTGTGACTGAACTGTGAAAGCTGATCACATCAGTATACAACAATACTGACCGTTCACTGGCATCATATCATATGGTTGCTACTGTGTAAACACAATTTCATTTGATTATATTCACACTGCATACTTGAAAATGAATAATGACTGGTTGTGGATAATAGGTGATTGTGTGAAGATTTTAGTTAGTCAACTAAATTCGGCTGTAGCTTCACTTATCAATCATACAGCAGTTGGAAGAACTTTGATACAATTCAGGGCCACTATAAGATTAGGGGTACTGTTTTTACAAAAGACAGTTTTTATCAACAGCAGAGCTGCTTTGGTGGATGATTCATTTGTCTTCAGAGATGTGTCCATTTTGACCTGTTCACAGAAGACTGTGGCCAAGATCAGACAGATCTCCACTACTGCATTTTGGTAAGTTGTGTTGAGTAACAATTTGGCTCAAAGGGATATGTGGAACTATCACTTGTGAAAATGTTGCAGAAAATTATGGGGTTTAAGCCCATAATAGTTTATTCATTCCCCAAAATGGAATCCATCTTCGATCATTTATATGTGTAAAGTAGTTGTAACACTAAGCTGAGAAAAATTGTTTGAACCTGTAGCCACTCTCACAAGTGATGTCATAATGCACTGACATAACCTGGAGTATGTCTCTAGTTCAACCACTGGAGGTCAGGAGAGGCTTTTTTAACTGAAAGAACTTTAACTGGAAGTACTGTGCTCATTCACTAATTACTTTCCGTGAGCTATGATTAATGAAACTCAACACTTCAGGTAGAGATGTTTCACATTAAAACCATTTGAAAGGCTTAAAACACTTAATCTTGGATGTCTTTAAAGATCTCCCCAGACATGTTTTAAGACATAAAAATATTCTGTGTGGGGCAGCTGTGGCTCAGAGGTAAGCAGGTCGTCCACTAATCGAAAGATTGGTTGTTCAATCCCTGGCTCCCCCAGTCTGCATGTTAAAGTGTCCTGATTGAAAAATCCAGAATCTATAAATATGCAAATACTGTTCATTTTAAAAGTTGCTGGACACATGCTGCCTTCAGGTACACTGAAAAGGTCATTCTCAGTGTATGTGGCTACACTTGATGCTTCAAGTCACTACATCACACTTGTGTAAGTTGCATACTGGACCACGATTGGCTCCACACAAGCTGTGATGTCACAAATCATGCTTGTAGGTACACGTGTTAAACTGAGATTTAAGGTGAGCAAAGAGAAACTTTCCTCCTTCAGCAGATGAATGCAAAAACAGAATCTGCACAACATCCAACTGAAGGAACAATGAGAAAAACACACTTGAATGGAGAGGGACTTTAAATGTGTACACACCTGTAGCATAGTGTTGAATTTTGTTGACAGTAGCTTAATAGCGGACAAAAGGACGGCAAAGTAGAAGTGATTGGAATTCATTCGAGTGGTGAGTTTGGCATGACCCTTTTGTTTTACTGGTGGAATTAGTGCTGTGGAAATCTACATTAGACTTAATACACCATGTAGGCTATTACAGTGAGATATCTTTCATCTTTATTAGGAAAGGATTATTTCTTAATGATAGCCACCATTTGATTGAACATGTGGTTGCAAAACTGTTCAATACCACCATGTCTTACTCCTGTGACATCAGAGATGCTGTTGCTGTGTTCCTTCAGTTGTCTTCATTGTGTGTTCTGCCTCAGGTCTTCACTGACAATTCTGAGGCTGGCCTTCACCCTATTTATTATATTATATATTATATTCCTGCAGTGTGAAGTCTGTCTGGACTCTTCCTGCCCCATCTAATTATCCAAGTATGGGCTACGAGTGAACAAATAAACGCGCGTGGTCGGAAAAACCAACATACTCCTTCACTGTGTATTCTTCACACCTGTCCTGATAACCGTGATGAATGTGGCAGTTAAAACATTAACCTAGAGAGGGAATGCTTTCATTTACGATTTTTCTGTGTAAGATAATTGACCCCCTCTCCCACGTAAAGGTCACTGAGAATCAATGAATGTATGAAATATTAATCAGAGTTCTCCATTTGTTTTTAAAAGAGGGTGAAATGACCTTTATGAAACATCAATTTGATTATCGCACGTGTTTGGAAGTGCTTCTTGTACAAGGCTGTCTGGACCAGATGTGTGCTTGCATGTGTTGTGCACAACAACAATAAGGGGTCAAAGAAGGGGGTGTTGGTGAATTGTCTCTTCAGCTCCTTTGTCAGGGATAAATGAACACCCCAATCCAATATTGTTATGAAGTGTAATATTCTCATTGCTAGTTCGTCCATAAGTGTAGCAAGTTGAGACTCTGACAGGAAACACAAGACAGGAGGGAGAGGGAAACAATGTAAACTCAGAATTCTTGCTAACATAAACAGGAAACAATTTCTACAACTTCTTTGTTTGTATGATGCAAAAGATCTCCAGAGCAATCGATTTGTGAGGCTGAGATGACTTCAACCTATACACAGCACAAATGAACATATTTAAGAGAGTCTGCATCTGCAAAGATGGACAAGGGTTTACAAAAACAGAATGAGAGTAGATTCTTTCTATCAGCATACAGTAGATTTAAGATGCAGTTGACAAAGGGCACAGAGGGGAAGTCTGCTGCAGTGAGTTACATGTGACCTCACTGAAATTGATAAAAGTTCTGGATCCAGTGCCCTGTTGCTTTAAATCCTTGACCTTTCAGTCATTTGTACTGCAGATCCTGTGAAATGGGTTTGTGCTGCTTCCAAAGGAACATGTTTATGCATAAGTACGTAGCTCATGCAGAGCTGCAGCAGTGTGCTGAGGGAGTCACAGCAAGACTGAGTCAGATGCAATGCTTTTCATCACACTGTAGTTAACCAGATTTAAAACAGAAAAGTGGTATGATATAATCTGACTTGTTCTGTTAAGATCATTTATTATTGTTTGCAACAACCACTGCAACCATTACTTTGCATTTGTATAATTAATGTGTCAATACCAATACTGATTTACTCTGACTTACCAATTAATTAGGTAACAGAAGCAGTCCAATAAAAGTTGCCCTCCCCAATTTACTGTACATGCAGGGATGAAGAATATGAGAAATATCTATCTGTATAATGATGTCCATGGTTTTGATGCAGTGTCAGAGGTCAGAGATGAAACAGGCTTGAAACTTTCAACCAAAGAGAGCAGTGATGCCACTGAGACTTTAAGGGGTGACATATATACAGATGAGTGACTAAAGGAAAAACCAGTACAGGCCTGAATGCTTGACCCCTACAGTTAGGGGACCTGGTGGCACTAAAGGAAAAACACCAAATGAGGGAATATCTTTTTGAAGAATGGTATTCATCCCTTCAGAGGATTTCCACAGACTTGTAGAATCAATGCTAAGGCTGAAGAACACCATTCATCAAAAAGATATTCCCTCATTTGGTGTTATGATGATGGTGGTGGAGACTGCTGTCTAACATGTCAATTTAAAATTTCCCATAGGTGTTCCATTGGGTTGAGACCTGGTGACTCTGAAGGCCATAGCATATGATTCACATCATTTTCATACTCATCAAACCATTCAGTGACCCCTCGTGCCCTGTGAATTGGGGCATTGTCATCCTGGGAGACACCACTCCCATCAGGATAGAAATGTTTCATCATAGGATAAAGGTGGTCACTCAGAACAACTTTGTATTGATTTGCAGTGAACCTTCCCTCTACTGGGACAAGTGGACCTGAACCATGCCAGTAAAATGCCCCCCAAGGCATAACAGAGCCACTGGATCCCCTCACTTTAGGGGGTCAAGCATTCAGACCTGTACCAGTTTTTCCTTTAATTTGTCACCTGTCTGTACATATACATATATATATATGTGTGTGTATATATATATATATATATATATATATATATATATGTGTGTGTGTGTGTGTGTGTGTGTGTGTGTGTGTGTGTGTGTATAAAAAAATATTTATTTTGGGGGCTTGGAAAAGCACATTAGTAAAGCATTGAATAGAAATATCTAAAGGTGGCATTAGAAATCAATAAATAGTTTTATTTCCAAATGCCTTTTTTCATCTCTGTGGTTTCATCTCTGTGATGCTTTCCCTCTTCCACCTCGTCATCTCCCTAGTCATCTTTGCTCTCCCTCTATCATCAGTTCTCCATGTATTTTTCTGTTCATTAGTAGGTGTTCTATTTGGTAGAAAAAAAAATGTTGATGTCACCCTTCCTCTTCATTTTTACAAGTGTCTCCTACAAGATTCAGAATGATTTAACTACTGTTTTTTCCTTTAATAGTCATCATTATTAATAATGGTGTACAACTTAACACTGAATTTTGTTGAAAGTTTGAATGAATGTGTGTTGTTTTTCACTTGCTGTCTGTTTCAACCTCCTGCATGCCCCAAAATGTTTCCCAACAGATTTCTAAAATAGGAGTCAAAGTGATCAGTAATTATGTCAATACAAGCTTTCTTTGATGGTTTAAATTGGCTCCTAGGTTGAGACTTACATATCAAGATGATATTAACCAATTGTGTCACTTATACTCTGTGAAGCCACACATAGTGTTATTAACGATCCAAGATAGCCAATGTTTATCCAGAAATGTTGATTATACGGCAAAAGTCATTTTCTCTGTCATTTTCAATTTGCAAACTCTCAGGAAAGTTTTGAATGAACTGTCACGGCATTGCTGACTCATGTGACTTCTTGTTTGGGGCTTGGAGTGAGTGATTTTAGTACTTTTAAACTGGGTGCTTTTGTTGTACTTGCATGACTGATCTGAAATTTGGATGTTCGTCTGCAGAATGAACAGTTTCAGAGATGATAGTAGCTGCAGACACTCTTAAGCACCAGTGAATATTTGGGTTTATTCAGGTTTAATCCGTCCCTCACACAATCAAACAAAAGTTACTAAACAAAACACACTTCAACAAAACAATCCGCCACTATCCACCTGCGGCCATTCTCTTTCTACTAGTGGAAGTTGGCAGCCCTACACACGCATTTAGCATGGTAAAAAGCCATTAGCAATCATTGTGTGCAGCCAGGACCGGGAGAGGCTGCACAGAAAGCTGCCTGGGCCAGGAGAAAATGGAGCTGCTGCCCACTACAGGGACAGCTAGCAGCAACATACATGGCTCTGGTTGAATCTAGGAGTGTACAGGGAGCATCATCTCAGCTGTGGCTCAGGAGGTAGAGCGGGTTGTCCACTAATCGGAAGATTGGTGGTTTGATTCCCAGCTCCTCCAGTTCACAAGTGTCCTTGGGCAAGATACTGAATGCCAAAATTGCTCCTGATGGCTGTGCCATCAGTGTATGAATGTGTGTGAATGGTTAGTTCCCTCTGATGGGCAGGTTGGGAGCTTGTATGGTAGCCCCTGTACCCATTCAGCGTATGGATGTGTGTGAATGGGTGAATGTGACTCGTAGTGTAAAAGCGCTTTGAGTGGTTGGAAGACTTGAAAGGTTCTACACAAGTACAGTCCATTTACCATTTTCCATCTCTAGCTGCATTCACTTGCACTCATCAGAGTTACACTCTTGTAAATTTCTGACCAGCCACAACTTTTCATATATATATTTTTGAAATAGATTGTCTAAAACTGGGGTGGCAGCTGGGGTTGCAAGATGTTAAGTTGCTTTTTAAGGTTGTCGTGATCATGTATATATTTTTCGCTGATCCCAAACCAAGTCCTTTAACATTGAATACATTATATTCTTAAATAAATGTGGATATTTTAATAATACACACAAATAAAGACCAGGTAAGAACAGAGTAAAAATAGAGGCTCACATGGTAAAATCTGGTTCGAAGGACATTTTCCCAGAATTACTTTTATCAATACAAAAAAAAAAACTCAAAAAGAGTTGTGTCATACTCAATTATTTGCTTCTCTGAATTTCTCTTCTTAATAAAAATACCATTTCAGTAATCAATTCCACCATTCTACAGTTTCTTTGTACATCTGTTATACTCACTTATCACTCACTCATTTATCCTTGAATTTCTCTCCTGAACAGAGAGACTTTTCTTTCATGATGTTAAACTAATGACAATGACACTCAGCACTCAGCAGATGTTTTACAGTAAAAGGCGATGAACTGCAGTAAGGCTTTTAATTTAATTTAAGTTTTGAGTTTGCATTAACAGCAAACAATATCAACTACAAATCAAAACTGGACCAGGTCAGGAAACAGGGATAAGTGAGAGGAAAATTAAAGCTGCAAACAGCAATGAACAGGCCCTCCCACCTCACACGTGTAGGAGGGAGCAGCAGCCGTGGTGTCGCTGCTAGAGGTCAGTTGACAGGGCTCTGAATTTTGAGGATTATTGGATATTGTGTAAATGGGTAATATATTATTTTCTGTGTTCACTATGTGGCACTGGAGATGACATATAGGAAAATGTGTATACATTTCATGAACTATGTGTCATTTAGGCTTCAATTCCTGTTGCCTGTAGAAACTACTACATTAGTGAAATAGTAATGGAGGAATACATTTGCCAGAAGGCAACTGACATGGATATACATTTTCATGAATACTGTACATTGCATTCAAGAAATAACGATCACTTCCTGTGTCCACAATGTGGCGCTACACATAGTGTGGTCTACACTATGTAAACTTATAAACTTAAATAAATTGGATGATGTTTGTCACATAAGGCTGACTTCCTGCTGTCAGTAGGTGGTGCTATAACCATGACTCAATATAGACATGTAGATGTGTTATTATCAAACATGAGAAATTTGGGGCAGATTGGACAATGTAAAGTCAAGTTACAACAACATCCTGTTTAATGCCCTAAACATGTTTTGGGCAAAATTGATGCCAAAAGTGTTCCATGAAATTCAATAGCTTCACAATCAGTATCGCAAAGGTCTTTAGATGTCACCTACCAAATTTGAACTTGCTCAGGTTAAATATCTAGAGAAGTTTGTTCAAATACAATGCCTGTCAATGGCTTCACTTTGCGAAAAAAAATACACAATAGATTCAAAAGGTCTTACTTCCTGTTGGACTTAGGGTATGACTCTAAGAAGCTTGTTTTTAAGTCTGGAGATGGTACATCTGTTTACCAAATTTAGTAAATCTATGTCAAATTTAATGGTGGGTGCTAATTTTCTTATCAAGCATGGGAAATTTGGAAAAGATCTGATCATGCAGAGTCAAGTTATAACACTTTGTTTGTTCATGGCGAAACATCAAAATTTGCCGTGCCACCACAGCAAAGGCGTCCAGTGAAAACTCACCATTTTCACAATATGGAATCATCAAAGACTTAAGGCTTTTATGAACAAATTTCAGATGGATCTGTTCATCCTGCTTGGTACAGCTCATAAAAGTACAAAACATCTAACTTCCTGTCACCAGTAGGTGGTGCTGCGAGTATGTCTCAATATTGACACATAGATGTATTCAGGATGGGACCCTCATGAAGCATGAGAAATTTTGGGCAGATTGGACAATGTACATTGGAGTTATAAGGACTTCCAGTTTTATGGCGAGACATTGAAGTTCAATGCATCGCAACAGCAAGGGCGTTCAGTGGAAACTCATGATTTTAATAACTTTTGATCACAAACTAGTCTAGATGACACACACAAATTTTGAAGTCTGTAGGAGGAGCTCACTAAAACACAAAGCATGCAAATCTCCAAAAATAGTTGTTAAATTCAAAATGGCCGACTTCCTGTTGAGTTTACAGTTTTGTTCCACAGGATTTTTTTGTGCATATGATCATGATACTTGTGCGTATCGATTGTTGTGCATGTCAGTGAAACATGCAGCAGGAGATAAAGTTTAGGGGGCGCTGTTGAGCCATTTTGCCATGCCCATGTTCAGGATCTATAAAATAGATTTCACCACCTCTGATGTATGTGCAAAGTTTTTAACTTTTCGTGCATATTTAGGCCGTCAAAACTGCATTTGTTTTGGAAGAAGAAGAAGAAGAAGAAGAAGAAGAAGAAGAAGAAGAAGAATTCCTTCAGATCCAATAAGGCCTTCTCACCATTTGGTGCTCGGGCCCTAATTACAAGTGGACCTCCGCACTGTTCGGTGCTCAGGCCCTAATAATAATGATAACAATAATTCCTTGAAATACAATAAGGCCTTCGCACTGTCGGTGCTCAGGCCCTAATTCCCTCAGATCCAATAGGGCCTTCGCACCACTTGGTGCTTGGGCCCTGATTAAAGCTGCAAGCAGCGATGATCAGGTCCTCACACCGTTGTGCACGTTGGGGTGTGCCGCAGTTGAAGTGCTGTTATTGCAGACCAACATGATGCAACATTTACTAGAGGGCATTGTACATGGAAATGCATTTTCCTGAATATTGGACATTGTATGTAGGAGATAACTATCATTCTCTATGTCCACCATGAGGTGGTAAAAACCACAAAATACACATTTTTAGACCTTTTCTATACATGTGTTGGCTTGGCATGTCTAGGTTTGACTTGGCGCATCAGTGCAGCACAGCAGAGATGCCGATCTCGAACAGGGCTACCCTCTTTAAGGTGTGTCTTTTAACTGATGAGGTGCTCGTCTTGACTTAAATAGCAGCGGGTTGTATACATCATGGCTGTAACTAATGGTCAAAGTCTCAGCTGTAAAACAGTGGATAGACAAATTTAATTTCCCATTAAATCTTCCCAAAAAGAGTTCCCTGATATGTATTAATTAAAAGCTTCTAAAATGCAGCAGCAGCATCAGGAAATATTTTTATTTGCAGTACCTTAATACGTCTCTGATACAACTGAAAGCCATCAGGAAACAGTAAAATAAAGGAGATTTCTGAAAGTACAAATAGCGACACTGGAAAGAAACTAATCACAGAGATTCAGTTAGAAGCTACAAAAGTAGTGAAAGCTGAACACACACGGGCTTTTAAAAACATCTTTCTCTCTCATCTCCAACACAGACATCTTGAGTCTCGCAACACAGCTTGTTTGAGGGGAGGAAGTGAGGAGAAGAGGGGTCGTTACAGGTTGACCACGCTCGGTGAGTCATGTAATTCATGTAAATCAAAATCACATAAAGCTTGCTTCCTGTTGCCAGCAGACAGTGCTACACAAGTGCGTCAGTCATTCAGCAATACAATAAGTGAAGGTCGCCTGACATGTATATGCAGTCTGATGAATATCTGATGTTGCACAAAGGAGTTAAATAGCACTTCTTGTGTCCACTGTGGGGTGCTAGAGAGTACCCACTGATTATATGTCAATGTGCTATATATCACGTGTAGACCACACCATGTAAATTTCACGTGAATCAGATATTGTTTGTCATATAGGGTTGACTTCCTGTTGTCAGTAGGTGCCGCTATGACTATGATTCAATATTGACATGTAGATGTGTTCAGCTCTGGACTCCAAATCAAGCATGTGAAATTTGGGGCAGAATGGACAGTGGAGTTCCAACAATTTCCTGTTTCATGGCAAGACATGCAAATTGACTGGCACGCCATGTCAGAGGTGTTCCATGAAAACTCATGATTTTGATAACTTTTCATTGTAAAGGTCTTAAGATGAAGCCAACCAAGTTTGAAGTAGGTCGCTTCAAATCTCTAGGAGGAGTTTGTTAAAATACAACGCCTGCAAATGGCAATAATGGAGCAAAAATTGCAAAGTTAATTCAAAATGGCTGACTTCCTGTTGGACTTAGGGTATGGCTCTGGAGGCTTTTTTGTGCGTTTGGACAAGATACATGTGCCTGCCAAATTTTGTTCACCTACATTTAAAGGTGGGCTTTGACTGAAATATTTTAGGGGGCGCCCTTTTGCCATGCCCAACTCCAAGAACCATATCAGATATTATGTTTCCCTACTTCTGACACATGCGTCAAGTTTCATGAGTTTTTAAGCATCTCTAATGCATGCTTTTCTGACCAAATTTGAGGTGGATCTCAAAGGCACAGGTCATAAAAGTACAGCACCTGTAACTTCCTGTTGCCAGTAGGTGGCACTATGACAATGAGTCAGCATTGACACATGGATGCATCCAGGGTGGGACCTTTATCGAGCATGAGAAATTTGGGGCAGATTGGGCAATGTATGTTAAAGTTATAACAACTTCCTGTTTCATGGCGAAACATTAAAGTTTACCGCATCGCCACAGCAAGGACATTCAGTGAAAACTCAAGACTTTGGTAACTTTTCATCACAGAGGTCTTTAGATGACACTGACAAAATTTGAAGTTGGTGGAGTTAAATCTCTAGGAGGAGTTTGTTAAAATACAATGCCTGGAAATGGCAAAATCTGTGCAAAAACTGAAATTAAATTCAAAATGGCTGACTTCCTGTTGAATCTAGGGTATGGCTGCAAGAGGCTTTTTTGTGCGTCTGGACAAGATACTAAATTTTGTTCATCTCAGTTGATTTTGTAGGATGGGCTTCAAAATTGAAATTTTGTAGGTGCAAAGTTTCATAGGTTTTCGAGCACCTTTAGCCCCTAAAAAATGTGATTCTTCACGAATGATAATAATAATAATAATAATAATAATAATAATAATAATAATTATTATTATTATTATTATTATTATTATTATTATTATTATTTCTTGAATTATAAAAGGGCCTTCATACTGTCAGTGCTCGGGCCCTAATAATAATTCCTTCACGAACAAGAGGGCCTTTGCACTTTGGTGGTCGGGCCCTAATAAATGAAGCATTACGTTTGTTCATGCAGGACACGGAAATCATATGCCCCAGCTGTAATCAGCTGACAGCCTGCTGAGTGAATCAATGTTTCCAATCAGTCACACACCAATCACAGCCATTTTCTCAACAAGGCGGTCCATTTAAATGTGACTCCTTCCTGCACTGATCCCTGCTACACCAGTGCTGCCATACTACACTGCTGCTGACAAAGCTTTACCTCCACCACCTCAGCCTCTGCCTTTCTGGCTAAGGTTCTTAACATGGCTCGAGGTAGTCTGGAATTCAAATGTCTTTGGGCCCGCTTTGTATACCCAGTGGGTTTCTGCATTGCGCTCCCTGGTTTAGTTTAGCATGCTGTTTGTCTAATCCGGGGAGCATTTTATATTGGAGCTGTCAGCACCAAGATAAACTGTATTTCCATTTGTTGCAATAAATGGTTTAATCTATGACGAGAGTGTTTCTGACTGAATAATAATAGTAATTCCTTCAGATACAATAGGGCCTTCTCACCACTAGGTGCTCGGGCCCTAATAATTCCTTCAGTATCAATAGAGCCTTTGCACTGCTAGGTGCTTGGGCCCTAATAATAACAAAAATAAATAAATAAATAATAATAATTCCTTCAGGTACAATAGGGCCTTTGCAATCTCTACAAAAACAATAGGTTCCTCATACTTTTAGTGCCAGGGACTGTTGGGCCCCGGGCATTGGGCCATTAAACTGGGAAATTCAAATGTCTAAAGGCCCACTGGTGAGTGGATGCAAATGGATATTACACCCCATAATAAAACGTACTGTTGATTTGACCAGAACCTTAAACGTTGTGGGATTAAAAATGTAAACTCATCATGCGGGTGGTACTAGAGGAAATGGTATATTCTCTGGAAAGCATGAGTCTACATTTTATGGTAATCTAACTGTTACTTTTTTTTTTTTTTTACTGTTTTCTAAAGGTGGAACTTCTGGCCTGGTCTAGAATATTCACGGTAAATTTCAATTAATTTTCCAAAAAACATTATAATAGACCAAAGTGCTTGCCAAAGGGAAACTTTGTCCTAACTCTAGTTCTAGAGGAAAGGACAGGACACCATCTTTTTAATCATTTGTAATGTTGTTGGGGAATGTCATTAGTTTTCAAATTAGGACCATTAGAAATTTTGACCTGATGATGGCAGTATAGAAAAACTTATCACCATTGCAAGTTTTTACAACGTGTCCCATGGGGACCATAAACGCATCATATTTCATGGCAATCCATCCAGTATTTGTTGACATATTTCAGTCTGAACCAAATTTGTGGACTGACCAATAGTGCTATCCATAATGTGTGGATTTTGATCAATAAATACAACCAAGCCTGAACAAACACACGAAACAAGGCAAACACAGGCAAACACATCAGAGTTTAAACTGCACCAAACTGGTTAGGTGTGAACACAGCCTTTAAGATGTTCTATCTATTCCATTTTGTGCTACGCACCCAGGTGCTCTGGATATCTGCAAATCCCTTCCCCAAACATTCATTTCCAAGCAAATCACCCATGGAGCTGCAAACAAGGGAAATAAAAGAGAATGTGATGCATGGTGTTGTCTTGAGCTCACTGAGGAAATGGCTGTGAGTCCCTGAAAACATGTTTGCACTCAGTGTCTGCCCCCCCTCAGAGGGGGAGGGCTACTGAAGACATCTGCAGGAAAGAGGAGATGGAAGGGAGGAAGGGAACATAGCCTTAATACCATTAGCTTTCTATCTGAATGAAAATCAAGTTGCTCTCTTCATTGCACCCCCCCCCCCATGTCCACCTCATCTCTCCCCACTTTATACTCTAGCCACAGATTCTTGCAGGCAATCCAGGCTCTGCTCCACTGATGAATCACAGCTGACAAAATGAATGAGCCTTGTTTGGTCTCTAATCAGAAGCTGTTTTATACACACATAATACCAGGCAGTAGAAGTAATAGTTGTAGAGTTTTTTTTAGCCTTTGCTGGCTAATTTCAGTGTTGGTCAGGGATCTTTAGGGGGAAATTGACAGGGGCTTAGCTGGGAGAAAAAAAATAAGAGAGGAGCGGTGATGCAAGAACAGAGAAACACATGAGTGATTGGGTTTGTTGGATGTGAGGGCACTAGCTAGGACAAAAGCAGCTATTCACAGTCATGTCCAGAGTATTAAAGGGCAATTACAGCCTGTTTCAACCTGTTTGGGCTCAGAACTATATCATCAACCTTTTTAAAACAGCACGTTTTCTCATTTTAATAACATGTCCACTTGTCTGGCAACAGTTTGTCTTTGGTTTTTACTTGGCATGTTTCCCTCATACAGCCTAAGATGGCTATTGGAGTTGAAACCAGAAAACAGGCCTAAACCCAGAGTGTTAAAATATACCAAAAGTTAGAATGTTGTTTTAATCAGGAAAGCTACAAGATGTTCCAAAAGCTAGACATAATTGACATAATGCTACAAGATAAGAACCATAAATTCATTCAGTAGTTTCTGCAGCTCCACTTTTTCAACAACTACATTATCATTAATTGTACAATAGGTAGTTCCGACCAAGCAATCTCATTGGTCAACTAGACTTCATTTCTGGTGGTTGATTTGAGATGGAGAGATATGTGAACTTGGCAAACTTGTTTTTTTCTGTTGTCATTTTCGGCTGTAACTGTAACGTTTGAAGATATATAGTTAAACACGGTGGTCTGACCTATCTGACATTTCTGTTGGGTTTATTTTATGTACTGTGTTGCTTTGCTAGTGTCTTTGGTTTGTTTTGTTTTATGGGGGAGTCTGTGGTGAAAACTCAGAGCAGAGTTTTGAGTTGTCTTTCTTTTATGTTTGTGGAACTGGATTGGACTGAACTGATTAGGGTTTGTGGGGAAAACAAAATGGACCCTTTACCAAGTGGATTGAACTCTGGACGAGTTATACATACACACACTGAAAAACCCGAACCCTTCTCCACTCTTTATCGTTACACCCCCAGACACAGCAAAATTTAGCCATTTTCCCTTCAGTTGAGAGTATATCTTAGCCTCCACTCTGGCATCCTCCATCAGCTGTGCTTGTGAGTCAGTGACACGGCGCTACTAGCTTGAAAATGTCTGTGAAGTTTGCGAATGTAGTAGCTAAATCTGTCCATGGGAAAATTATTTTTTTCAACAGATATCTTAGTTCCAACAAGATTGAGCTAGCAAAGCAGTTTTGTGTTTATATGTGTGGTATTTATTCAGTTTGAGAAACCCCAAGATCTCTAGAAAGCATTAGCTCAAGTTGGCTGGCTGAGTCACCAGGGACTAGAAATCGTCTCTGCCACTAGATTGTTACTAAGGGTCAGCCTAAAACGAGGTAAACTAGGTTTCATTACATAGGAGTCTACTGACGCGAGTGATTGTTTTCCAGGTATTAGTCATACATCTAGTTCCATGGAAACAGGTACTGCAGAAGCAGAAAGTGTTTTATTTTTAGAGCGAACTGCCACACAATATGAATACATTTTGTTTATATCTTTTATTTTGTTGGTAAATGTTGTGTTATCGCAATATTATATTGATGCTTACGGAACTTGGAGCAAGCACCTCGTTCCTGACCGCATCACTGAAGTGCCAACAAGGACAGTAAAGCACACCCTCAAGTGTAATATTGCTTAAATAACTATTCCAGGGATGCAATATTTAAATTAAAGCTGCAAGCAGCAATGATTGGGCCTTATCGAACATTGCACGAAGGAGTTAAATATCATTTTCTGTGTCCACTATGTGGTGCTAGAACAGCCATTAAGTAAACATCAAGTTGCTGTATATCAACTATAGACCACACCTTGAAAATTTCATGTGAATCAGATGATGTTTGTCATACAAGGCTGACTTCCTGTTGTCAGTAGGTGGCGATATGACTATGACTCAATATTGAAATGTAGATGTGTTCAGGCCAGGACTCTTATCAAGCATGAGAAATTTGGTGCACTTTGATGATGTACATTCAAGTTACAACAATTTTCTGCTTCAGTGCGAAACATCAAAGGTTGCCACATCGCCACGGCAACGACATTCAATTAAAACTCAAGATTTTGATATCTTTTCATTGTAAAGGTCTTTAGATGACACTGACTAAATTTGAAGCCAGTCGACTTAAATCTCTGGGAGGAGTTTGTTAAAATACAAAGCATGGAAATCACAAAAACTGAACAGTAAATTCAAAATGGCCGACTTCCTGTTGGGTTTAAGCTATGGGTCCAAGAGACTTTTTTGTGTGTATGCATGTATGTACCCATTTTCGTACATGTAGGTTTAACATGACGCGGTGGCTGCTTCGTTGAAATATTGTAGGGGGTGCTGTCAAGCCATTCTGCCCCATGCCCATGTTCAGGATCTATATAATATCTTTTTTTTTTTTTTTTACTAATCACAATGGCGAGTTACAGCTTCAAACAAAAGAATGAAAACTCAATGTGCTAAAACCAAATACATTGTTATCTGTTTGTTTTTGTATAGGATTTTAATTTATCTAACTTTCTAGTTTTACATTGAAGCAAAAGTTATTTAGGCCAGCCTAACTACTACCAGTGACAGTGTCTTATGATCTGTCGCTTGATGTATAATTGCAGCATTTTCTTTGTCTATGAAGTGTTTAATGAATGAGGATCTGCATAGAATCGTTGTTTCTGGTTCATGTCACATGTAATGTGCATTCAGTTGATTCTCTTTCAGTTAGGGTTATCTCTGCCAAACTAACTTCCCCCTCACATCTTTCCTTGACCTCATGACATTGGGTGCTATTCTGCTAATTCTACTTCCCCCTATGCTTACTCCTCCATCCTCTGACCCGTGACCCGGAAATAGATCTAGGTGCACCATGATGATTATTTTCCAAACCCTTAAATACAACTCGCGGAGAGAGCAGAGAGGAGAAAGGAGGCTCCCAGAGAAGCTTTAAACAAGGAAGCACGGGTGTATGATATCTTAACTGTTAACGTGGCTTGTGGTCTTGTAAGAACCAGGAGAATATTGTTGAAGTACAATAGCCAGACCCCTGTTAGTCCCAGTTCTAGTGTTATGAACAAATATAAAAGACACTGGGCCTCATTCAAGAAGCACTCATACAGATTTGTTCTTAAATGGCACATACAAGTGATTTAAGAGAATCTGTAGCAGTTTTCTCATACTTTTTCTGTTCGGTACAAACACAATTCATTAGTGGTGCGGACCTGTTGTATTCCTGATGAACAGTCTGTCTTTCTCCACAGGGCAAAAAAACACTAATTTGACCTGAAATAATAATGCCTTAATCTAAATGAATATGCAGTTGAAATGTGATACCAAAATCAACTACCATAATTGAAACAAACTTAAATCAACATATTTTTATTGAGGATTTGCTGGACAAAACTAAAATGCAGTGCTGTTCAGTTGTTGAAGAGAGGTATGAAACGAGTATGTACAGCAGCTGGCACCAATGTGAGCATATAAACAAAAAACAAATAAAACAGAGTGTATATACACTGTATCAACAATTAAAAAAACAAACAAAAAAAACAAAAACAAACAAGGAACAAACAAACAATAAAGCAATCCCTCCCAAATCACTGCCAGTGAGCTAAATATACTGGTATCTACCTGCCACACCAAGGATTTGTGGTGAATGAGTGAGTAGTGTGTAATGTAGTTAAGCTGCACTTACTAATGAAGCATTTGCAGAGTCTGGATGTATTTTAAAAAAGGCCCCATGCTTACTGGAATTTCTCATTTAAATATTGAAGTGAGTATCTGATTTTCTCCAATTTTAAACGGGACATGATGTCTGCCAACCACTGTGAGTGAGTGGGGGGGGGGGGGGGGGGCAGTGTCCCTCCACCTAAGCAGGATTGCTCACAGAGCCAGGAGGGAAGCAAAGGATAAAGTACGTTGTTTTTCCACAATTAATTGCGTCCTCCCTCCAGTGACCCCAAACAGAGCAACCAGAGGATTCGGTTCCAATTCGATGTTTAACACCTGAGATTGCGAAAGATCTCCATCCAATACTTGTTAAGGTTAGGGAATGACCAGTACATATGAATGAGGGAGGCCTCAGCACTTTTGCATTTATCACAGTAGGGACTAACCTCAGAGTACATGCAAGATAATTTGGCTTTTGAGATATGAGCCCTATGTACCACCTTGAACTGTATTAAGCAGTGATAAGCACATAACATGGTTGAATTAACCTCTCCTGTATCCTGTTGATACAGGAGAGCTGGACAATTGAGAGAGCACATAATGCCTTGCTTGTAAATACCTGAAAAAATTTGACTTAGGAACACCAAATTTTTTGCTTAGCAGCTCAAATGATGCCAAAGTGTTATCTATAAACAAATCTTTGAAACAAACAATACCTTTCCCGTGCCATTCCTAAAAAACAGAGTCCTGGGCAGATGGCTTGAAAAGGTGGTTTGACGCAATGGGGCTAAGAAGAGAAAAGCTATACAAGCCAAAGTATTTCCTAAACTAAGCCCATATCCTTAAGGAATGTTTGACCACTGGATTCCTGATAATTGAGGGGAGTGCAAGTGATGGTCCGAGCTACACAGGAATAGACAGATTATCGTCTGAGTATATTTCCATTGTTATGTAATTTGGAAGAGCCAGGCAGCCAGCAGCCTTTGTTTTTTGAAGGTTGGCCTTGTTAAAATGAGGACCCTTACCCTGCCATATATAGGAGGAAATAATCGAATCAAGTTGGTTGAAAAAGGATCCGGGAATAAAGAGTGGCAAGGCCTGAAAAAGGCACAAAAATTTAGGTAGGATGGTCATTTTGACTGAGTTGATACAAAAGACATGGACAGGGGTGACCACCATGTTAGTGTCTGTTTAATCTGGATTAACAAAATGATAAGATTCTCGTTGAATAGATCTTTGTATTTCCTCTCAACTGAGATGCCCAGATAGGAGAACCTATTTTCTTCAATTTTAAAAGGCAACTTTGTGAGATCTAAGGTTCGTGCTTCATTATTAATGGGAAAGAGCTCACTTTTATGAACATTTAATTTATATCCTGAAAGTCAACTTAACTGACTGAGCAGCGAGAGAGCGGAGGGCAGTGAGGTACTCGGATTCGAGACAAAATGCAAAAGGTCATCAGCATAAAGTGAGACCCTGTGCTCCATGTTGCCCTTCCAAATACTGCAGCCCTGGCAAGTTCCATGACGTAAGTCAAATATAGTAGTTAACTATAGTTGAGCGCAGCAGTGTGCACAACTCCAAATCTAAAGATTATATTGGGTGCACAGTTGTGATCAAGACTGAACAAAACAAAACAAGGACACTCACTAATCCATCCTCTTTTGTTTTTTAATTGTGGACAGAAAACAAACACGTTTCAGTTTCAGTTGATGTTAAGCCATCATCAGCATAGAGAACAAAAGAAATAACAATACAAATATAGATAACCAGGTGAGCTCTAAAGTCCAATCAGTGACAAGACCATATGATTATATAATAGGATCCATGTGTGGAAACACACATGTAGCCTCCTCAAATGGAAGAGGTGTGGCCTCAGTAATCAACATGAAAGACAACCGGTGTGAAAAGCCTGAGAAAAACAACCTACAAGACTGAACGTCCCAGACAGGAGACACACATAAAGCAACAATCCAAAAATGGCAACGCAAATCAATAAATACATGAAGATGCCCATGAGCAGAAAAAACAGTTGCCGAAAACACAACAAAGAAACAACCCGCTCTATATGTGTACAATACATTAAACATCTAAAAAGAAAAATAATAAATATAAAGTAGATCTATGCTGAAAAGAACCCAAAACTTTTTTACACAAGAGACCAATAATGCACATATAGTGCTCCAAATACCGGGTAAGTAACGAAATCCCTGAGAGATCTTCCAACAAGGATTTGTCTATACTAGGGACTCATAGCATAAAAAAGGGAAAAAGGATTAAGAGCTATATTACCCTATAGAAACTGATTAATAAGTATAGACAAAAGAGCATAGATAAATATCATAGAAAAATCAACAATATATACAACCATACAAGGCAAATGTAGAAAGGGCTATTAGCATATCAAGTTGATTTTAATCATAATTTTGATTATAATTTTAATTAAGAGCTAAATAACCCTGTTAGATACTTAGAATTATTAGAATAAATAGACAAAATATAGAAAAATGTAGAAAGAAATATATTGAAAAAATGTAAAATCAAAAAAATCTAAAATCCAATGAGAATAAATGGCATGTAAAAGGGATCTAATCTGACCTAGTCGACCTCTTAATACTAGCCAGGAAGCACAATAAAGTATCATGGATACAATTACTTAAATAGTAGACAAGGATAAATGTGTCTGTATGAATCTAAATGGGGAATCAAAATGTACATAAGGACCCCTAAAGGATTATACAGAAATAAATAAAAATAGAATAATAGACTAAAAATAGACTTGTAGAAAACAGCCCAGAAGCAGTTCTTCATTTAATCCCTTTGGGTTTTCAGTTTGTAGTGTGTGGATCCAATATGCTTCTCTCTGTAACAGAAGTCTGTCCCTATCGCCACCAAAGGATGTATCATTTCTATATCTTGAAATTTGAGGGAACAGACATCATGGCCAGCTGAATGGAAGTGTCTTGCCACCGGAGATCTTTTTTCCTTATGCTACTCTTATGTTCAGAAACCCTAGTTTTCAACTCTCGTTTAGTTTTACCAATGTATGTGTGACCTGCCTCACTGGAGGGTAAGGCTAATCCCACCTTAACCCGGACTCCCCCCAAGACCACCCACTCTATACAGGTCAACACACATAAGTGTAAAGGATTAAACAGAGACGTGGCTTCGAGTCCAATTGTATCACAATTTATTTAAAAAGATTAATTTATAAAAATGACAGTGGCGTTGTAATACAACCAGAGATCAATTGATTAATATAATAAAGTTAATATCTGCCAAGTAGGTACTTAAGAGTTAAAATGCCTCACACACCTTCACAATCATGCTGTGTCTGTGCATATAATAAAAAATATATATTCAAAATACTCCTCACTGTAAAGGAAAACAAAAAAAACCATATGATTAACAAGCCAGGTTGACTGGTACAGGATAACCACTTTTTCCCACGACTATATCACCATGTGCCTTCACAGCACTGCCACCACTGCAAACACACATGCGCACATACACACCAGACTAACACCCCTAGGTGCCTTGTAATACTTATCTGCATGCAGGTGCACCACAACCCATACGGCTAGAGCCCCCAAACAGTACAGCCCGGGTATCTGAAGCTAAATAAAGGGGCACAGAGACAGCATTAATACACCTGACAAGGTCCTTCAGGCGCAGTGGGTTCGTTGGATAACACAAAGCAACCAATCCTGCAGTCAGTCAAAATATACTAAACCAAAAGAGGCAAAAACAACACTAAATATAACTAAACAAAAGAGACCAAGAACAGAGAAAAGATAATAAAAAAACAAAAAAAAACTATAGGCAAAACAGTAGCAAACTATCCTAAAAGAAAAGAAAAAAGAAAAATTGAAAAAAAAACAATCCCAAATATCCGACCGTGGCCTTTAATATGATATGCTTAATTGTTTCATCCTACCTCTACCATAATAACCCCGGCCAATTATGGCGCAGCTCAAGTGCTCCTCCGCACTGGACCCCTAAATCACAAAGAACTCGTCATTTTCAATACAACTCAATACAACTCTACACAGGAAACGACTATTAGTGTCTACCTCTACAAGTGAAATCTGTCTCCCACAGATCTGGGTGTTCAAAAGCTGGGGTTGTCTGCACCTCGAACAGAAAGACCGAACTGCCTGTCTGCCAGCTGATCACCAGGGACTATAGCACTCTGCCGCACGCGATGGGAAAACACTTCTCTGTGTGTGTGTATTCAATGAGTATTTATAATGTGTCCGGATGGTAATTGAATGGGATCTGATTGCGTTGTTGGTGTTTCTCTTATGTTGACAGTAACATACTAACAAAAAGGGGAAGTGACATAAGTGGCCGTGACCAGCCAGGTAAAAGTGGGGTCAGTAGCATGCATTCTAACTATAAACACTAGTAGCATGTAGTCAGAAAGTTACAGACGTTTATGGGCAGGAATAGTAACTTTATCCACGAGTGGTGTTTTGATTAGCACATCAAGCTAATGCTAGTTAGGTAGCCTCGTACTTGCTGGCTTGCTCCATGGCATAATGTTTTCATGTAATTATTTGAAATGGTCATCTTTCCACTTTTTGTTACGCAGACCTGAGTGCTTGCGGTTGCATGACACATTGTTAACGGTGATGTGTTGCTGATTTTTGTACCAGGTAGGCTTTTGTTAAGTGCAGGTTTTTACATATTGTTGATAAAATGTTTGTTTTTGTAAAACAACGTGTTGCACTACATGTATTTTGTTGTTTAAGGATAAAATGTTCATTTAGGTTGATTTAGAATTTTTATTGTTAATTTAGAAGAAAACAGCTCTTACTGCTTAGGTGCAATAGAAAATCATATATAATGTTGCCACTATACGATCACATGTTTTACACTGGAATGTATAGGAATGGAAGACTGATAGCATTGTAATGTGAGGATGTATTTTATATTAGTCTTTTGCAAAAAAAAATCAGCAAAAAGAAAGATACTTTCATGCTGGAGACCTGGGTGCTTGCAGTTGCATGACACATTGTTGACGGTGATGTGTTGCTGATTTTTGTACCAGAGTAAAGAGCCAGAGTGAGAGCAAGTCCTGTGTGGCTGTGCCGTTCTTCCTGAGAGTCCACAGAAAGACACAACCCGTCACACATACATGTTTACCAGTACTACCAGTGTATTATATAATTTTCCAGAAGCAATAACATATTAACCAAACTTGTCAGTGATCAGGCTGTGCAGTTCAAAGGAAATATTTTGACTGATAAGGACTGAACCCCTCTATCTTTAGCTTGAAAGGAGGAGTGAAACTGCTGCCCCATCTAACCTGACAGAGGATGACCATTGTCTGAACTTTGAACATGGGTTTTTTGTTTTAAGTTGTTTGAGGTGTGAGAACACCTTTTTTCTTTCAATAAGATAGTTTAAACCCTTAACCTTGCAGCTTAATAACTTTAAGTGTCTATCCATGCAGCTTGATAAAAAAGGATGTAAGTGCAGTGATCTAAATGGCAGCCTTAAGACAAAGCTGCAGCAGGTCGGCACAGATCGGAAGTGACTAGTGTACAGTAATAGATTTGTGTAAGTTACTGAGGTGTTACTGGCAGTGACGTATCCCGTCCCTCCCCCCTCTCCAACTAAAACAGCTGCTAAAAAAGGAAGCAGCAAGTTCTTCAGAACAGACGTTGTACAAAAACTACTCTTCCTACCTTAAATTAAATTAACTGCGGCTCTGACATAGTATACAAAAGCAAATTTAAGCACCTCTAAATCCACAAAACAATCAACCCTACAACAGGGCTTTGAAAACTGGATACAAACTCTAGAATGAGACCACAGGTAGCAAAAGGAACATATAAACTACTGGTATCAGGCCTTTTTGATGCAGAGAAGAACAAAATTTCACCTTCATATATCACCATCATATGAACAGGAGCTGGACAGTCATATAGAAAAGTGACTGAACATAACCTGTCTTTTAAAATTATAGTGTCAGCTTAAAAGGTGGACTAGTTGTTAGACATGTACTTTGAGGGCTTACAGTGTGAGTTTAAGTTGAAACATAATAACACTTAGAGAGAGGACCAAGCCATCATATGTGTTAACGGCTCCAAAAGAGATCCAGTATAAATCCAACCATATATACAAAGTGCCCAAATAAAGTGGTGTTTGCTTGTTAATATTTGTAGTAGTTTGTATATGCACACATTAACCAAGCAAGAAAGCAGAGCAAAAATACTCTCATATGGGTTGGATGAACGAATATGTTTACCCGTGTAAACAAACCACAGATGTCAGCTAACATATGCTGCACATCGTGCAACAATTGTTAAGCTAGGATTTTCTTTTCTGCTCGACTTGACACCTTTTGAAGTGATCGCAGAGAGAACAGGGGTTGGTCAGGAGAAAGTTGGAAAAATAAGAAAAGAAAAAAAGAGGGCTTTGTTTTGGCATGGACCTTAGAGGGCTGAATGGTATAAAAAGTGAAAAGCTTGCCGGAGCACTCATGCAGTGTGAAATTAAGCAATATTACATGAGAGGGTTGCTTTACCATCATTATTGGCACAACAGTGATGCAGTAATAGAGGTAACAGTAATATTTTTAGTAATGAGGAATTTTTCATCTGAGCATGGCTAGGTGTGCTGTCATGCTGATTTGATCACATTCTTAATGTCTACTTAACCAATCAGATTGCTTGGTCGGAACTACCTGTTGTTTTTTTTTTTTTTTTTACTCTTTGGTAAAATTTTTGTGAATGAAGCTTACCCACACAAACAGCAGAACATGCAGCCTTGTATGACAATTTCAGGGGCGTCGATTATGCCAAAAGCAGCATGTGAAGGAGACATTCATCACGCTGAGGCAAGCAATTGACAGCGAGTTTGTGCAGTTAAGAGATTCTGTTGAATCCGTCTTGGAACAACTTGTTCAAACAAACCTCACAGATAAAAGTAAGACATTCAAGAGAAGAAAATGTTCTTGCATGAGGCCGTGACTTCAGGTGTGGAATCAGATTAAATACCACACAAAAGGTGGGACAGCATCTTAATTTACTTCATATGCTTTATAATAGGATTAATATGCTGTACTCCCCTGTTGACATGCTACACCATAATGCTTCCTATTTGTGAAAGCACCACCACATGAATTATACAACAAGCTGCAGTGTGTTTAAAGCTTTGTGTTTATGCAAATTAGGTGGTGCAGTGCAATTTTGATGTTCATTTTGGCCCGAAATTGCGTTTGCAATAAAACCTGCTCAGACCACCTCTTATTGCAGACGCAGTGCAATAGTCGTGGCTTCAGTTGGCAGAGGTGTACACACACAGACATCTCCAAAATCATAAAACACCTTTCATTTTGTTAAGTTTTGCCCCCTTCATATTGCTACACGTTTCTTCATTTACTGCAGATTTACAGGAGAATTAAAAAAAAAAACACTTTTATTTTTAAGGAAGATTCTTACCAATAATATCATCCACTTGAGCCAAAGTTCAGAAATACATTCTGTCGGATTCCCACAACAACTCGTAGAATGTGGGGTCTTTTCCATGTTTATTAAACAGCTGTAGTCATCACACAGCAGCAGGAATGATACGTGTGTTTCATCTACAGTCTCTGATTTGAGAGAGGGGCTGTGCACCACTTTATGCGCGGAAAGCACAGCAGAGGAAACTTCATTAATTATTTAAATGGTGTGACGTGGCAACAGGATCAGTCAGGATCTACAGTATTTAATGTTCTGCACTTTCTAAACATCAAACTGGAAAGCTGTTACTCACTGATTCCAAGTTAAACAATAAAATAATTTGAAGTAATGCAGCTGTCCTCGGGATGCATCCTGAGCTCCATCAAATCTGTCCAGACATTTTTATTAAATAAAAGTTCAAACTCAATTCAGAGAATCAAAATTTTTTTTCTGTCACATCACAAGGAACATTACAGTGAGTTTTCAGTTATGCCACTTGCAGTCTCAGAATTTTTTCAATAGTGAGTTCAGGACATGTATGAATATAATCAGTGTGTAAAATACCATCTGACAACCTTTGCCGTGTGTGCTCCTTCCTAAACATAGTAGGCATACATCAACATCCTATAAGCTGTGAAAAAATAACACATGTTCATGAAAACATTTTAAAGCAAGTTTAAACACAGTCCTGCTTACATTACACAGCATGGATATCTTCAGTCATCATTTAAATATTTTGACGAAACAACTTTTAACACTTTTCAAACACTAACCAGCAAATTTCCATACCCGATTTTTTGTCTGGTTATTAAAGGATACTGTATATATTAAAAGGTATAAATGAGGACTTTCAGATAGGCAGAGGAGGAGTAGAACTACAGAGTTTAAATGTATTCATTATCCTATATTAATTGTTTGCATAAAATAAGTGGCAGCACTGGTATGCCAGCAGCTGCAGCACACATGAGAACACATCAGCCTTATTTTCTTTCTGCCTTGCACTCGTTCCAACTGTGAGCCTGTGTTGGCATATAAACACATATTACATATTTTAATTAAAGTGATATTTTCACTTAGGCCAGACAGTATGTTAGCAGTAAAGCTCTTTAATTGAAATAGAATTTTCATGAGTGAATAAACTCTTTTTTTGCCCTTGAAGCAGCCCAGAATGAAAGTTGTTACAACAGCAAAGGTATTTGGTAACATGGCTGCACTTGGGACTGCCGAAATTCTCACATTTCTCTCACCAGTGCACATGCACATAGTGGCAGGGGAGAAGGTAATGAAAAACATGCAGCGAGGCCTGTATGGGCAGAGTTCAGAAGAGCAGATGTCGATGGTATCTCCAAGTTTCTATCCATCTGTCATGCATGCATGGTCTCTATTTATAGGTGAATGAATGAGGGGGCTTCCAAGTCCCGCTTTTCATTCTCTCTGTCACTCCCAGCCGTCCTCACAACTCAAATCACAGCTCCTTTCACTGGCCCCTCTGCAGGGATGTGGGTACGAGGTGGACTGAGTGGAATAACTATGAAATATGCAACCTTCTTCACTGAACTCTGAGCCACAAAGGCGCTGGAGTGATAAATGATCCAGGTTCAGATCATATCCCTCCCCTTCTTTCCGCCGCTTCAGCCATATAACAGTCTACAGCTGGTATTACCTCTCCTTGAATACACACATTCAGCAGGAGGCTCTCTGGGTGAGTCACTGATAATGACATTTCACTGTAAATATGTATGCTCTGGCTCCTAACCCTGAGCTAACCTGCCATAGAGACACTCAAGGTCTCCTTCTCTGCAGTCCCCAGAAGCTTGAGAGCAGCGAATGATATCGTGTAGAGATGAGTGGATGATCCTCAGCAGGTATGGATGGACTTTCTCTTCCTCTCTCTGTAGGAACTGCCTCAAATCCAGTTATGAATTGTCTAGCTGATCCTTCATGCTTTTACTTCTATTGCAAAAAGAAAGCGTAAATATACATAATTGGGGATCTTACTGTCTCATTGGTGTTGTTTTTGAACTTGGTGTGTATTTACCATCACACATGTTTTTATATTGAAATTAAAAAAAAATGTTGATTCACAATATCAACTAAATGTTGATTCACAGTCCCCTCAGTGGTTCATGTATGGGACTCAGCGTGAGTAGTGACAGCACAATGAACACCGTAAATGGCTGAGAGTAAATCATATGATGTATAACAAGGTCTCTTAAACAACTGTTTTCATCATTTTTGTATTCTTAACTTGTAGACAAAAATTCAGTATCACCAGAAGCTTTTGAGTAGTGATCCATCAATCAAACTGATTACATATTGACAGCGGCTGTGGCTCAGGAGGTAGAGCGGGTCGTCCACTAATCGGAAGATTGGTGGTTCGATTCCCGGCTCGTCCAGTCCACATGTCGACGTGTCCTTGGGCAAGACACTTAACCCTGAATTGCTCCTGATGGCTGTGCCATCAGTGTGTGGATGTGTATGAATGATTAGATTTCTACTGATGGGCAGGTTGGGACCTTGCATGGTAGCCCTGCGTGTTTTCAGCGTGTGAATGTGATTCGTAGTGTAAAAAGTGCTTTGAGTGGTCGGAAGACTAGAAAGGCGCTAGACAAGTACAGTCCATTTGCTGTTTGAGGTAATTTTTCTGTTTCAGAACAATATTATTACCTGCTATTAATTGATTTCCCATGATAGATAGACAGACCAAGGTACATTTCCATCTTTTACAATACCCTGTTGCTGCTTCAGAACTTCTCATTATGGAGAGACTGCAGCACAGGAAAAAGGGTCAGACTGTGATAGATAAGGAACTGCTCTCTACATCTGCCCAACACTTCGGTTGCCTCAGCACTTCTCTGTAGATTGAGGATTTAATGTGTCAGATTGGGATTAAAGTTCACCAAGCTTTATAAAAAAAGTGTTTCAAGTTCACATGGCTTTAATAATGGAAAAGAAAAATCCCACATTTAAAGTGTCAGTTTAATTCTGCAAAGCATAAAGAATAGAAGTTGATGAGAAATTGTCCTTGTGTCACCTCTGGCACAGAGACGATGGTAAATTAACAAGTTTAAATCCACTGGCATACTGCTCACAATACCTTGGTTATACTGTATGAATCTGAATCAGAACTGGTTCATTTAAGCTCAGATAAGAGGTAAGTGGAAAATATAAGAATAATCACACATGGGCTACATTATGCTGCTACCTAGCTTTTATTTTATCAGGGCTTTTCAAAGATTTCAAATCAAAATAAATAGCTGTTTAATATGCAAATTAGACATTAGACAGAGAAAATATAGCTCAACTTTTAGATTGTGTGAAAGCAATTTTGTTATACCTGCTTTATTTCTAATTTTGTTTGTTTGTTGCCTAATGCTTGTAATGAAGGCAGGGAAAAAGAAATGCCATTGTGTCTTAGAAAATATGGGACTTGGTATATGGAACATTGAACATAATGTGACTGACATTTTTCACTATTTAAAGGAATACTTGAAGTTTTAAATCTAAAGAATTTATATGTCATACTCATATTTCTCATTATGTGCAGTGAAATGTAGAGATGGCATACTAAAAGGTTAGTGTGCAATAATGACAATAATTGGAGTCTGCAAACTTTGACCACACATCTTAGCATGTAGGATTCCTCCATGTCTCTGACAGAAAGTCCTGAGCTGTAAGCAGCAGCATGCTCACCCGAAGCAGCGCATACAGATCCATCAACCCATGTTTTCTGGTTCCGAAATGACCACAGTCCCTCAAGGGATTACATCGTTAGCCAGTGTTGCTATGAAACTTGTCACAACTTTTGCTGACTCACTGATGTTGTCAGAGCTAGATTGGGACAGATCTCAGTTGACACCATTTAGGACGTCCAACAGGACAGTCCAACACCTGACCTCTATTGTCATGACAGCTTCCCGTCCACCCTTTGTTTACGTAATGATATGAGGAAGATGGCATTGTGGTTTGCCATGTTGAATGGTGGAAGAGCCCTGTAAACCTCCTTGAATAGAGAATAACAAGGTCCAGAGTCCTACCCCTCTGATAGGACAGGTAATGTGTTAATAGAAGTTCAGCATAATTTTCTAGGGTCTACCTTGCCAAAATCCCCACTCACTATGGAGGGAAGCTAAACCCATGCAGCTTTGACAGTGTAGCATCGGATGAGCATCTGCCTGCAATGGTATGTGCACAGTGGAGGTGACAGTCAAAGAAAACTCCCAGGGAAGGCAGAGGGTGCGGCATGAGATGGTCAGATGTTGTGTTGTTGTTTTGTTTTTCTTCATGAGACAAACTCCACCACCTTTGGACCTGCCAGACCCCTGAGTTCCATCCACATGGTAAACAGAATGACACCAATGATTGGACAGCTTTATTTATTACCTTGCGGGTGAGCCATGTACCAGACAGAGGATGCCATCCTCTGTCTAACTGGTACTTCTAACATGTCTCCCATGTTAGAAGTCAGAATCCAACACTCACCCTAAGATCGTCCATCCTGCACTCCAAGGACTGGATGCCCGCAAGTAAGACAGGAGTGGACAGTGGGCTTGGGCTCTCAGCCTGTTCTGAACACCAACTCATCCTCCCTGATGTTTTTCTTTCGCCTTCACCAAGACGCTCGCTTTGATGTTGTTGCCATGATGAGCCTCTCAAGAAACCTCTGCCATTCACGTCCAGTCAACACACAAAAAGCTGGAAAACTGGTAAGCTGAGTCAAGTCCAATGTTCAGAAGTGTGCTGCAGTCATATTTAATACTTACCAAAAGAAGTCAGATGTCCTCCAATGAAGCTGGATGTTGTGCAGCTGTTTCCCGTGTTTAACTTGGTGTTTACTTGATCTGTTCTTTAAATTCCTAATGTACTTGGATTATGTGTTGAACATGTCATGTCAGTGGTTAAAATATGGTTTTATTATGAAAAAACGTCCACTGTATTTCATTAATTGTTAACGATTGTTAAGGTGATTGTTCAAGATTTGCATCACTAGTATATAGCTTAAGTGAGCATTGTAGTTTTTAAGAAACACTATCAAGGAGAAAATGGCAGGGAAATGGCATGAAAGACCTTGCTTCCCTTAATTCAGAGTACCTTATCTGGCTTTGTTAGGGGATTTTATAAGGATTTTGCATCACTTTTGTATTCTCTCCACAGCTCGTCTGCTCTCTGAGGAGGATGCTTTAAGAGCCATAGTAAAAACACAGAGGCTCTTGGGTGCAACAGCCACAAGCAACAGTTCCATCTGGAGCACTCATGGCCAAGGCCAGCTATGTGAAGACATTCATAATCGCTTTACTTCCTCCAAAGTAACACAGGCACAAAGCTCCCTTTGGTGCATCCCTAATCTTGACTAACATTATGTCTTTTTAATTAATTTAAGCAGCTTTGAAGATAGATGTGGGATTTAGCCGATTCGCCCCTTTCCTGTATGACTCTCAAAAACAGCTCTGGTTTAAGAATAGGAGAGAGCTGCTTTAAGTTCAATTTCTCACATTTTATCTGCACAGTTTAATAGATGGGGAGATGTACATTTGCCTTTATAGCATATGTCTGGGGACTACTTTAAAAGATACTCTCTAGACAAATTTTAAGCATATAAAATAATCTGCTTTGAAAACTTTCTGTCTGACATGGATTTTCCACATTGTTCTCCCTCATTCAAAAATCCAGAATATACAATGTGTTGGAAGCAAAATGTCTCCTACTTCACTGTAATGTCCATTTTCAGTGTATGTACTTTGAATGCTTCAAGTTTCCACTAAGAGCAGATCTAGAGAAATATTCATGGGGTGGCAAGGGGGTGGCATGGAAACTTTAAGGGGTGACATGTATACAGACAGGCGACTAAAGGAAAATCTAGTATGGGCATGAATGCTTGACCCCTACAGTGAGGGAATCTGATGGCACCAAAGAAAAAAGAAAAATAATGGTGTTAATCCCTCCAGAAGAGTTCCAGAGACTTGTAGAATCAATGCCAAGGTGGAGGAACACCATTCTTCAAAAAGATATTCCCTCATTTGGTGTTTTGATGATGGTGGTGGAGAGATCTGTCTAACATGTCAGTCCAAAATTTCCCATAGGTGTTCAATTGGGTTGAGATCTGGTGACTACGAAGGCCAGAGCATATGATTCACATCATTTCATACTCAAACAATTCACTGACCCCTCTTTCCTTGTGAACTGTTATCGTGGGAGAGACCACTCCCATGAGGATAGAAATGTTTCATCCTAGGATAGCCACCAGATCCCCTCACTGTAGGGGTTTGTCACTTGTCTGTACATATAATATATAGAAATCAATAAATTGTTTTATTTCCAAATCTTCAGACATTTTTCCAAAAACATGTTTTTTTTCATCTCTGTGGTTTCAGATCTGTGATGCTCTCCCTCTTCCACCTCATCATCATTGTAGTCATCTTTGCCTTCCACTGCTCTCCTTTATCATCAGTTCTCCTGACGTATCTCTCTCTTCATTATTAGGTGTCCTCTTTGGTAGAAAAAAAACAGTGATGTCACCCTTCCTCTTCATTTTTTCTGTCTCCTACAAGATTCAGAATGATTTAACTACTGTTTTTTCCTTTAATAGTCATCATTATTAATAATGGTGTACAACTTAACACTGAATGTTGTGGAAAGTTTGAATGAGTGTGTGTGGTTCTGTTTCAACCTCCTGCATGTCCCAAAATGTTTCCCAACAGATTTCTGAAAAAAGATTCAAAGTGATCAGTAATTATGTCAATACAAGCTTTCTTTAAGGGTTTAAATTGGCTCCTAGAGACTTACATATCAAGACGATATTAACCAATTGTGTCACTTATACCTATACTTATACTAGCCACACATGCTGTTATTAACGATCCAAGATAGCCCGTGTTTATCCAGAAATGTTGATTATACAGCAAAAGTCCTTTTCTCTGAGCTTCAATTTGAAAATTCGAAAACTCTCAGGAAAGTTTTGAATGAACTGTCACGGCATTGCTGACTCATGTGACGTCTTGCTTGGGGCTTGGAATGAGTGATTTGTGTCTTTAAAATAGGTGCTTTTGTCACACTTGCATGACTGATCTGAAATTTAGACATTTGTCTGCAGCATGAACAGTTTCAGAGATGTTAGTAGCTACAGACACTCGTAAGCACCAGTGAAAATTTGGGTTTATTTAGTTTTAATCCATCCCTCATACAATCAAATAAAAGTTACTAAACAAAACACACTTCAACAAAACAATCCACCACTATCCACCTGCGGCTGTTCTACTAGTGGACGTTGGCAGTCCCATACACACATATTTAGCAGGCTGCACAGAAAGCTGCCGGGGCTGGGAGAAAATGGAGCTGCTGCCTGCTTAAGGGATGGCTAGCATACATGGCTCTGGTTGAATCTAGGAGTCTACAGGGAGCGTCATCTCTAGCTGCACTTGCACCTGGACATCGCTCTTGAAAATTTCTGACCAGCCACAACTTTTCATATACATATTTTTGAATTACACTGTCTAAAACTGGTGTGGCAGCTGGGGTGGCAGGCATTTTTTAGGAGTGGCAGCTGCCACCCCATGCCACCCCGGTAGATCTGCCCCTGGTTTCCACATCAAACTTGTGTACATTTCTGAGATTGTAGGAGAGCACAGAGCAAAGGAAAACAAACTGCACATGCTTAATTCTGCACAGTGACGCTCAAACATCACAGTGAAGTAACCAGAAAAACACATTTTTGACTGGAGAGGGAAACAAATGTCAAGCACGTAATATACAGACTCTGCTCCGACTGGACAGTTGTTTTCTGACATAGCTGCTGTACTAATGAACCAACAATGTCAGCGATTTGTTTCCATGCATCAATCATTTAACAGTCTCAGTAGCTTGTTAAATACATGTCGTAGAGAAACCAGAGACCTCAACGCTCAGTGTTTCCTCCCTTTAGTTTTAGTTTAGTTTACTTTTAGTTTAGTTATTTCACATAGTGGAGTGGAGCAATAAACAACTCTGTACTTCTATTTCCACAGGAATCAAAACGAGTGTGATTTTTATGCTCCCTATAATTGCTGTGGCACCTGAATTTCCCTTAAGGGATCAATAAAATGCAATCATATCTTAACCAGTAAAGATGAACAGACTTTATATGACTGTACAGTAACAGTACACATTTGTTGCGCTTCACATTATTTGCTTCTACTTTGGCAGATCTGCTGCTGTAATTAGAAAGATGTGACGGCTCATTTGGCTGCCAAGTCACAGCCACAAGTTTTTATTAACTACTATTACAGTAATTCAATTATCATTATATAGAGTTAGTCATTTGTTCTGCTGTCTTTGGAAGAATATTACTTTTAATTTGTTTGTTGAGGCAGAAAAGTTATTTGTATTAGTATTTGAATAAAAGTGGAAATAGGTGTAACAATCCTGTTTTTTCATTACACTTCTAATTTTAGGCTAATAAAATGTTAAAATAAGTGTTCTTTGACTTTTGTCCATGTCAGGATCCTGTAGGAATGAGGACTCTTTTTTCCAGGTATCTGATTGGTCAGTGGTCGGGGTGTTGACAGGTTATGATCTGACCCTCTGAAGTCAACCTGCTCTGGAGCAGGTTAGCTGTACAGTGTAAATTACCATGGCGATGTACCCCTGTAAGAAGTGAACCACTGTCGTAACCCTAAAAACCCAGAGTTAACCTGAAGTTACCTCACTAACCCCAAATCCGTCTTTGTAGTAAAGGCCCATCCCCCCACACAACCACGGTGTGGGTCAGTTTTGCCACATTCTCAGGCTCCACACCTGGCTGCAGTGAACATGCGCAGCCTGTAGAGTAGCTTTTATTGACAATTTTAACCTCTTCTGGAAATGTCTAAGCTTTTACCACCCTGATGGCATACACCCCAATTGCCTAGGATCACGCACTCTAACTGACATTATTTTTTACTCAGTCTTGAACACCCCCTTGCCCTGACTATCCCTCATCACATGCCCTCACCTGGCCATTTCCGCTCACCAACAGGAAACCTCCCCACCCTTTACAAGACACATGGCTCTGGTGAAAGTAAGATCCCTTGCAGGAAAATCTTTTTTAATTAATGATTTTATCACAAACCATAAACTAGACATGATGTTTTTAACCTGGTTAGATGGAAATCAATCAACCAATCAATCAATCACTTTATTTGTATAGCACTTTTCATAAAAATACAGTGTAACACAAAGTGCTCTCTCTGCTGCCCTCAGGTCTTCAGGAAGGCTGTTCCAGAGACGTGGACCATAGTAATGAAAGGATGCCTCACCATGGCTTTTGTTCTTACTTTAAGGATAATAAAAGGCCACTACCAGAAGACCTGAGGGTTCTAGGAGGTTCATAAAATAACAGCAAATCTAATAAATAGGTAGGACTAAGACCATTAAGAGCTTTATAAACCAATAGAAGGATCTTGAATCAATTCTGAAGCAGACAGGTAGCCAGTGCAGAGACTAAAATTGGTGTAATGTGTGCTCTCTTTCTGGTCTCTGTCAACACATGTGCAGCTGAGTTCTGCAGTAATTGTAGTTGTGATATATTCTTCTTAGGGAGACCAGAAAGCAGAGCATTACATTAGTCAATCCTGCAGGTAATAAAAGTGTGCAGTAGAGTCTCTTTCAGGCCAATACAGAGAAACGGTCTCACTCTGACAAATGATAATCAAATGATAATAGAGTAGCTACTCTTATTGAGTCAGCATCCCCTATATTCAATTTTTTGATGCAATTAGAGCAGAAAGAAGAGGAGGTGGACCAGCTGTTTTATTCCAAGATGAGCTCCAATTCAAACACCTATCATTTGGTGAATTTAACTTATTTCAATATCTTGCTATTATACTTAATGGCAATACCAAAATCATACACTGGTTATTTATATGCCACCAAGATATTCAATAACTGCCTTCAGTGTTTCCCCTATTTTTTTTTTTTCAGGCCTGGTGGTATGCACCAAAAAAACCCAAAAGGGATGAGGCATGTGGGTCTGCAATTTATATTTGCATTCAAAATTTTGTTTGCTCAGTATATTCAAGACTTAAAGTGGTCACAAGGAGAGGATGATTTAATAAGCTGCATTTATTGCATAAAAATAAGTTGCCCCTCTCACTTCTTCCACTTCTGTATTTTTGCTTGACTCCAGAATTTTGGAGAAAAACATTGATATATTTGTTTGTCCGTCACCTGCGTTAGAGCTTTTTCTATTTTTAGGCAATGCCATGCTCACGTTAGCTAACCTGCATCCCATACACTCTCGCAAGGGACTCTGATAGCAGTGGCACTTGCATCACATCAAGAGTTTCCCAGGCAACGACACCAAGGTTGACTCACGTTTTGAAACAGTGTCGCACAGAGGCTCCCAACCACATATGATTATTGATTTCCGAATGAATGGATATTTGGCGTTATTTTAGGCATTCAAAAAAGATTTTTTTGGCCTGGTGGGGTTTCTCATTGGCTCGGTGGCCCACCAGGCCTGTACAATTATAGGGGGAACACTGTCCTTCTTTGATGATTTTGCAGAGTTGCTTTCTGTTATCATAACTGACTATTGATCGACCGAGTATTGATCACTGGTGATTTTAATATTCATGTCAATAACCTAAATAAGAATGCACAAGAACTTGCTACTATTCTAGAAAACTATGGTCTGTCCCAGCATGTAAGAGCCAACACACAACAAAGGCAATACACTGGACCTAGTCATTTCCAAAGGCCTTAACATCCCCAACATCAGTGTCCTTGACACTGCACTATCCGATCATTCATGTGTTTTTGATATAGCTGTCATGATGGACACTTGCATTAGATCTGAAATTGTCAGGAAACGCTATTTCAGTGAAAACCGTTTTGTAGCCTTTTCTCAAGCAATCTCTACGTTTCTTTCCTCTCAATCTAAATCAATGTCAATTGATGATCTTATGGACAACTTTAATTCTAAAATTCTATACATTGCTGATAGAATTGCACCAGTTACAATTAAAATTGTTTCTGGTAGGCAGAAGGCACCGTGGAGGACTGCCCCTGTGCCATCTACTGCTCACCTGAAAAGCTGAGTGTAGATGGCGCAAAACTAAACTTCAAATTCACTTTGACCTCTGTAAAGAGGTCAAAGTGAATCTTCATTACTACAATAAAGAGCCGAGACAATTATTTCTGTCACAGATTATTAATTCGCAGAATGATAATGCTTGCAAACTGTTTGCCACTGTCATTTAAAGACCTTTGTGATGAAAAGTTATCAAAATCTTGAGGTTTCACTGAATGCCATTGCTGTAGTGACACAGCACATTTCAACATCACACCATGATACAGGAAGCTGTTGTAACTAGAAAGTACATCATTCAATCTGCCCCAAATTTCAAGCGTTCCAACCTGAACACACCTATGTGTCAATGTTGAGTCATAGTCATAGTGCCACCTACTGGCAACAGGAAGTTACAGGTGCTGTACTTTTATGACCTGTGCCTTGCAGGTTGAACAGATCCACTTCAAATTTGGTCAGAGAAGCCTTAATACCTTGATGATTCTATATTATGAACACTATGAATTTCGATGTTTCGCCATTGCAAAACAAACCGTTGTAATTCAAGTCCACATGGTCAGATCTTTCCTAACTTTCACATGTTTGATTAGCGTCCCAGTCTGAAGACATGTACAGGACAATATTGAATCACAGTAATAGTGCCACCTACTGGCAACGGGAAGTTATAGGCCCCATAGTATTTCTAACTACTCCTAGCAGATTAACCAGATCCAGACTCACGGAAGTCTTAATCTCAGAGTGCAATCTCAACAAAGAATTATTACTTATGGGTGATTTTAATGTGAACTGGGACAATAAATCTAAGAGGAAAAAACTAAAAATGATCACAGAGAAATTCCAACTAGAACTAGTGAAAGGCCCAACTAGGATTGCAAAATGCTCCAGTACATAAATTGATCTGATATTTACTAACAAACAAGAAAGAATAACTAATAGTTATAATTTAATCACTGGATTATCAGATCACTTCTCATTGAAGGTACTGTGTGTACTGTGCCCCAAGGAGCAGGACAGGGGTAAACACCTGCACTGACGGGTACGACAGCACAACCTCTGTGTCTCAGTAAGTGTTCTGAAACATAATGGATATGACATCTGAAGCAGAGAATGCATCATCCTTCAGACGATGCAAACATGTGGCAAGCATTATGGTTCAATGAAAACAGACAGAAAAAATAAGTAAAATAAAATAAAATACATTTACTATGACAGGTTCTGACTTTGGTATAGTTCAACAGCATCCTGATACTGACCCACTTAGTATCAGGGTGCTATTAAACTATACTGAAAAAAGTGTCCCCTGTCAAACCAACGTATACACTTAGGCCGTATTCAGACCAAATTAGGCGGTGCAGCCCACTGCTGCAGGGTCGAGCAGAGGTGTGTGGGGGTGTGGGTGTGTTTATTTGTGCTGTGGAACTTAACCGCTGTGAAACAATCAGAAAATAGTGTTTTATTGATTTAATTCACTGGCTTTCTCACTACCAGCGCTCCCTCTCCTCATTCATTCTCCAGCTCGCTCGACCACAGCTGCTCTCTCTCTCTCTTTCTCTTATCTTTTTTAAAATGAGTCGGGAAGCCGATAGCAAAGTCTAACTTTACTTTTAACGTTATCAAAGGAAGAGAAATGTCCTTCCCTCATCTTAGTAACATCTTTGTTCTCTGTCATGGCTTTTACAGCTCTGATCAGTCTGTCCTCCGGCTGTGATTGGCCACTGTAGCCTTCAGCCTCAGTGAGGTCGGGTTGCGTTTCTCCAAAAGTTAACTCTGGCTCAACTTTCCACCCGCAGTCCGGTGCGGGGCCGCTGCAGCCTAAACGCCCACAGCTGACACGCACTACCCCCATTCAAATAAATGGGAGGACTGGTGTTTCCGCCGCACCACCAGATTTGGTCTGAATACGGCCTTAGAGGGGTTCAGGTTGCAATGGAGGAGGAGTGGCTATGGAACACATATGGCTTGAAAAATGTTCAAAAATGGAGTACTGTATGGAGACAAATTTAGCGAAAATGTCATGGCATAAAAAGTGTTAATGAAAAGCCACAACACAGGAAAAAAAAAAAAAAAAAAAAAAAAAAAAAAAAATATATATATATATATATATATATATATATATATATATATACATATATATATATAAACATTATAGGAAGTAAGCAGATTTAAGGTTTATTTTTGGAATTGAATATCTTCACTTTAAAAATCATGCACAAACATTTATTTTTTAATTACAAATGTTTTCATCTTCATCTGACTTTTTGCCCTCTGCTTCATTGTCCCTGAGACAAATTGGGGACAAAATATTTTGCCAAGTAAAGCTATTTGGCTTGGTCACTTAACAACATAAACAGAATGAACATTGACTGGCCGAGGAGGTGGAGTCGCAGCCATTTTCAACTCAAGCCTAATCATCAACCCTAGACCTAAATTTAATTATAACTCAATCAAAAGCCTTGTTCTTAGTCTCTCCCAACCTGGAAAACTTTACAGCCAGTTCTATGTGTTATAGTGTACCGTCCTCCTGGCCCGTACTCTTTCCTATCTGAATTCTCAGAGTTTTTATCAAACTTAGTACTTAGTACAGATAAAGTAACTATAGTAGGTGATTTTAATATTCATGTGAACGTCGATTATGATCTCAGTACAGCGTTTATCTCAATATTAGACTCAATTGGCTTCTCTCAGTGTGTAAATAATCCCACTCGCTGTCTTAACCACACCCTTGACCCTGTTCTGATTTATGGGATTGAAATTGAACATTTAATAATTTTTCCACAAAATCCTATTTTATCAGATCATTTTTTAATAACTTTTGAATTCCTATTACTGAATTATACACCATTAGACAAAAATGTCCTCACTAGATGTCTATCTGATAGTGTTGTAGATAAATTTAAGGAAGCAATTCCATCAGTACTGAATTTAATGCCATGTCTCAATACTACAGAGGACTCTTATGTTAACTTTAGTTCCTCCCAAATTGATAATCTTGTTGATAGTGCTGCAGGCTCATTATGAATAACACTCGACTCCATCTCCCCCTTAAAAAGGAAGATAATTAAACATAAGAGATGAGCTCCATGGTATAACTCCCAAACCCGCAAATTAAAGCAAACATCGCGAAAATTGGAAAGGATTTGGCATTCCACCAAAGTGGAAGAATCTCGCTTAGTCTGGCAAGATAGTCTTAAAACATATAGGAAGGCCCTCTGTAATGCCAGAGCCGCCTATTACTCAGCATTAATAGAAGAGAATAAAAACAGCCCTAGGTTCCTTTTCAGCACTTTGGCCAGGCTGACAAAGAGTCATAACACTATTGATCCATGTATTCCTATAGCTCTCAGTAGTAATGACTTTATGAGCTTCTTTAATGATAAAATTCTAACTATTAGAGACAAAATTAACCACCTCCTGCCCTCAACAGGCGCTGATTTATCCCCAAACACAGGAACCTTAGAAACAGCTGTAAAACCTGATATATATTTGGACTGTTTTTCTCCAGTCGACTTCCTGAACTAACTTCAATGATTTGTTCAGCTAAACCATCAATCTGTCTCTTAGACCCCATCCCAAGTAGGTTGCTTAAGGAAGCCTTATCCTTAGTTAGCACTTTACTAGATATGATCAATCTGTCTTTAGTAACAGGCTATGTACCACAGTCCTTTAAAGTAGCTGTAATTAAACCTCTTCTTAAGAAGCCTACTCTTGATTCAGGTGTTTTAGCCAATTATAGACCTATATCTAACCTTCCATTTTTCCCTAAGATCCTTGAGAAAGCAGTCTCTAATCAGTTATATGACTTTCTACATAACAATAGTTTATTTGAGGATTTTCAGTCAGGATTTAGAGCACATCATAGCACAGAGACAGCACTGGTGAAAGTCACAAATGACCTCCTAACTGCAACAGACAAAGGATTTCTCTCTATACTTGTCCTGTTAGATCTTAGTGCTGCATTCGACACAATTGACCATCAAATCCTTTTGCAGAGACTGGAACATTTAATTGGCATTAAAGGAACTGCATTAAGCTGGTTTAAGTCCTATTTATCAGACCGATTTCAGTTTGTACATGTTAATGATGAATCCTCCGTGAAGGCAAAAGTTAGACACGGAGTTCCACGAGGTTCTGTACTTGGACCAATTCTATTCACCTTGTATATGCTTCCTTTAGGTAATATTGTTAGGTAACACTCCATAAATTTTCATTGTCATGCAGATGATACCCAATTATATTTATCAATGAAGCCTGATGAAACCAATCAGTTAAACAAACTCCAAGCATGCCTTAAGGACATAAAGACCTGGATGACCTGCAATTTTCTACTACTAAACTCAGATAAAACTGAAGTTATTATGCTTGGCCCTAAACACCTTAGAGGCACATTATCTAATGATATAGCTACTCTGGATGGCATTCCCCTGGCCTCCAGCACTACCGTAAGGAATCTGGGAGTTATCTTTGATCAGGATATGTCATGTAACTCCCACATAAATCAAATTTCAAGGACTGCCTTTTTTCACTTACGTAATATTGCGAAAATCAGGCACATCCTGTCCCAAAAAGATGCAGAAAAACTAGTCCATGCATTTGTAAGTAACAAATGCATGGACTAGTTTTTCTGCATCTAGGCTGGATTATTGCAATTCCTTACTATCAGGCTGCTCTAACAAGTCTGTAAAGACTCTCCAGCTGGTCCAGAATGCAGCTGCACGTGTACTGACTAAAACTAGAAAAAGAGATCACATTTCTCCCATTTTAGCTTCGCTACATTGGCTTCCTGTAAAATCTAGAATAGAATTTAAAATCCTTCTCCTAACTTACAAAGCCCTTAATGGTAAGGCACCATCATATCTTGAAGAGCTCATAGTACCGTATTATTCCACTAGAACACTGCACTCCCAGAATGCAGGCTTACTGGTGGTTCCTACAGTGTTTAAAAGTAGAATGGGAGGCAGACCCTTCAGCTATCAGGCTCCTCTCCTGTGGAACCATCTTCCAGATTCGGTCCGGGGTGCAGACACCCTCTCTATGTTTAAGAGTAGGCTTAAAACTTTCCTTTTTGATAAAGCTTATAGTTAGGGCCGAACAGGCTCACCTTGGATCAGCCCTTAGTTATGCTGTTATAGGCCTAGACTGCTGAGGGACTTCCCATGATGCACTGAGCTCCTCTCTCCTCCTCCTCTCCATCTGTATGCATTCATGTAACATCAATGCATGTCAGTAACTTTGCTTCTTCCCCGGAGTTTTTTTGTGCTCTCTCATCTCGCAGGAAACCCTGGGTTCCGGGCCGTGCCTTTGCAGTCCTTCACAGTCCTGTTGGCATCCTTCCCTGGCTGTTGCTGTTGCTGCTGTTGTTGTTGTTGTTGTTATGATTGTTGTTATTCTGTCCCCCCCCCTTTCCCTCTTTCTTTCTCTCTCTCAATCCAACCAGTCAAAGCTGAGATGACTTTTGTTGTGATTTGGCGCTATATAAATAAATATTGATTGATTGATTGATTGATAAATATTATTTCAATTCTGATCAGAGGCTAATTTATTTTTTCATACAATCGCTGTTGTTGTAAACTAAAAATCATTATACTAGGAAAAACAGACAAATGTGTACTTTTTTCCCCAAGTTTTATTAATTTGTTATTTTTTAAATTTATTTTTATTAATAATAGGTAGAACCCTATTGAGTTTGTGCCAGTTTATTATTATTAGTTGTCTTCTGCCACAGCTCAAACTGCTCAATGTGTTCTACAAAAAGGCCAATTGGACCATAAAAGTCCACCATGATGGATTTTTGCTAATTTGCATAAACTGGAAAAGAGCAATGTGACATCTGTTTTTTGGTATTTTGACTGTATCAGCACCAAATTTGGTATACAGCCTTGAGGGACTGAAATAGACAGTTACACTATAAATGAGCTCATTTTTTAAACTTTTGGCCCTGATGTATCTCGGTACATTGCCACAATAAATCCAATGATATAACGATTTTGTGATCCATAAAGAATAGGAACAGCATGGGGCCCAGTTTTAACTGCTAGGGCAACATGGGGAAATGTCATGTGCAGTTATGTTTAGATGGTGCTGAGCTGTAGGCCAGTGCCAGAGGCCAGTATCCTGAAATGAGATGTCTTGTGTGTCAGACTAAAAATATAAAACAAACAGCACAACAAGCTTGGTGAAGGACAATTTTTTATGTCCCTGAGATATGTCTGCTGTATGTTTTCTTTTTTATACTGCAAAAATCTCTTTTTTAACTAGTCTTTTTGTCTATTATGGAGTCCTAAAACATTGTTTGGCCAAGTGAAAAAAAAAAATCTAGTGAGATTGTGAAATATTGTTTTGTTTTTAATAGTTTCATATAAAATATTTTGTGCAGGCTGCTGGCCTGTGGGGTTTGATGCCTCCCATTTTGAAGTGTCTGCAAGCCAAAGCACCAGAGGGTCATTACATCAATACATTGTGTCCTTTCAGCACTGTTCTCATTTGCAGGCTATGTCTCTGCTCTGTGGCACTACTCAGAACACATGTGACCTTGGGTGGAGAGCTTGTCAGATCAAGTCTTAACCAAGTTGAAGGAACGCCTGGGAATGAGGAGCAGTGAGGAGTGTGAAAGGATATTACACTCTTTAAATGTTGCACACAATTTTATCTCTGAACTGTCATCAGCAACCACTCAAGACCTCAATGGACTGTCTTGGTCCATCTTTCACATAGTATCCCATAATGACAACTTGAAAACACATTTTGTTTTTGTACTAAAAATAGCAGTGTCTCTAAATCGTCTCAAAAACTTCTGTTTGTATCATTTTTCATTCAACTCCTGAACTTATGGCTAGATCTTTCACTATGACATCAGAACCTGCAGCTGACCTGTGTCTCTGTGCTGCTGCTGACAGGATTTTCAGAAAAAAATTATGGCAGATAGTCACAAAAAAATCTGTTACTGAGGGCTAGAACAAAGGACTGTATAAACTTATTCTGTAGGGCTGGTTCTGATTCCAAAACTTCACTCCAGGTGTGTCTGTTAAAACATGGATGCAGAAGATTTATCTCCCTATAAGCCTTAAACAACATTACAAAACATGGACGTGGTTATGTGTGTATAGTTCTAAAAAAAGAAATCAACATTGTTTAAGCTATCATATACAATACATAGAGCATCATATATACTCATATATACATACATACAAACTAAATCTTAAACCACTATTAATTGCATAATCTTAATGCTGTGTAACTACTTGGCATGTAACAATGCACAACGCATATAATACACCATGGAGAAAGGACATTCAGATAATCACTACTATCTAATCAACAACCACATGCATTCTAGCTAGCAAGTGCAGAGTCTAGCAGAGCATGCTCTAATTCAACTAATTCAAGCTTAATCACCAACGCTGTAAAGGTTGCAAGAATTAGCAACTACTACAAAACCTGTATTAAATTAACCGATAACATTAATGATACAGCTTACAGGTCTCAAGGGCGCACGCACACAATCGTAACTGACCAATACACTCTCTGGACAGCAGACATCAACCTGGGTAGATAATATCTGATGAAACTTGACGAGAAGTGATCTGTCAAGATCTGAGAGTCTCCACCTGTGTCTGCTGAGTAGCTCCGTATCTGGATACACCACCTGAGGAGGAGATCCATCGAACCACCCCATCAACAGGAGACTTGGGGTCACAGGATCTGGATCTGTGATACTAGACGATAAATAACCCAAGGATTAGGAATTCAGAAGACCTTCCATTTCAGTGAGCACCATCCTGAGCACCTCTTCGTGCCTGAGCACCCACAGTCATGTAAAGTGCCTGTTTGACTGAATGGGTCTCCCTCTCCCAGACTCCTCTGAAGTGTGGGTTGAAATGAAAGATTATCTTCTCTTTGGCAAGGCTCTGTGTCACAGCCTGGCTCTATACTGTGGCAAAAAAGGGAAGTCACACAAGTATTCAATAGTACAAAAGTAAATTTAGTGAAAACAAAGTACTCAAAGCAACAAAAAAAAAAAACAAAAACAAATGAGTAGGTAGTAGGTAGTTTGTAAAATCAATAGGGAGTGGTTGACTGAGTGTATGCTGTATGGGTGTTGTATCGTGAAACAAAGGAAAAAGAACCAAAAAACAATGCAGGACTGTGTGGGGGAGAGAGGAGAGTCTGAACTGGCAGCTTGTCTGGCTTTATACATGGGTCACACCAGGCCCAGGTGTGTCCCATCCTGCTAATCAGTGTGCGCTCAGGAACCTGCCCCTGCAAACAGAGAACACAGCAGCAACAAGGAGTGCAAAACAGAGGGGCTGTCACACTCTGTTGCAACTCAGGGGACAGCACCGTAAAGGCCTCTCGCAGCTCCTTCTCTCTCCCCCAGAAATTCATCCCCTAATACGAGAACTACTCAGCAAGAGTCCCTCTGCCGGCAACTAACCTCCTCAGGGCCATCAAAAAGGAGGCGGTGCCGATGTTGGTCAGGAGGTCTAAGTGCCCAGCCCAGGTGCTGAGGCGCTTAAAGATTATTAGAGAGCCTCACGGTCTCTGAGGATCCACCAAGTGCGCTGCATTTCTGCAAACACCCACTCCGGGCCAGGGTGGCGCAGATGACTGTTGTAATCCTGTATCAGGAGTTTGATGCCAGGGTGACTGGGATGTAGGGTGATGGGATGTAGGGTGGCATGCTTCAGGTCTTCAGATTTGCATAGTCTCCCCCCAACTAATCTCACCTGACTCGTTGAACTCCGAGGACAAGGTAAGTAGGCAGCTACTAAATGGGACTGGCTTACTGGCTCTCAAGAGACACAGCTCATTTGGGAAGCTGTCCCTTTGAGCTCTCTGGAGTCATGGGGGTCTCTGTTTTCTGGTAGTCTGCGGCTATAGGGTGACATTCCTGGTCTGCTGCCCCGTGAAGCACCCACATGGTAACATTGAGGAGCTCCCTTCAAATGTTGTCCACATCTAGAACTTGTGGCTCTGCCACTGTGGATGTGACTCCACAGAAGGTTGACTTACGGAGTTTTGATACTTCCTCCTCAGCTGAAGCAGTCTGTTTCACTGGCCACTTAGCTGGGGCTTGGAGGAGAAATGGTGGGCCCTGGCTCCACCTATTTGGCTCCACAAGCTGTCTCTGGGTCTTTCCTCTCGTGATATCATCTGCCACATTCCTTGCTGTATCCATGTAGCACCACGCATGAGGTTCTGTGAGCTCTTGGATCTCAGTCACCCTTGTGCCGACAAAGACCTCAGCAAGACTCAGACTGCTGCCACATCAACACAGTCATGGAATCAGTCCACAGGGTGTTTTCTGACTGATCTTCAAAGTGAGCTTCTGCTTTATCACCGTGGTGATTATGGTGATCCTACCACAGCTGCACACAGCTCCAGCCTCGACATAGACAGGGGACATTTAGGAACCATACTGGATTTTGCCATAAGGAATGCCAGGTAGGTCTTACCTTGATTGTCCTCTGTTCGTAGGTATGCTACAGCCCCATAGGCCCTTTCGGAGGAGTTGCAGAATATATGTGGACCTCATGTGTGGCACTGGCACCATCAACTTCTTTGAGGGTGTAGCACCTAAGTAGTATGATGGATGGTAGGACCTGTAGTTCCCCTGCCCACTCATTTCAGGTGTCTAGAAGCTCCTGTGTGGGGGGTCGTCCCATTCCCTGTTTTTTGTCCCGAGGTGCTGGACTAGAATCTTGGCTTGGGCTATGTAAGGCAAGATGAACCCGAGAGGGTCGTACTGGCTTGCTAGCACCTTGTAGATGTTTTACATGGTTCGCACTCTGCACTCCACTGGCTGGTGCTTGTACCCTAAGGTGTCTGACTGGAAGTGCCAACTGAGCCCAAGGGTCAATTCTGGAGTATCTGCTTTCTCTTGGGTGTGGCAGAGCTCTAAGCTGTCTAATCTGGATTCCTTTGACAGGTGATTGACAACACTGGGAACACTGCTGGCCCACTGGTACAGCTTGAACCCACCGGAGGCTAGGAGGGCCTGCAGCCTGTCCACAAGCTGTCTGGCCTCCGCTGGTGTTGGCAGGCTCTGGGGGTAGTTGTCCATGTAGAAACATCTCTTCATTGTGTTTGTATTTGTATTTATTTGACATGGACATCACAATAGCATTGGAACTGCAACATACAATTATGCACAGGCACTGGATGCACACTGTTTAGTGTTTGTAGTGAAACGCTAAATTACACCTGTCCACAGGCGGCTTTTTTAGATGGTTAGAATATAAAAGTTAATGTAAAGAAGAAAAAAAAGAAAGATGAGAGGAAAAACAAGAATACATACACAAGTATATACATACAAAATACAGGTGTGTCTATACAAGATGTGACAATTGTGCCACCTTGTTTTTTTTTTGGTTTTTTTAATTATTGTCTTATTATATAGTGATATGAGTGATATAGTTGAATGTAGGGCTTGTGACCAGGTAGTGATGCAGTATGTTAAGTGTGAGAATATCATGGCCGGATGCTGTCTCCAGGCTCGCTGTGGTCCAAGACATGCTTCTGCAAGGCATAAATAGCACAGCATGGACTGCAAGTAGTGCCAAATGGTAGCACCTGCCACTCAAAGACATCTGGGGGACTCTGGGGGACTCTCCTCATGTCAAGCCATACAAACCACAGCAAGGGTTTGTCTTCAGCTAGTAGGTGGACCTGATGAAACATCCCCTTGATGTCGCTGCTGATTGCAACAGGATGCTCTCTGAAACATAGCAGCACTTCCAGGAGTGATGCACCCAGAGTTGGTCCAGGTAAATAGAAGGGACTCATTCAGGTTCAGGCCCTTAGAGCAATTAAATACAATGAGGTTCTTCCCATTATGGCTCACCATGTGGTGTGATGTACCACGATTCTTGATCTTGGTTGAGCATACTGGGTTCTAGCTTAAGCACAGAGCCTGCTTAAACTAACTTCTGTATCTCTGCGTTGTAAGCAGTGCTCCGCTTGGGATCCTTGGCCAACTGTCTTTCTGTACTTCTGAGGCTTGTTATTACTGTCTCTTTAGGAGCATGGAAGTGGGGTGTGTCCTTCTTATGGAGGAGTGGTGGGGCATAGCGGAGTACTCCGTATGTGTCTTGAACGGGTCACCAATTTCTCCTTTCTGTATGGCAGCATGTTGAGCTGCCATAGCTTCTCAACATTTCGAAGGAGTTCTGTGTTGGAGAGGACTGTGGATGTCAGAAGGCACTGCTGTGGCTGTAATTATTGTTCCTACTTCCATGCCAGGCCTTGTAGCGTCCACCCTGATCTAGTTCAGATGGCGGTTGGTCCACCTGGAGGACTCAACTGCACTGGCTTAATGGGGGTGATGAGATGTGGGTGGTCCATGCTGATGAGGATGAATGGGCTGGCATTCTCGAACTGCTGTAGGGGGGAGACCTACCTCTTCTGAAGACTGGCTACTGGATAGGAATGATCCGCCAATCTCAGGCAACTGCTGTGAAGGCTCAGCTGATGCAGAAACTCCTCTTAGGCTGTGAGGTGGGGGAGACGTGGAATGATACCCTGGAGGATTTGGACATCCTGACAGATGGTTCTGAGGGTGAGCTCTCCTGGTGTGCCCTTTAGTCCAAATTTATCTGCTGTAGCTGTGAAAGAAGTATTGTGTGCTTGGACCCATCATCTAATATGGTGTAGGTGTCCAGGCTATGCTTACCATGATGCAGGATCACTCTTATGACCTTCAGCAGCACACAGATGCAGTCAGTCAGTGAATCTAGGTAGAGTACCTCGGTGGCTGTGTTTACAAGGCAACTCTTCTCTTTTGGCTTCTCCTCCGGTGCTCTGCTGTTGACCTCATGAAGGACTTGCAAATGTTTGCCTTGACAGATGCCACATAGCTTCTTGAGGGTACACTGTACCGCCTGATGGTACATTCCAGCATTTGTTATTGGACCAGATCCACTCAGTGACTCGGGCCTTAGTGAGCTTCTGGATGGCTGAGCACTGGTTGAGGGGTAATGCGCGTTGTTGTCGCAGTAGGGACAATATGCATTTGCTTTAACAATCCTCTTCTCTGAAGTGGCATATAGCTCTCTTTCCATAGGTGTCTTTAGTTCCATGGAGAACAGATGTTGTCCACCTTCCACTACAACCCTCTGACCTCTGTCTTTGGTTCTCTTTCTGTCCTTTCACTGTAAAAAAAAGAACAGTTCCATTAAGAACCTCTAGGTTACTCCAAGAACCTAGGAGATCCTCCAAGAACTCAAACGTTCCTCAATGCTCTTAGAGGTGCCTGCAAGAACTTTTGGGATTCCTCAGTATGAAAACTGGATCCTCAAAGAACCCAATTAAATTAAGGTTCCTAGAGGATCTTTTGGCTACTACATTTGGATTTCCAACTATAAGGAAATTCCTGTAAAATCAAACCCCAGGATTGGATATCACTCTGAAATACTTTCAAATTGACTGACAGGTCATGCCACACAGGGACTAACACTGGACAACAACAGTTTGTCATGAAGTAGCAGGAATGGGTGGACCCAAATGCAGAGACTAGGAAGTAGGGCTGAGGAAAACCATCTTTATTTCAAGACTGGCAAGGCAAAAACAAAAGCAGGCTGAGCTGAGTAAACTGAATACAAAAACAACTGAGCAGGCAGCATGGAAACTGCACAAACACGACAGGACAGAACAGACTTGACTTTACAGGACAGAACACAGGATCCAACAAAGAGTGACTGCAAACCAAGACTTAAATACTAACTGAACTAACAGATGTAGCACCCCAACACTCTATATTATGCCTATGTTGCTGATAACTAACTTTAAACTGAAATGCTGGGGTGCTTGGGTTTGTTTGCAAAGGTAGCTGCCACGAAGGTTTACCTGTTTTGGGTGCAACAATACCCTAATAAACAAATGTCAAACTTAATAGTATATTTATTAATATCAAATTTTATGTGTTTTAAATAACTGACCCAGACAACTTTTGTTTAAAAGGAATAACAGTTTACTAATCTTTTTTCTTTTCATTTGTTTTTGTTAAACCACAAATAATATTTACCTTTTTAGTTGAAATGAATCAAAACACAAAATAACACAAATTAGACCCCTTCAAAATGATAAATAATAACTTTCTAAATAAAATAAAATGAGCTTTTGCAAAATTAGCAAATCAATAAATCTTGAAAAAAATGCAAACCTTGGCTTATACGAAAACATTAGAATCCAAAAATCAAATCTCCTTAATTTTCTTTGGCACGATCCGAATTTCTTTTCACTTTGTCTACTATTCCCTATAGCAACTCAGATCAAATACTTCAATGAACTCTCAGTATCAGTGGGCCCAAGCACACACTCACACGCACACAAAAATAAAGGAAGTTGCAGGCCTGTGTGTCGTTAGGGTGCGGTGCGGCTGACTTATCCTCAAAGACAGAAAATCCAATTTACAGTTCGGTGTCAGACACGGAGAAACAGTCCGTGGTCCGAGGGATGAAACCAGACAGCAGCAGAGATGAAGACAGTTCGATGTCAGTCCTGGACCAACACTTTGTGGTCCGAAAGATGAAACTAGACGCAGCGGAGGTGAACTCTCCGTCAGAAAGCACACAGACAGTCCTGGTCAGTAATGGCGTCCTCTGGTTCAGAGCTAACAGACTTAAGCTTAGCACAGCCATGCACTCACACAAAACTGTCTTGCTAATTAACTGTGATAAAGCAAAATTTGTGCGTAGTTGACTATAGCTACACTTTTCTTCTATTTAGCTAAACATACACCAAAATATCTTACCTAGCGTTTCTCTGCATTTCTCCTGCTCCGTCTGTTTCTCTCTGTTTTCGCATGTCTCTCCCGATTTTTTTCTAAATCCTGCCCTCCATGGCTCTCTTCCTTACCTAAGACCAATTAACACAGGTTGCACTGACTGATACATCAGTAACCAATCAAACAAAAATAACCGAAACTAAAGGCACAATCTGTTCTTTTTTTTTTTTTTTTAAATTCTTTACTACATTGTTTGCCTAGAATATTGTTTAGAACTGTTTATTTTCACTACTGACTGAACTACTTGTTCAGCTTGTGAACATAAAAAAGTCTAATGTCACTTAACATTAAACTGTAAGTGTGTCACATGCCTATCTTAAAGTGTGTATGTGTGTGTTTTGGGGTACACTTCAATATGCTCTCTTGTAATGTTGCTTTGAATTCTGAATTCTTGGGTCACATGGTTTTAGGACAACCTTTACTAGGCTAACCATTTTTGTAAAGTGAAGGAAGGCTGCACAGCCTATGTAGTTCCATGTAGCCAGATTAGTTTTGGAATGAGATTTATTTGCAAAGTCATCACAATGAGTGTAAATAGCATTTTCCCCCTTTTCTCTTTTTTCCCATGACCTAGATCATGAAAATGAATCTGTCAAAGTCCTTGCTACTGTCTTTAAAAATAAAAAAAAATGCTCAAGGAAGATTTATTCTGTTCACAGTACTGAACATCTCATAAAACAAACCATGTCAGAGCAACTAGGTTTTGAATTTGACAGAGTTCTGAAATATCATGGATTTCCAAGAATTTGTTGATGTTGACAGAAATGTAGAACTTGAGAGATTTCAGGTCTTCATGTCAAGCACAGAAGCACTACCCCAAACAAATGCTGGAGAGGCCCATCAAATCCAGGTATTTTGTTTTTGTTCTATATATGCATTATTCATGTGAGTATATTCTGGGGTTTTATTACGGCTTGGCAATATGACCTGAAATTCATATCACTGCATATTGTCACATGTACCAGGTAACAATAAATGAAATGACAATTCATTTTTAAACTCCAATACACAAGTAATACATTCTCTATCGTGTTTGCCCTCTGCCAACATGTTTGTCTTTTAACATGTAATTTGTTGCTTCACATTCAGTTGAATTAAAGGGGCACAAAATGAAATGGCTTATGTATTGGAGGAATGCATTCACCTAACATCAATATGGGAAATATTGGCTTGGTAAGAGATCCATAATGTTTGCATCAGTGAATCTTTGGTTTATCACTCAGCCCTGGGTTCTATACTGTGCATAATAGTATTTTAAAGGTAAAATTCACCTCTATCATGTCTCCCTTTACCTCCATCAATGAAGCATCTTCCAGCGCCAGATGAACAGGAACACCTGCAGTATCTACTTCAAAGCAGAGCACTGGAGATACTTCAAGAACAGAGAAGGAACACTTAAAATAGAGTTAAGGAGGCTCCTTGTCAAAGTATGCATAAGTCACTTGGCTTTTTAAGCATGGATTTTAAGTATAAAACTCAAAAAAATATCGGACCACCTTGAATTTTTTTCAATGGTCTTTGCCCTAGCAGATGACAGTTTTGATACTGAAACTGAATTTCAAGCCTGATTGGAGTTCAATGTCTGTGGATTTTGCTTTTTTCTTTTTTTCTGGAAGAACATATTTTGTGTTTGTGTCTCTTTCCTTGACTGCCCCTCAGGTGGCCTTTAATGTGTCTCATGATAAATGCATTTAATGACTGTTACATCATCTGACTGTGAAGGTAGATATTAGAATTTTTAGCTGCTAGACTTTAGCAGCTCCTTTCTAAATTTTATTTCAGTGTGTATTTTCAACACTTCAACACACTCAAAAATGTTTTATTGTTGAGATCATTATTTTTATAATCTAAAGAGCATTTTTATGATCCATCATCACATACTGGATTCTTGGAAATGAGGCTGCGTAACATCTGCCAAAACCCAGAAACAGGTCAACGTCATTATACAAAGCACAAAATAAGCTGCAACATTGGACCAGGATGACAACAGGACCAGGGGCAGAGCAGTGTGGCCAGTTAGTAGATCACCCTCATGAAACAGCCTGCTTCAGAGATCATTCCTTCAGTCAAATCAGCAATGGAGAAGATGTACACCAGATGTAGATCATGGATATCTAAGAAGACTCCCACAATGGCTGAAATCTTCAACGAATACCCATGCTTCTTGGACATTCCAAGTCTGGTAGGTCTCTTATTGCAGCTCAGTCATTATTCATTATTTCCTTTCACTTAAAATATTTTAATAGACAATGCAAAAGTTACCCCTGTCTTTTCTCTTCCTAAATGTTTTCATATGTGTGATGACTCATCTTGAACTCAGGGGAGTATACAAAAATGTATCCCATCAGAGGTGATTTTAGGAAACTAGCTAACAGCTCCCATCATATAAAACCACACATGGTTGCTTGTGGGTCGTAGTAGCCAACAGAGCAGTATCATAGGGGGAGATGTGTGTTTGGATATCATACGGAAAAAACTTTATTGCCAAAGACAGTGGCTGAAGTGTATTTTGTCCTTTTCTCCCTCATGATGCAGCAACAGCTGAGTGAGGTGTGTGTGGAGGCCAACAGTCCTCTACAGTATCTCACTGTATTTGCAAAGCCACACTTACCTTTTAGTGGTCCAATTAAATCTGAAGGATTTGATTTCAATCGCCCTAATAATTGTGCACAACCCATTTGTTCTGTTTCCCTAGGAAATGTATCACAGTACAGAACCTAAAGACACTCTAAAGAACTTCTGTTTTATAGTGACTTTAAGGGCAATGTGCAGTGATTTCATTTCCACAGGAAACTCTGGTAAACAGAAATAGCTTGAGGCTGCTTATTGACATGAAATCTGCAAATAAATTAAAAGATAATAAATAAAGCACATTTTTAACTGTTCCAGTTATCCACTCTGTAAAGAATTTTGGTGGTGGAAAATAGCAGCTTGGTGTGAATAGAAGGCATGTTTTAAATGTATCCACATTAGTGTGAACATGAAAGAGGAGAGATGGGAATAGAAAGGAGGAGGTGGGTTTTGCATGTATCTATTTTGTGTATTGAGAGAAGACCAGTCTGATCCCCCTGTGCCTCTATTAGTAGCTGAGCTGATGTCCAAACACTTGCTAGCATGTGTGTGCGTGTGTATACTGTGTGCCTCCCTGTTGAGCTGTGTTGAACCTCTTCAGTACAGCTCTTCTCAGTTACAGAGCTGCCAGTGTGGACACAGAAACCTTGCTTTCTCTGACAGTCATGAACATATCCATGAATACTAATGTTCTGCGAGTGTCTTCATCTACTGCTGGCTAAAGCCTACACTGGAGGAAACAGGCACAATAATGAAACTGTACATACTGTATCATAAGTCATTCAAGCTTTTATCTATCTTTCAATGCAAAAATTGATATCAAATTGATTCAAAATAGTTGCCATACAATTATTTATACCAGCTATTCATTTTTTTGCACATTATTATCAATATCAACAATTTAATTGACATTGCTGATATCATCACTGTTGTTCTTGGTATCTAACACTGTTTTTTACAAATAAACTTTTGGTATCCAATACTCAATTTTTCATCTCAAGAGATGGATATCAACATTCAAATTAAATTATTTCTTTTTAGAAAATTGTTAAAAGTAACAATTTTTATCAGGAAACAATTTTTAATTTATCCACTGTCAGACCATTGTGCGATCAAATAAAAAAAAAAATCAAAAGTTTTCTTCTAGGTTTAAATGTAAATGTTCGTAATTACACTGCAATCAGATTTATTGTTTGCTGTTTTGGCTGGTTTGATTTGTTTTGATTCAACACGAAGAGGCTGCTACAGTGGGTCAGGCAGAGAAGAGCAACAAGCAATACAGGTGACACAGATGATGGCCTGATCACTGATTGATGCCATTATCCTATAAGATGCCTTGTATGATGTCAGGAAATATATATCAAGTGGTTTCCAACCCATTATTCCTGCCACTAATGAAGATATGAGCTGAAACATTGGGATTTGATTCTGACTCTGATTTGTATAAAGTAAAAGACTATAAAGGAGCATGTCTCTGTGCTGTTCTCCTCCTTAAAAGTTTTGATCAGTGAAAAATGAATAAAATCTAAAATAGCTTGCCATTAACTGGTTGGAGCAACTACTATACTGTGCATCTGCTACAACACACTGGGGCAACATATAAACACATTCTACCACTGTACAAACTGTTGACTGTCTACTTGATAACAATGATCAGAGCTCCTTACATTTAACCAGATACCATAACAAAAGGAAGCTGTGTAGAATTTTCTGTAATTTGGAGTAATTTCAAATGGGGAATAGGGTTTTTCCTATTGTATTCTGGTTCCCCTTACTTTGGGGTTTCAAGTTGATTTTTCTATAATCTCTCTACACAGTGTCCTCTTTCTGTCCAGCCACCATAGTCCAGATGAGATAAGTTTATCAAAATGTTGATATACTCATCTGATTCACCTTCAATTCGTACCATGTGCTCAGAACAATGATCTTAACAAGCTGTACCGAGTGTTTTACGAACTTCTTAGCCCTGGGTTTCTCCTCTCAGGCTAAATACAGGTTGCCTTACCTTGTTGGCAGACATTGTTTACACCAGATGTAGCCTGAAGGGAATACCTGCAGACATTATTCAGGGCAGGACAGAAAAAGTTCCACTTCCTCTGCATGTTTTTTGGATTAAAAAAAAAATCATTTCATTTAGGGAAATATTGTAAACGTTCTTGGTGAACACTTGGGCACATGCATCTGCATGGGTGTTTGTCACCAGAAGCTCTCTCAGAAATTAAAATTTTTATCCAGTTTTAAACCACATTTTTATGATACACTTTTAGATCCGGATTGTTTTACATACAGATGTCACTCATTTCAATCGACGTGATTACCGTGGTAATGCCATGGCAGCAGTGAAGGGGGGGATAGCATACAATTGCATAGCAACAACCATCAGGTGGCACATATGAGCAGTCAAGATGCAGCGTCTGTCTGTCTCTCTGTAGAGCAGTCAATACAAAATGATGACCATAATCGGCAAGCAGACTTGACAGGGGAACAGAAAAATGCTGTGAAAATGTTTTGGAATTAGTCACAGCACTCTGTTATATATGCTGCCAGGCCTGTATAGTATACTTACGCATTACACAGTCTTAATTTCATAATGGACATTTTTGTCATGATATTTAAACAAACCATCCGTCAACACAGTTTAGACCTCAATATATGAAATATGGAAATTTGTCCCCCCCAGTATTTGTAATTGACTAGACATCAGATTCCCCCACAAGCTGAAGAAAGCTGATTTGTTCTCCTCGATATTCAGAGTTAATCAACTCCAAAACACACTGGATGTGTATCATTCACAAAAAAACTGCTGTGTCTTGTTTGTGTTCATGTTCAGCACCATTGAAAAGCAGTTGTGATTGTGGTGCCAAAGCTATGGGTCTGTCCTGTGGGCTGCCACTGCTTCAGCCCCAAATGTTCTGAGCATTTTTGATTTTCTGAGCTTTTCCTGCTAGGAAAATGGACTTCGTGTCCTGACAGGCTGGAATTTGTGCAGCCTGCACCGACACAATTATCCTCCCTCTTTCTTTCGCTCTCAACCCAACTGGTCAAGGCAGATGGCAACCCACCTAGAACCCAATTCTACTTGAGGTTTCGTCCCAGTAAAGGGGAGTTTTTCGTTGCCTCTGTCACCGAGTGCTGGAATTGTTGGGTCTCTGTAAATTAAAGAGCATGGTCTAGACCTGCTTTATGTGAAAAGTGCCCTGAGATGACTTTTGTTGTGATTTGGCGCTATATAAATAAAATTGAATTGAATTTATGAAAAATGATAAAATGCAAAACAAAACTAGCAACAAAAAAAAAGAAAAAAAAGAAATACAAGTTCACTAAGTGACAACCGCTCAGAATCACCCAGAACTCCCTTCTGTGATGTAATATGACGCATTGTTGAAAAAAAGCTTGTTTTGAGGGCGCTGCTCAAAATGCTAACTTTTCGGTCCTAATTTCTGCCTTTATGTCTCATTAGACATAAAGGCAGAAATCATTAAAAATCACACATTAACCTTTTACATAATTTTCATGATACATAAACTGTAAGTCCATTAAAAAATTCAACCTGCAAGTTGTTCTTTAAACAGAGAGCTATGTGTCTCCTGCAGAGGCTGCTGCTGTCAAAGTCTATTAGAAGAAATGCACATAACTACACAGTGAGGATGCTAACCAGCTAGTGAGTTAGCTGGCAAACTGTACAAACCTACCACAGTCACTCTTTTCCACCCAGGAGTATTGTTGCTTTCACAAAAGTAGAAAGCCCCTCTTTATTTTCGTAGCCTTGTAAGTTTCTTTCAGTGACTTTTTTCGAGTACCAATGTTAAACTGTATTTGGTGACCCATCAGATATTGTGTATTTTACCCCATTGTTAACCTTTAATATTGTTAGGAACTATTTATATTAACTACTTATTGAACTATTTACATCTGACCCTATTTATGACTAAATTATCTTAATCTCTCTCTCTAACCATTTTTCTTTCTTTATCAAACTAAATTACTTTCAGTTTATTTGCCTTACTGAATTTTTTCACTTAACTTTATTAGAAACAAACTTGTTATACCAGGACTACATAGCTACAGTTTTGTTATAGCACCTATTTGTCTCTGACCTCTGTCCTACCAGCAAATGGTCTGATTAGCCTGGTTGTTTTCTCCAGCTCAAAACAAACTCTTGACAGCCATAACACCAGACCTCTGAATTTGTAGACAAATTTACGGGATTCAGCAGGCTAAATACAGTGAGTGAGTAAACTGTGGTGAATATCTCCTGTCCTAAAGTGCAGGCAGTAGTTCACTAAGCAAGTGTGTCTATGGGCAAAATCCACAAAAGATTGCACGGCTTTTGTGGCCGCTAAACTTGTGCAAATGAGACAAAAAGATAGCGTGTAATTCACAAAGCACCTGCAAAGGATGAAGTGCACCACAAACTGTGCTGCTAAGCAAATGGCATCATGATGTGCCTGTGCTGTTTGCATGTATGTAAATTAGGTAATATTCATACGTTCGGCCCCTTTCTATGCAAATAAGCCTTGTTGCAAAAACACTCAAATTCACAAAGACCAGCGCTAATTGCCACACACAGTTAGGGTGGAGTTATTAGCGTCTTCAGAGAGTTGGTGTCAACTGTGCACACACTCACTCCTCACACACACACTGTCTCTCTCTCTCTCTCTCTCTCTCTCTCTCTCTCTCTTTCTTTGAATTTTCAAGCTTATGAGGCTTGAATAATATTGAATTGATATTAAATGATGGGTGAAATCGTCTGACATGGGGGGGTGGGATCAAATGGGTATGGGGTGGCAGGCTTATCTCAGACTTTCAGCTACTTAAAAATAAAAATGTCCTGACAGCTCTGATGGAGCTCAGGATTCATCCATAACGACTTCTTTACGACAAACAATTCCACTGTATAAACCTGAATATGTATGTAACAGCTGACCTGTGTAGATGTGTAGCAGAAAACAGAACATTAATTACCGCCAGAACTTGACCAATCCGGTGTTAATGAAGTTACCGCTGCTGTGTCACATGCGTAAGTGTGCACAATCTCTTTATCAGTTTGGAGACGCAGTTACGTTTTCAGCTTCTGTGTGATGCTGCAGCCAGCTGTGGGCAACAAACAGAACATTATTGCTGATGTTTCTGTGAAATCCCAGATAAATTCAGTGACACCTGAATAACATCAGTGTTTCCCCCATAATTGTACAGGCCTGGTGGGCTGCCAGGCCAACGAGAACCCACGCCAGGCCAAAAATATTTCTTTAAATGCAAAAATTCAGAGATAAAACAACATTGTCTCTTACTGTTCATCCAGTACCACAGTGGAGAAACAGCTGAATAAATGTCATGGACAAACTAACTGAGGGCCAGCAGATGAATATTAGCTTGAACAAAGAAAAGTCTTGCGAGTTTCATTCACCACAAACATAAAAAGACACAAATATCTCATATTTTGGCTAAAGTTTTCATCGAAGTTAGTCATAAACTTTGAATTGCTGCTTCTGCAGTCTTCACATCTTGTGGAGTCAATGAGCAGAAATACGGACAGTGGACCCCAAATTGTGGTCAGAAGGGGGATTACATCCACAGTGATAAGGACAACCATAGAGAATGAATTGAAAAAGTTAAGAGAGTTAAGCATGATTATTCTCACAGCACTGCCCAGTTGGGTTGCACACTATGTCCTCAGTATGACCCCTATTGAACATGGGCCCTGGGGTGGTCGCCTCCTCTGCCCCCATGGTCACTCCACTTATGCTGTTTAATGTTGTAAACAGACCCAAGGTTCTTTGTTCCACACAACAGTACTTATAAAGACAAAACTACATTTCACCTTCATCATCTGCAGCACAGCAATATGTCTGTGTCATTGTTATGCAATTATGTGGAAAAGGTTGTATCTAACTCTGTTTTCATGGTGATGAAAACAGAGTTGTTGATGATGTGTTGGCACTGAAGAGACATGGAACTCGAGTGAATACTCCACATTGGATTTTGGATAGTTGTGGGATAAACAAGTTAAAGCTGAGGTCTTCAAACACTCTAAAAATCTCTTTTCAGCTATATTCCTGGGTATTTACCCAATCCCAGTCACTAGAAGAAAGGCAAGTTCACAAAACAACCACCTGCATCACAGGCTCCACTTAAAGCACAAGCTGGACAAGGCTGAGATTGAATTCCCTCAGGAGAAGAGATTCTCACATCAAGACCTGTCCATTTTTTATAAACAACATTCTGGTGAAATACCTTTTTGATGCTGCTTTTCATTGAAAAAGCTGTTTTCACCCAGAATGTACCTACAGTTTCCAACAATTATGTCTGTGCTTGGATACATTTTTTAAAATTTATTTACGTTCTTAAAAAAAGTAATCATGCATTCTGACAAAGATCATGACCAATATTTTATAAGACCCATTTCACAGTGTGAAATGGAATGATCCTGTAACAACACAGCACATTGTGTTGCTTCAGTGCAATGCTGTTATGTTGTTGTGTGCATGGTTTCCTTGTCTGTCCTTCCTCTGTGTGTGAATGGTGTGACGTGAGCTGTGTAGGTTGTGGAGTTCCAGGATAAGAGTCTAGAGCCATGCTGACAACTCTGTAAGGCTGTGCTTAACCACAGTGGTATGTAATATTTCAGTCTGACCATCAGACAGACCAACATTACCATCCCTAGAGCCGTGCTGTGGCTGAAACCTTGCAATTACTGAGCTTGGTCAACAGATCCTTCCTCATGACAACTGAGCAAACTACACCTGAGGATGTGTGATATGAAAGCTCTGGAAAAAGTAAGTGGACCTTGAGTTAGGATTGTTTTGTCAAACTATTTTTTTATTACTGGATTTTTACTGTATGTGATTGAATTGTTGCATTTGAATTTTATTTTTGTAAAGTAATAATTGTAACTGAAATTTTTGCAAAGCCAAAAACCAATATCATTGTTTTATTATGGTCATCAGTGAGAGTAAGTTCTCAGAAAAGTCCAGACTAACATCACGTGATGCACCTTCTTCTGCAAACAGAACTTACTAAAGCATGCTGAAACTATACATGTACAGAAAAACTACAAACACAGGAACCTTTTGAAGCACTGCATTCTACACACATATGGAGCAACAGAACTCTTTCAGCACACTACTCAAAGTGGAGGAGGAAATATCAGGCTGGAGAAAGAGAAAGAAATTGCACTTGATTAACCTCTGGCAACCCCATTTTCTGCTGTGGGGACTGGGTGTTGGATGGCACACAGGCCGCAGCCCATACGTCATACAGGACACACTTTCATTAAATAGTGACCCCATAGGGTGACTGAGAGGTCATCCTGACCTCAGCACCATCCCCATCCACAGAACAGATAACAAGCCTTCCACTGGTACTGTAGTCAACAGTCAGTATAGTCATAGACAAAAATGGTGCAAGCCTATAGGAGGAGGCCCCTTATACAGTATTCCTGAATCAGACCAGACTGGGTTAAGACCCTGGCCTGTCCATCAAACTAGACCTAAGTAATTTGATTGTCATGGTCTGTGATATGCAACTGTTTTAGTCACAGGAATATCAGCAAGGTGCTGGGACATTTTGTGAAATGAGCACCTCACAGTTGTTGGTAAGAAAACAGCTTGATTTGAGCTGCATGACAATACACATGGACTCTGTCCAAATGGTTTAGGTCTCAACCAATACTGGACCCTGTCATTCTTTAATTGATCTAAAAGCATTAAAGATCAGGGACTCTGGACTGGACAAGGTCTTTATCTAGGGAAGTTTTAGATGATGCAGTTCCCTGTTGACAAAATACCCAGATTTGTTAAGCTTTTTTATCTTTCCTCACCCCCTTTTTTTTTTTACTATCAAAGAACAATGGAAAACATATAGGTAACAGGCTTCTCATTTAAAAATTGTACTGTTTCTGCCAACAAAGTGTGATTAGACATCTTTGAGTTGTAGTTATTTTAGCCTTTTTACTTGCAAATTCAGTAACTCATGTTGATGACCACACAGCTAAGCTGGTGAAATGTTGAAGGGTAAACATAATAAGATTCGACAAGGGATAACGATTCAGATTGGATAAGTGGATTCAGTGCCGGATTCAAATTTGATAAAATGCTATCAAACCTAATCCCTATTTCACCTCACCAGACATTAGAAATATCAAAACATAATAATAATGCAACCTTCTCCACCAATAATTATCTCCAGACTGCAGGAAATAGTGGCACTTTTTAATGTTTTTTTGTGATGTGGATCTGTTAATACATAACACACACACACACACACACACACACACACACACACACACACAGGTACATCCTCACACAATGAATTTGCAATATTATCTGCAATGCTAAATGCTTAAGTATGTAATATTTTACTGAAAAGGGGAAGAGCAACAAGGATTGACTTTCAAAGCGATTAAATTAAGTAATTGAGACACAGACATTTAGTCAACATAATTAGATAGTTCAAAAAGTTCTACCCCCAGAGCAGGAACTTTTTTGGGCTGGGAACTAAATTTAGACCTTGATAAGTTCCTATTAAGTTTCCTCAAAAATATATATTTTAACTTAATTTATCCTGACAAAGTTTACATTCCTTTCAAAATTAACATCAGCTGACTTTTTCATGGGATGAACACATAAACACGTCCATATTTGTGTAATTTGTGATGAACTGACAGTTCATATTATCCACATTGCCCAAGCATGAAATGAATGTTTCAAAGTGCAGTTTTTCTTTTCAAAGATATCATTACACATGATAGGCTTAAGTTTGAAAAATACAATATCTAATATATATATATATATATATATATATATATATATATATATATACATACATATATGAGCAGGGCCCAGAAAGGAATTGGTAGTAATACCAGGGGTGCTAAGCACCAGCTACTGGTTGATAGAGCAGTCACCCAAGACTACAAGACCAGGCAGACCAACCTGTGCACTGCCTGGATTGATTACGAGAAGGCCTATGACTCAATGCTACACACTATCCCCACTATGCACTATCCCCATTGCTGTTCTGCATAGGCCTGAACCCTTTCAGCTAGATCATCTCAAAGAGTGGCTACAGGTACCGGCTCCGAAGTGGAACAATGATCAGTCACCTCCTGTACATGGATGACATCAAGCTGTATGCCAGGAATGAGCGAGACATCGACTCACCACCTCACCAGATCTAGGTATTGAAGAGAGGGAAGATGATCAGGACCGAGGGGATTGAGCTACTAGAAGGCAGCATTGCAGATGTTCAGGACAGCTACAAATACACAGAGTAAGGCAGGTCCTGAAAAGTCGGCTGAATGGGAAGAACAAGATACGGGCCATCAACACGTACACCCTGCCAGTCATCAGATACCCCGCTGGTATAATAAGCTGGCCAAAGGAGGAGATAGAGGCCACTGATATCAAGACAAGGAAACTCCTCACAATGCATGGAGGGTTTCATCCCAAGTCCAGCACCCTGAGACTCTACACTAAGCGGAATGAGGGAGGCCGAGGACTGGTGAGCGTCAGAGCCACTGTTCAGAATGAAAAAACCAACATCCAGGAATACATCAGAAAGATGGCCCCCAAAGATGAGCTGCTAAGTGAATACCTCAGGCAACAGAAACCCGTTGATGCAGAGGAGGAGGAGGAACCATCATGGAGGGACAAGCCCCTACACAGCATGTACCACCGACAGATAGAAGAAGTGGCTGATATCAAGAAATCCCAACAGTGGCTGGAAAAGGCTGGACTGAAGGACAGCACAGAAGCACTAATCATGGCAGCACAAGAACAGGCACTCAGTACAAGATCAATAGAGGCCGGGATCTACCACACCAGACAACATCCCAGGTGCAGGCTGTGCAAAGATGCTCCTGAGACAGTTCAGCACATAATAGCAGGGTGTAAGATGAAGGCAGGAACAGCGTACATGGAATGCCATAACCAAGTGGCTGGCATAGTGTACAGGAACATCTGCACTGAGTATGGATTGGAGGTCCCAAGGTCACAATGGAAGACACCTCCTAAGGTGGTTGAGAATGACCAAGCCAAGATCCTGTGGGACTTCCAGATCCAGACTGACAAGCTGGTGATGGCTAACCAACCGGACATCTTGTTGATCGACAAACAACAGAAGAAGGCAGTGGTGATAGACATAGCAATCCCAAGCGACAGCAACATCAAGAAGAAGGAACAAGAGAAGATCGAAAAACACCAAGGGCTGAAAGAGGAGCTAGAAAAGATATGGGGAGTAAAGGCAACAGTGGTGCCAGTGGTAATTGGAACACTGGGGGCTGTGACCCACAAACTGGGAGAGTGGGAGAGTACAACATCTGAGGTCTCTGTCCAGAAGAGCGCAGTTCTAGGAACAGTTAAGATACTGCGCAGAACCCTCAAACTCCCAGGCCTCTGGTAGAGGAGCCATACTTACACTGTGTTTCATACTATGATTGTACACAGGCTGAGATATGTACAACTTCGAGCCCACCACATGAGGTCATCAGCAACAACAGCAGTCCTGCAATGAGATTCATAACCAGCAGGCAAACTCTGCCAAGCGTCATTTAGTTTATTTTCTGGATTTTCAGGGCACTGGCTAAAATGGCATATTCACAAAAACACATTTTTATAAACACGATGGCTGTTTTGGTGGACTTTTACAATCTCCAACCTTTAGGTGCTGCTTTATCCTGGTGCCCTGCCTGGGAGTGCTGGTCAGTGTTTTGAAGCCATCTTAGAGAGAGGGGGTCCTCTTGGGGAGCTGGTCCAGTGGACTGACCTCAGTGTGTATCTGACCATCCTGGGCCATAACCTGACTCTCAGTACCTCACAGCATCACCTCCACAGGTTGACACCACTGTTGAATACCACTAGTTTATTTCATTGAATTAAAAAGTGTGTATGTTTGTTTTGGAAAGTCATGTCTCTGCACAGAAGTACAAGTATTTTAAAAGTTAATTGGATAACTTGGTTTGGATAATAATATGTATCAGCCTGGCTGGTCGGTGATCACTTTATACTAAGGGGACAAGAAGGGTTAAAAGAACAATGCTGGAAGATGCTCAACAATTACTGGTTACTGGTGTACGAGTTTCTTGAACCTGACAACATGTCAAATCGAAGCTTGGTCAGGACCCCCTGGCGTCACTTTTTAACGCACTTTTTAACCCTTTACCGTCATTTTTCAATGCGCAGTATCACGGCAATCACTGTTAAAAAATAATTATATTTTATGGTGTGACAACACAGTGGTTAAGGTCTGGTTAGGTTTAGGCACAAAAACCTCTTGGTTAGGGTTAGGGAAAGATCATAGTTTGGGTTAAAATAAAAAATAAAATAAAAACGTTAAGGTGGTCTCCAACCATGCTCTGTGCTGATGTCCAACTTTCTGCCAACAACATTACAAGCCATCCACCGACCCCTCCACCTCCTAATAAGAAAGTCAGCTTATATAGAAGTCATGTGAAGTACGTTACACCAGAAATGGTAACTGAAGTAATTGTTTAACTAAACAAAATATATGAATGGTCATACTCAAATTAATTATTCTTTAATGGATTTAGTTCACTTCAGTCATAGTCATAGTAGTTAATTTTTTATCTTGGCTGAAATTCACCATGATTATCCTCTCCAGGCAACGCTAGTCCCTGAATATATACCAGCATACACCAGCCAAAAACATTACTGTTGGCTGGTCACCAGCATGACCAGCACAATACCAGCTTAAACCAACAGGTCACCAACAAAAACTACCAGCATAGTCTGGTAACCAGCAAGACCAGCCAAAAAGTACCAAAACACACTCTAAGCTGGTCACAAGACCAGCAAATTGACTAACAAAGCTGGTCTGTGCTGGTCACCAGCAAAACCAGCTTTGGTTTATGCTGTTTTTTTCAGCAGGGTTGTAAATTTATTTTGAAATTCACAATGATGATTTAGACATTTAGTTAGTATGGTTTTTGCATTGGTACATATGTTACAACTCAGAGGCTGTTTGAGCATTTTTCTGATGTGTAATTTGTATATGCTTTAATACTGTGCTTGTATTGCAATCCCTCTAGGGTTCCTGCTGTGGTCTCTGCGTGTGATGGGATGCAGGTGGGCTGGGGCTAATTGAATGATTGTGACTGTGCGAGTGTATGGGTTGTTCCAGAGAGCTGATTGGTTCCAGTCTCTAAGCTTGCCGTTTTAAGGCCAGCTTCTTCCAGCTCCTGCAGGCTCATCTCTCTCCACTTGTCACTCCAACCAATGTGTCAGCTAACATGTTCCGGTGTGTAATGTTGTATGTATCTTTGCTTATATGAAATACCAGCACAGGTTTGTAGGGGTGGGTAGCAATTTTATTTAATCCTATTTTCTCCTGTTTTTGTCGAATTAGGAGTTATGTTAGTGGCTTGTCTTTTTGTTCCTTTTTCTTTGAGTAGGTAAGTTTAGGTTGCTCAGCTTTAGTTCACTTCTGTTTGTTATTTTGCTGTTAGCCCACCCTGAAGACCAAAATATTTTAAATAAAACCTTTTATGGGCTGCTAATTCCTTGTTGCTGGTGGTTCTTGGGAGCTGGGAAGAAGGGAGTCTCATTCTTTTCATGTCGCGCCAGGGTTTCCCCTAGGCCAGGTCGTAACACATATTTTACTTTGACTCAACGACATTAGAAGTGCTAAGCTGCAATGCAGCGCTATGTCATTTTTTACAGAGTCCTGCCCTCACACCCTGTGTGGTGTTATTGGCTGGGGGCTACACACCCACTGCCAAAAGGTTGACGCCCAGAAATGTCCCAAACATAGCAAAATAATAAAATAAGAAAATACAGACAGAGGGCAGGGTCTCTGCAGATAGAGACAAAGCCACACACCTCTAGTGGGTCATAAGTGATGACTGAGAGGGATTTTTTATGTATGAGTCTATACATTGTTTTTTAGGAAAATCCTACACATTCTGCATTTAAGGCAGTCCACCACAGTCATGATGAAATAAAGCAAACACACAAGTTTTCAAACTCTTTTCCTGTGACGTTATTAAAAACCATCAAATAGAAGTGTTTGATTAATTCATGTCTGTTTCTGGATTCCACTTTTTGATAAAAAGAACTGGAGAAACCACTAAATTACAGCTGTCTAACTTCTTGAACTGAATGTGAAAACAGGCATGTCCCACACAACACATACTAATTCAACTATTAACATCAAACATTATTAACTCTCATCAAACATTACTGCAGAAACCTCAGTATTATCTTTGATCTCAAATTCGACCAGCATATTAATTCTGTCCAATCATGTTTTATCCAACTCCAAAAAAAAAAAAAAAATCTGGTCATTTTTATCTGTCAAGAACTAAGACCTGTCATAGGAGATCAGGGAAGCTATCGCTTTTTCTTCTTTTGTTTCTAAGCTCCTGACAGATACAAGTGCATTAATTTCATCCCAGTTAGAATACTGCAATGCTCTACTCATGCCTCAACCAGCAAAACCAACAAAAAAATTTAATGATCACTTTTAAGGGGGTTAGCTCTTGAATATATAACTGACCTCCTGACCCCCTACAAGCCTGAATGCAACCTGAGATCCTCTGGTAGGTCATTCCTGGCCATTCCTCAGCAGACTTAAAAACTTTTCGGTTCAGGCTCCTCAGTTGTAAAATGACCTGCCAGAGGAGATCAGGGAAGCTAACACACTGGGCCCTATCTTACGCCTGGCGTAAAGCAGCACCAAGCGTGACGTAATTGTCTTTGTTAGTTTAACACCGATGCAGTTGTCATTTTCCCGTCCAGCGCCCACGTTGTTTAAATAGGAAATGCACTTGCGCCCATCAGAGCGCCCATGGGCGTGTTGGTCTTAAAATGAGGTGTGGTCAGGCGCATTGTTATCTTGAGACAGCAGAGAGCGATTGTGCTATTGACCAACAAAAACATGGTCTAAAGTCAATGGCGCAGTGTTTCGTCATCATTTTAAGGGCGCATTATTATAGTAATGTGCACCTACATAGGCGGGTGCACAACATACACTCTGCTTGTTACACACACAGGACACACAGCAGTGCATAAACATGCAAAAGATGACAAATAAAAGGATTACAATGTGAAAGATTATTTTTGTGTACATTAACATTTAAAAAATACATGTCATAATGCTTAGTCATAATATTTATCAGAATTAACTAATCACAGCAATAATGGATTAAATAGTCTAATTATTTGACCAAATCGTGGCAATAAACAGACGGACAACAACAGATCAAACACAGATCGACTTTCCTGCTGCATCAATACATGATGACATGAGGCAACTGTAGGAACTACCAGTAAGCCTGCCAACATGGCCAAACATTCTATTCTCTGTGAGAAAGAATGAAGGTTACAACATTGCACATAGTGCATTGTACCCAGTTCTATAAGCACAGGTGGAGCCCTCTACCTTGGGACCCTGCTGCTCCTATGCTGTCTGCTGTAGTGGTTTCGGGATGGGAGCTGTAGGGAGCCTTTTATACTGTGTAGGACACACGTAATCAGTAGTTACGTCCTGATTGGCCAGCTACGCACCAGGGGTGGGCCTGAATACAAATACATTATTCGGCAAAGCACAAATAATGAGTTTTTTTTTTACAAACATTTATTTCATACAAATATTTTAAAATTTTGTTTTTGGAAAGACAAAAAACATGTTAAATACCAGCACGCAGGGAAGTTATATTGCTATCTCAATCTCTCTCCTCTGCTCCACTGTTATGTCTATCAGCAGGTCTCAATGAGGGGAGTCACATCCACCTGCTACCTGACACACATTTCCTTATTTGGACATCACTCCTGGAGCTGGGGGTTCCCCGAAGATAAAGCTGAGCTACTGACACAAGCAAAGTGCTCTCAAAGGACTCTCCATAACCTGTTGTTCCCCTTCTCCTTTCCACAAAGTTAGATTGTAAAAAAAAAAGTGCAAAGCAAGAATCCCAATTGAAGTTCTTCCCTACATGTTACACGCTGTGCTGTCTATGGGTTTATAAATTAATAGAAGTCTGGCTCTGCATTTGTGATGCACTTAATTTTAGCTCAGTAGTCAGTGCAGTTGTCTATGATCTGGGTGACTCCAGTTCGACACCCTGTTTGGGGACCTCCTTCGTAAGGTAGTTTATTCATGACCACCTATTGTAACACTTTAATTTTCTAAAACCAAAAGCGTAATAAAAACAAAAACAGGATTTTTAAGCCTCTTTCCACTTTTATTCAAATACAAATATAAATAATTTTGCTGCCACAACAAAGGCAAATACAAATACTTGACCCTCTGCGCATCCCTACTGGACACATACAGTTTAGCTCATTTAAAGAAATGGTTAATTAGGATTGAGCTCTGTCAGCACTAAGACTCAGTTGCACCTTACTGTCCTCAGTTTGTCTGTGCTGAACCTTTCGTCTGCTGTCACCTGTTACTATTGCCAGTCTGCCCTCATTTACCTGCATGTATGTCTTATTGTGGTTTTGCCTTCATTGCGTCAGACTGATTTATGCATTTTATATACTGTGCATGCTTTTTATGTCTGTGCTTCTGCTTTGCATGTTTCAGCTAGTATCTAACAATGCAGCACAATGTGGTCTTATTTAGTCCATATTTGTATCAACATTAATATCTCTCATTTTATTGTTTTACATGTCTCGTATTATGAGCCTCTGTGTTGTGTTTTAAATAGTACCTGACAATGTAGTATAAGGGTGTCCTGAATGATGTTTTTTTTAAATAACATTAATATTCTATTTTCTTTTTATTATTGTTCTGCATGCATATAAATGATATCAATACCTTTGTAATTTCAATTTGATATTGTTTTTAGGGTGACTGTACCAAATGATCCTTGAATTGAGTCCTCTTTTTTCACTTTCAGTACTTCCACTTATGTACATTATATTGCTGATCATCAAAAATTATTTTTTCCCGCCACAGTGTTATTACTACTTTTGATTAAGTAAAGTATATGAGTTCTTTTTCCACCACTGCTCTGTTTTTCTTGTGCACACATACACACACACTCTCTGTATTTATAACAGAGGGCCTTTAGCAGCACCCTATTTTTCCTGAAAGACTTCACCGTAGACTGTTTTGCTGATGACGCCGAATGTGAGGGTACATGGGGTTCTTTTGTTCTAAAATCTTTGTTAGCCTATTGCATTTTACATTTGCATAATAATATCAAGTTTTAAAGACATTACTTATACATATGAAGCACTACTTAAGGCTGTGTGGGCGTGCAGTTTGTTCTCCCTCTATGAACAGCTTGCCTGTTGCAGCCTTTATGAATATAACACCTATTGTGGATTATATAAACTCTCCAAACTCTGCCTATTGTCTCCAGAAGAGCAGAGTCCAGTGTCTTTGTAATCATAGCGACTTTAAGTTTCAATTTCAGGGGTGGATCAACCGGGGTGGCATGGGGTGGTAGCTGCCCCCCCTTAAAATGCCATCACCTGCCACTAGCCATCCCTTCAGCGGGCAGCAACTCTGTTGTTCTTGCTCTTAGTTGCTTTCTACATTTACTATCTTTTTCATCGTAATATGATGTTGTTATTGCTGTTGTTTGTCATTATTTTTGTTTGTTTGTCTATTTGCTTGATTTGTCTTTTATTTATTTTTTTCCTTTCCACTATGTCCTGTTAACAGTATCACCAATAAAAATAAAAAAAAGCAATGCAGTAAAAGTTTATTCAGAGTTTCCACTTTCACCACATTTTCAAAATGAAGCTCATATAAAAAAGGATTTATGCCATTTAATCAGCATTACTGGATAAATACTGGGTAGCTTGGATGTTGGCAACACTATGTGTGGCTTCACAGAGTATAAGTGACACAATTGGTGAATATCGTCTTGATATGCAAGTCTCTACCTAGGAGCCAATTTAAACCCTTAAAGAAAGCTTGTATTGACATAATTACTGATCACCTTGAATCTTATTTCAGAAATCTGTTGGGAAACATTTTGGGGCATGCAGGAGGTTGAAACAGACAGCAAGTGAAAAACAACACACATTCACTCAAACTTTCCACAACATTCAGTGTTAAGTTGCACACCATTATTAATAATGATCACTATTAAGGAAAAATGTTAAGTCACTCTAAATCTTGTAGGAGACACTTGTAAAAATGAAGAGGAAGGGTGAGATCACTGTTTTATTTTCTACCAATGAGGGCACCAACTAATGAACAGAGAGATGCATCAGGAGAATGTGGTGATAGAAAGAGAGCAACAGTGAAAAGGTGGAGGGCAAAGATGACCAGGGAGATGACAAGGTGGAAGAAGAACACCAGTGTTCTTTTTCTAATATTTACATATACATATATATAAATATATATAAAAAGAGTGGATTTTTCTGAATAAAAAGAGTGAATGTTTCTCTCTTGCAGAATACACTGTTCAGTAACTTAGAGTGGGGGTGTTACATGCTCCCCCCCTGCTGGATATGATGTGCATAACCATTGACATTCCACTCATGAGTTCTCACTTAGGTGGCCTTGATCCAGCTTGATTGAGGGAGAACCAATAAAGAGTTGGCAGGAATTTGGCTCACTTTCTCTTCTCCACTTCCCAGCCTTGGCAGCAGCTGCTGTTTTTGTGTGTTACTGTTATGCTTCAGCTTTTTGCCTCTGTTAGTCTTTCATTTGTTTGGTGGGTCCAGTAGTACTATTTTACAGCTTTATTTCTGTTATGTTTAGATTTCATGTTGGGTTAGGTTAGAAGGGAGAGTCCAGATCCTATGACCCTTTGTGGGTTGGTCTGGGTGTCTTCCCTTCGTTTTGTTCATTTTGGCCACACATCAGTGGTGGGGTGGGCTTGGTTAGTTTTGTTAATAAATTGGTTTGACTTTTCACATATATATATATGTGTGTGCGTGTGTGTGTGTGTGTGTGTGTGTGTTTGGTAGATTATTTCTTTGTTGTAACAAAGCTTCTCGGCAATAAATGTTATGCCGTTGGAAAGCCTGTTTATTTCCCTTTTAAATGGTGCCACATTTGTAAGGAGCATGCATTTGTAGGATGAGCAGCAGAGCTGAGTATGTGGGTTGCGGCCATGAAAAATTTGCCAAATCTTCTCTAATCTACTAAACACAAATTTTCTTACTTTTTGTGCTAAATTTATATATATATATATATATATATATATATATATATATATATATATATATATATATGGGTCCATGGCTGGTTGGATCCTTTTGTGCTAAGTTTATATATATATATATATATAGGAGGCTGAAGAAACTTTTTTATTTAGAGATGTGCAGGGCAGGTGTGGAGGAAAAATGGGCTGGGGAGGACTGCAGGAACACAGAAGGGAAACAGAGCAAAGAAACCAAACCCAGAAAAAATAATACTCTTAATTCAACCTAGCATACATTAAACCGTCCAAGAATAAACATGAATATAACCCAAGTACATAACACCATAATGCAAGACATGATGCAAGACAGTCCTCTAAAGATACAACTCAAATAATATGAACGAGCAAAACCAAATGACCAAAAGGACTGGACAACAGTAGTGTAACACAGGACACCAAAAGAACAAAAAACACAGAGTTCCAAAACCATGAGTCCATGACAGCTTCTTGCCTTTGCTCTGTTGGTGGAATATATAGATGTGACAGGAAATGAGGGGAGAGAGAGGAGGGAGAGGAGGAATGACAATAAGTATTACTGTAATCATGAGGAAACTTGCGTAATGTCCGGTCATGTCTGAATAAAGCTGAAAGGAACATTACTGTAGAAAAAACCTCTGTCTGAATTACAAAAAGCCATCTCTTTAACAGATGGATGAAGCCAGCAGTGTTATGTACTCCTTGTCTGAAATGGAATTTAGTCTTTTATCTATAGTTTTTATCCAGCCAATGGAATAATCTGAGCCTAAGTGGAAGAAGCTAGTATAGCCAGATTAAATTTTTATTAGACCCTCAAACAACATAACAAGAATTCAACAAAAGTTGCAACTCATCGCCAGCCCACGTCTGAAGGCCCCTGACCAGGATCTTAAAGCAAGACCAACTGGTTAGCCCCACTGTTGGGCCCTCATGCACTTGGTGAAATGCTGCCCCTGGCATCGCCTGGGGGCTTAGCCAGCAGCAAAGGCTCCTCCACAGCGCAGCCCTTGATGCAAACCAGCCAGTACCTAACCATGTCAGCTATGTTTTTTAGTTTGAAAAGGGTCTAAATTTACCCAGAATTCATGTCAAACTCTTCCTACTTAAGATAGTCATGAAGGAGACAATTTTGTGCAACAGAACAGATTAGTTAGATCTAAACCATAGTCAAAGCCTATCTTTGTGAAACAAGTCCCAGGATACATTTACTTTTTTTTTTTTTTTTTTTACATTTACTTCAAATATTTAGCTGATATCTCAGTAAACCAGTTCCAACAAACTAAAATAATATGCATGTTTCTATCTGTTCACTAAATTTCCCCCCACATATTTTCTCAGAGAATAAGAAGGCACCAACTTTACATTGTTATTTATGCTGCTTTGCCTATGGGCCCTAACGTCTGCTGTTATGTATTCATCTGAAATTAACAAATAAACAGCTTTGTCCTCACCAATCACTTTTGAGAATTACCACAAATTGACCTCTAATAGACCACAAAAGCCAAGTTTGACACACATTATGTGGCGATAAAGAAAGCCTAAAGAGTTGCTATTAAGATTGGCATATGAGCTCAACTATCATTTCTACAATGACCTGCTTGAATAACTGTCATGATGGCAACATGGCATAAACACCAGATGTCTGAACAGATGAGTTTTTTTCCCCCAAGAAAGACAAATGTGTGAGATTGTGGATGTATTTCAGAATCTGAGTTGCTGTTGCCCAATTGTGTACCATCTTCATCTCTAATGATCTCCACCAGGAGAGCAAAGCCACTTCTAAATGACTGACGTCTGTGCAGGAGGGATTTGATCAGTGCATCACAACAGCATCTGAAGTGCCAAAAAAACCCTGACTGCTTCTCCCTGAGGAATTGAAAAATATGCAAATGTTTCCTAACAGATACTGTGTAAGAGCAAAATGCAGTTGGATGATGTTTGGCTGTGTTGATGTAAAATAAAGTCACATAAGACCACCATATGCCAATTTGACCTTGGCCTGTCAAATCTGAATATCTCCATGTGAACATGTAACAGCTGCTGCTGTGGGTCTAAAGTCAATGAGAAGCTGAACACAAATATCTCAAAAGACTTTTCAAACTCTACACCTCATGCAGTTGGTACTGTAGCTGTGATAAAACACAGAGAGAACACTTTTAATAGGCAGAGGGATGAAAGACTTCTTATTGCGATAAACACAGTGCATGTATTTCACTAATGTAACTTATAAAAGGTATTAGTAAATCAAGACAGACTTCGTACAGTCAGGATAGGCAAAGTCCATTTGGATTTACTGTTAGTCCAGGGGAGCTCTCTTCAGGATCTTCATAAAGCACTGGTCAAGCAATCAATTATTTCATTATCATTAGCAGAAGGAAATCAGTGCATTTACTTCAGTAATCAAAATATTTACACTTTCTGAAATAACTTGAAGTCTTAAATGTCATGTAAACTACAGAAAACTACAGTTAATAACTGTCTGGGTTTTATTTTCATTGCTACATCTGTTTTTTTTTTAGATATGTTAAAACTGTACTCACCAAAGTACTTACTGAAATCTGGGAACATAGCAACATCACTATAAAGGAATGGGAGCAGTCAGCTCGATAAAACTCCCAGTTTAGTCAACCTTAATAACAAGCACTGAGTCTACTGTCCACAGGCTAACAAGCTAACAGGCTATCAAACCCTGTCTGACACTGGTACATGAACGAATGTGGTGAGCCCCGGAGTGTCAGTGGTCTCTTCGTTATTCTTTGGCACACAGCAGCAGATAAGTATTAGGGGTGTGCCCAAATACAAAAATGTTATTCGGCAAAGCACAAATAGTGTGTTTTTAATGAATATTTGTGTCATACAAATATTTTAAAAATGATTTGTTTTTGGGAAGAAAAAAAAAAAGTCAAATACCAGTGGGCAGGTCTATTACATCGCTGTCTGTCTCTCTCCTCTGCTCCACTGTTACGTCTATCAGCAGATTTCAACGAGGGGAGTAACATCCACCTGCTATATGATGCACATTTTCTGGCATTCATTTGGACATTAAACCTGGAGTTGGGGGTGTTCCCCAGAGATAAAGCTGAGCTACTGACACACACAAACTGCTACCAAGGAACTCTCCATAACCTGTTGATCCCTTTCTCCTTAACACAAAATTAGGTTGTAAAAAATAGGCAATAAATGAAAAGCATTAATTACCTTTGAAGTTCTTCCCTACACATTACATGCTGTGCTTTCTCTGTGTTATGGGTGTATAAGTAGGTCGAGGTCTGTCTACAATAAGGCAAGGAATAAAGTTTTAGCTCAGCAGTCAGCGTAGTCGTCTGTGTTCTGGGAGACTCCAGTTCAAGATCTCGTGTGGGGACCTCGTTCATAAGGTAGTTTATTCATGAACACTTATTGTAACACTTTAATTTTCTGAAATTAAAAGTGTAATAAAAACAAAAACAGGATTTTTATGCCTCTTTCCACTTTTATCGGAATACAAATAACTTTGCTACCTCAACAAATACAGATACAAATACTGGCCCCTCTACACATCCTTAATCAGCACGTAAGGGATGTGTCGAAAGCAGCAAGCCTGTATAAGAGCAGCTATCAGTATCAGCATCAGTTGAGTTGAGTTTACCGGTTTTTAGTATTGAATGGTCAGCACAGCAGTGAGGCGAGCACATACAGCTACAGTGACATGCAAGGGACAAACGTGTCAGTCAGTCACCACCTGTACTGCTTAAAGCAGCTGAACAGCACTCAAGTAAGCTTTTAATACATATACCAATAGCCAAGCCAATCCAAGTAACCTCATTGTATTAATCCAGTTAATACAATGAGGTTTCTAAAATTTAAGGCAAAAGGAACTAAGAAAAGAAAAGGAAAATTAAACAAAATTCCAGGGAATTATATCTTTATTAAAAAAGAAACATCAGACCAGGTTGACTGCAAGGACACAGAATACATTAGTCATACAGTATTAATCATTGTTCATTTCTCTTGTCCAGCAGTTCTAGTGTAAAGCACTAAATTTAACTTTCAAAGAGCTCCATCCAAAATAACCACCTAGCATTACAGAATGTACAGATACTCAAATTGATTTGAAGTAGCCGCTTCTCTACAATTGTTGTTCCCTGTAATATTTGGTGGAATTAAGGCACAAATCCAAACCCTCCAAAACTCTTTAAGTTGTTAACTGTGAGTAATTGCAGTCTGCCTCTGACCTCAACCTCTGAGCAGGTAATGGGGTTCTCTGTTTGGGTGGTAATACATTGTCCCACTTATTAAATGCTGCACCATTCTATTCCCTTGACATTCACCTTTCTCAGTGAGGGGGTGTAATAAGCAGGCCTATTTTTCAGAAATGTCTCCCTTTATTCACAGTGACAGTAACTGTTATAAAATCATTTTAGTATTAGAAATTGAATTAGGTTTATCGGTCAATTAAAATTATGTTTAATTATGTAAAAAAGTTTAAACTACTCAAAAATATTGCTGATTTGAAAAAAAAATACTAGAATATTTGTATTCCTGTTTTATTGTCTCATCTCTTTTTTTTATAACATTGTAATTTTTCACAAAATGTGGGAATTTGTATTAATGTATGTTAAAACTGATTAGTGTTTGTTTTGTTCAGACTGGCATTTTTTGACAGTACCTTCTCAGTACCTTGCTAGGGTTGAGTTGAGGTTTGGTTAGATCTGGTATTATGGCCCCCTTTTTTTTACTATTTTTGTATGAATAGTGAGTCTATTTTAAACATATCTGTGACATTTTTTATTGACAAAAGTTGTTAAGATTTCTCTAAATCTATCTTTCCTTATAGCCCAGATTCCCCTCTGTCTTTCAGCAGGTTGTTTCTGAAGCTATTTACATAAAATCGGTATTATTATTGACCACCTACTCCGATTGGCTAGAGGTGTGGCTCCCACCTTCACCCCTAGCCAATCGGAATACTACCTAATGAATAACGCAGCATGTTTACCTGAAGTATTGTCTGAAACTGAAGACATAAGACAGAATAAGTGGTCTATGAAGCAGGGTCTGAACCTGAATGGAGGGAAGAACCTACTGTTGCACAGTTGAGATTTCAACAGGATGTTTCAGAATGGTAAGATCATGTCTATGTTTCCTCACAAAGTAAAAATCTGTTTTTCAAATGTAGCCAGAGGTTGCTAGCTTAGCTTTAGCACAGATATTTTATATTCCTTAAGCTGAGGAACAGAAAAAAACATGTTTTAAAACTTCATCCAAAGTTTTAAGAGGGAACAGTAGAAAATCCTACAGCATACTGCTTGTTAAGCAGACAGTTGGCTGTCACCAAGTGCTTGCTCATGGGGGCATTGTTGGGTCTCTGTAAATTAAAGAGTACGGTCTTGACCTGCTCTATGTGAAAAGTGCCTTGAGATGACTTCTGTTGTGATATGGCACTATATAAATAAAAATTGATTGATTGATTGATTGATAAAATGCCAATAACAGAGGGAAGGTAGTGTCCAAAAATAAATTTCAGACATTCCTGATATAAATTTTCATCCTCTAGAAGGGTAAAGACTTTTAGCTGCTGAACAACCAGCAACACTTTCAGTGTCCTGTTTGCTCGTCATCCGACTGATATGCAAACTCTGACTGACTCTAAGTCAGAAGTTACAGTAGAGGTGGACTCATGCCAAAGCTTCCCACCATATGGTGTGATGCTTGTTCCACACCAACACTGCTAGCTTTTGAGCTGCAAATTTCAAAATTTCATATAATTTAAAAAGACAGAGAAGACAGAGTTGAGTAATTTTACAGCACAGGAGGCTCCACTATCACCCTAATCCATCCCAAAGATAACTTTTCTTGTTTTCCACCACTCCAGCCCTTTAAAACCAGGGTATGGTTGAATAAATCTAGTTTAGACAAATTGTCATCCAAGTAATCTAGGCAAAAGTGATCTGAATGACAACACTTGAAGAAAGGGCAAAAAGCCTGCCATCACAGAGAGAGGTGAGACGCAGCAATCGAGACGGCTTAACAGCACGCACTTTCAGACAATCTCTCTGCAAAGGCTCTCATGGTGTTGCATTTAATATGCACAAGAAAAGTAACAGGAGTAGTTCTGTGACAAATTCAAAAAGAGAGTTTGACAGAGAAGTTCAAACCCTGCCTACTTCCATACCCCTACATACCCCTACACACCTGGCCAATATGACCCAGCTACACAAAGTCAATTTTGAACACAAGATATCAAAACCTAGGCATATCCACTGCATTTGGTAGACAATTATATCCCCAACATAATGAGTGCTAATTATTTACACTAGTGATATCAACATATAAAGAGTGATTCTGTATTAAATCTGTTTAGCACATTCATCTTCCCAATTATAATGACTCCATATTCTGTTTTGTAACACCACCCTCATGTCAAACTTTTAGACAGGACAAAGTTCTATTTTCACTAACTGTAAGGCACTGAGAGCAGCCAGATTTTCTGTTCATTGATCAGTACAACATTCTGAGATTGTTGGGTGCAATGAACATTGCAGCGTCTTGGGGGAGGTAGTGAGACTTTTGACATTCATGCCTTGACTGAAATCAAAACAGTAGTACACTAGTGGTCTCCAAAAAAGGTAACCACAGCAAAATCTCACTTTAGATTTTTTGTCTTGTTTGAACCTTAATCAGCATATAGCATTTTACACTGCAACCTTAATTGCTTTTTTGTATTTTCATCTTGAACAAAAAACAAACAAAAAATGATACAGTTCCACAGACTCCCAACTGTCACATGTGCAGTAAATCTAATTGCATATCTATTGGTACATTCATATTCAACTGAATTTTAAACTCTCCCTCAGTACCTGATGATAAATGACTGTTCTCTGAATGTCACTGGCTTATATTTCCATATTACAGTAATGATGTGCCATGAAGGCCGCTGCAAAGCGCTGAGGCTGTAGCTATGGCAGTGGAGAAGAAAAGTGCCACCTCTCAACAGACACACTATCTCAAATAAGAGCTGTCATAATGTAATGCACGTGTGTCTGACGTGCACATGTTTTTCCCATAGACTGTATAGAAATATGGAGTAGTTACTGTGACGTCACCCGTTGGTTTCTGAAGAGTGGTTTTGAAGCTCAAAGTGAGCTGCTCTGGCCGTCACCATCTTGGCAGTGCGTAACACTGCCTAACTCCCAGCCAATCAAAAATGGTCAAAGAGGCAGGCCGAATGGCTGAAACAAGCCACCTTGTGGCTGGCGGACCTGTCCCTCAAAGCAGCCATGTCCTTCATTATGCATAACTTTACGGCTTCATAAAATTTAAATGGGTGAGTTATAAAAAGAATTCACCCCCCGTAGAGTTGTCATGAAAGGGGAAATTAGCTATAGAGACCAAAACCGTTTTTTGTAACAGGCTGTAAACATGTTTATTTCTGCTGTAAACTTGGGCATTTTAACATGGGGGTCTATGGGGAATGACTCACTTTTGGAGCCAGCCTTAAGTGGCCATTCAAGGAACTGCAGTTTTTGGCACTTCCGCATTGGCTTCATTTTACAGCCCTAGAAGTTGCTGCTTGGTTTTCCCCAGCTCTCTGCTGGCTACATACTTCGGCACTTTTTTCATACATACATTTCATACAGCAAATAAGAGGTCAGGCGACCATGAGCCGATGAGTGAGGTCCGGCAACCAAAGTTAATGCATGGGGGAGGGAGAGGGTAGCCCGAAAGCAGGGTGAAATAGCCATAAGTAAGACATAGCACTTCGCCATGAACCACATTTGATGTATGAGAAGAAGAAATGCCAACGTAATCAGCAATGATAGCAACGAGCTGTGATGCCCGGACACCACCACCATCTGTGATTGGTGGTTAGCCAGAATGTGGTTTAAGAGCTCTTAATTGGTGAGAACAGTGCTGACGTCTGTACAAATGAAGATGTGCATGCAGAGGGTGACCGTAATCCCAGTTGTGGCAGGGAGGCAGATGAAATACCTTGGTTGGCAGCAGAAGTAACTGCCCCGACCTAAAAGAAAGCCCTGAATGGTGATAATCTGAATGAAATACAATGGTAGATGATGGGTTACAATGAAGGTTGAACCCCGAATTGACTAGGTTGGACTGACCTGAAACACTGCAATATTGAGTTTTAAATGTTAACAGGGAACGTAGATGGGAAGGCAGTCTTGGTTTGATATATTAACATACCTTCATTAAATTGCTTGGAAACTGTAAAATATGAATTTAAAGGTGAGACAGATTGACACTTTAATTCGGGATTGAATGAATTAGTTTTGGCAAGACATTGCCTGAGAACTCAACTCAAGGTTGACAAAACAGGGTGTTAACATGTATGAATGAATCCAATAAACAGGAATTAGCTAAAAGAATAAGTCAGACGCCATGTCTGACTTATTGTCTGTGCTGGCGAGAGAGCTGGTAGAAGTATAGGTCCCAATAGTGGCTAACCAACATGGTTAGCAGAACATGGTTTCCTCAATAAAAGCATGCTAAAAACTCAAGCCTCGGAATAACCGCACTCCCAGCTCTGAAGAAATGCCACTGCTGAGGTAATACTTTATGAGCAGCACTCGTATGAGAAAGCTTTGATATGTCTGAATGTACTGCTCTTGGAGCACCGCGTTTAGTGTCGCTACTGCTAAGACAATCGGAGTGAGCAGAAGTTGGGCTGAAATAAATAAGCTGACAGTGATGTGGTCACGTGCTGATACATTGATGACGAGTTTACATAACCAGAAACTAGTAAGCTGTCCTTATGAGATGTAGTACCATGATAGCCAGCTTGTCAAAGACTATACAAAGATGTCATGTTAGGATGCTCCAAACTACACAGACTCGAGGTGTGAGAAGAATGAAAAGGAGATACATGAAGCATGGAGAAGGGCCAACGTCCCTTATGATGGAAGAAGGCCGATGATGATGCAGGGGATAGCCGGAAAGCGGAGAAGTGATATAATAGGCAGAGGAGCAGCTGTGATATGAGTAGGCCATATTCAGATCATAGCTTGCGGCTCACATGTACGAGGTGAGGAATTGACATCACCCATTGTTTTGGACCTGCCGACTTGTAGCCTTAAGTTTAGTGATTTTCCATCGGCATCTTGGATTTGACCGTCGCGACGACTGATTGTGGAACCAGGAGCGACCATATTTGCCCAACGCATGCTGCTTAATCGTCTGTTTTACTCTAGAAGGGACCATTTACAAAATGAACATAATGCTTTGGAGAACTCTTGAAACTAGCAATAGAGACTATTAACTCATCAGGAAGAGTTTACTGAATCAGTGAGAAGTAGGGCCATTTTTTTGTCACAGACTCCATACAAACGGATTGCTTTTTGACACGTCCACTTGATATAGGCCTACATAGCCTACTGAATACACTTCTACCAACGCTACATGCTTAAATGAGGAGAGCAATGAGGAGTGGCATTTTGAATGTTGTAGTTATGTAGTTTATGAGCACACCTAAAGCCCCCATAGGCTGACCGGGAGAGGGAGAGTCAGAGTAGGGGCAGGCAAGCAGCCGGAGAGGGACAGTCTGGTTGAGATTTGACTGGAGTAGAGAGGTTGACTGACCCCGGGATTCCACCGGGCGCGTGTGCACCGTGTTCCAGCTCCGACGCGGTTTTGCTCCGTCCTCTGCACAGCACCCTATTCCACCGGGAGCGTGTCAGGTGTGGAGCGTCTTCACTGCCGGGAAGCCTTGTTGTTGAGGGTCCACATTATCAACGTCATTAGGTGGATTTTTCTCTGTTCTGGAATGTAATATGTGGCTCACAGCTTCAAGGCCTTCCTCATGTTTGATGTTGCTATATAGGGATGTGACATCCATGGTGACCATGAATGCATCACCTATGGTTTTAATTTCATTAATCCTGGTAAGGACATGTGTAGTGTCTTGTATGTAGGATGGGAGCGCAGAGACAAATGGTTTGATGAAATGGTCGATGTATTGAGAGGCCGGCTCAGGGATGGAGTCTATACCACTAATAATGGGTTGACCTGGAGGGCTGGATATATTATTATGTATCTTGGGAAACATATAAAATGTAGGGATCTTAGGGCTATTTTTTATGAGGAAGTCCAACTCCTTTTCTGTTATCCACTTTTTTTCGATGGCATTATTTAAAATGTCCTCCAATTCAACAATCACCGATTAAACAGCTTGTTAAAACGGTCAGACCGAAGCTTGATGAAATTGACAAACTGCTAAAACAAAAACAGAGATAAGACAGGCGCCATGCTTCTTCACTAAACATACTGGTAATCTTAAACAGCCGCTGACATGGTAAAACACATTGCTGTAAGCACAGACCTTCTGATACCTGTGTTTGTAATCTTAAAGTTGTCAATGTCCAGCCAAAACCAGTCTCCTCTCCTGACGCAAATTCTCAGCAACTGTCCTAAATGTCAGATCACTTAACAATAAAACTTTTCCAGTTAATGATCTGATAACAGAAAAGAAACTTGCGCTACATTTTCTTAGTTGAAACTTGGCTCAATAACAACACCGGTACAGCAACAATGCTTGAGGCCTGTCTAACTATAGTTTTTATCGATCAGTCAGACAAAACAGGAGAGGAGGGGGGGTTGCAGCAATCTTCTCCTCATAGCTTGTCAGAAGACACAATGTATGTTTCCATGGTTACGCCGATGATACACAACTGTACACATCCGCAGAACCCAATGATGCTGCAGGTATTAACTCCATCACCAACTGTCTTCATTACCAGTTGCAACCTTGAGAAAATCCACTGTCCTTGCTCAAGCTGTAGTACAAGCACAAGCAAGGAGCTTTTGGTGGATTTCAAAGGACATACTCTACTCTACCGTTGTTGTCATCTTCTGTTTATAATTACTGTCTTTAATGGCTATTAATTCATCTTGTGATAACAATGCTGAGATCTGATACTAAGTTCATTTACCTGTAAATGCATGGGAGTCTATTGGTAATGAGATTTTGTATACGTCACTTGTCAGTCAAAAGGCCTCAGGAATGTGTACCAGGGTCCTATAGGTGTTGACACTTTTAACATATTTTCTTTTTGTCATCATATAATACTCATCATGCTCTCTTAACATAACAAAGGTTTTTTTGTTGTAATTGGAATGATTATTTGTGAAGACAGTGTGGGGTCTGACGAAGGGAGAAGCTGAGGTACGGACGGCAAAGCAGGCCATAATTGTAATTATTATGTTCTATTTTTCTAATTAGTTCAATAATCAGGCTGAAATAAATTGTTTTCGCTTCATTCATTCAGCCTGACACTGTGTTTATCTTGTGTTCATTTTCAGTCAACAAGGGAGCTGAGGAAGTGGCTCCTAGAAGCCATTAATGTTTTCCATCATAGTCAAAGAAATGTTTATTATGAGTTGCTATTTCTGTAAGTCTGAGAACAACCTGTACTGCTGCATAGGTCCTATCCACACTTCTCGCACTATTTTGTGTGTGTGTGTGGGTGTGTGTGGGTGTGTGTGTATATTTTGCTATTTTATATGGCCTAGTTTTGTAGGTCGGCCCCCATTATGTGGGTGCTTCTCATTTGCTTTATTTTATGTCTCATTGGTCCTCGGGTGACCTGAAAACTGGTCTGGTCTGCAACTATGAAAGACATGTCCATTTGCTTATTTCTGTTCTGAGGAGCAAGAAGTGATCCCCGTGGAGGCTTGAACAAGGATACACAAGACTATCCCTTGCAGAAGTCTTTTACTGGACCAATACATTCTTTGATTGGAAATCTGTTACTGATTGAATGCTGCAGCTGATCAGGCTGATCTGACACTCCATCACAACCAGTTTTATACCAGGACTAACAACAGAACCAACTGGTGTTATAGGCTTATCACTCCAAAGTTTTAATTGTGTTCAGATTCTCTATCCAGTTACAATTATTGGATCTGTGTTAACTGTAGGTCTGACTGATAAAGGAAGCCTTAAACAACTTTCATCATTCATCAGACTTTTCTTTTCATTAGCACTCATTTTCCCATTTTAACCTGCATCATGGATAATATTATAGTCAGGATAAAAGAAAGTCTTTCAGAAGTAAACACATTTTAATAAAATATCAGTCCCTATCATGTGAGCCTGAAATCCCTGTGTCAGAAAGTATTTTGAAGATATATACAGTATATAGAAGATATACTGTGTGTGTGTGTGTGTGTGTGTGTATGTATGTATTTATATATATATATATATATACACACACACACACACACACACACACACACACATATATATATATATATGTATGTATGTATGTATGTATGTATGTATGTATGTATGTATGTATGTATGTATGTATGTATGTATGTATGTATATACATATATGTATGTATGTATGTATGTATGTATGTATATACATACATACACACACACACACACACACACACACACACACACACACACACACACATATATATATATATATACACACACATATATATATATATATTTATATATATATATATATATATATATATATATATATATATATATATATATATATATATATATATATATATATATATATATATACATATATATACACATATACATATACACACACACACACACACATATACATATATATATACACACTAGGGATGTGCAGAGAGCCCAGTATTTGTATTTGTATCAGTATTTGTTGAGGCAGCTGTAACGGGAAATTGCTGATCACTCAACAAACACACAAAGAGAGCATTGTTAGGTTATGAAATAATGTAATCAAATGATACAATGAGAAGTACAATGCATCATCGTTCTGGAGACAAAGATACATACCACCTAGCTATCTTTTCTTTGTCTGAAAAGTTGGCACTTAACCAGTCCCTTAAATACTACTTATACAAAATTTAAGACATCTGTTTACTAACCTTACAGACCAGCAACCAACCCTCAGATAGAAACACAAGTCAAAAGTTCAACTGACCTACGAACAGTCTTTCTTCATGACCATATATGACAGTACATAAGCATGCACCAAGTAGCATCACAAAATACCATAACTACTATATTAAATTAAGGACAAACCACACTATCCTCTAAAAGCTTATCAGATTTACACATAAACATCTACATAACTATAGTTTATCTTATCACTGGCTCAGGTAAAAGTACAACAGAATAAACTTAACTGTTAAACACACAACTGCCTCATCTTCCACAGCAAAGAACTAAGTTTAGGATAGACATAGCACAGAGGAATCTAGAACATGTGTGAAACACAAACTAACACTAAACTGAACTTAAACACTATCTGAAACATGTATGATATATTCAAGAAATACATCAAATGATAACCTACTGTTCAGTTTTCTTTCACACAACAAAATTATTTGTATTTGTATTTAAATAAAAGTGGGAAGAGGCTTAAATCCTGTTTTTGTTTTTATTACACTTTTAATTTTAGAAAATCAAAGTGTTACAATAGTGCTCTTTAATTTTAGGATATTAAAGTGTTAAAGTGTTCATGAATACATATACCTTATGAAGGAGGTCCTGTTGTGGAAATTTTCTCTCAAGAAAGAAGGCACGTGGAGACATAAAGAAAGCATTAAACATTGTTACTTGTTGAAACAGTTGTAAACACTGTACAATCCATCACATCATCAGTAACAATTATACAAATGTCCAAACACAAACAAAAATACAATCATCTTGTATTTTTGGAGAGAAAGCATGTTGTTCAGCTGGCCCTTTCCCTAAAGCCAGCCCTTTCTCTAAAGATTGTGAACTCAAACTAGACAGCTTTATACCTCTCCAGAAGCAAAGCTAAAAACAGTCTGGTCCCTAAATGGACACTTCCACAAACCATTACACCTTCTTACAAACAAGTATGGTCTCTAAAACAGTAGGCTTAAGACAAAGATATCTCTAGCTAACCCCAGAGGTCAGCAAGCAACCCTCAGATAGAAACAGGTTCAAGAGTTCAACTAGCCTAGGAGTAGGATTTCTTCACCAACATGTGTCCCCAAAATGACGATGACATTACATCACATTCAGTTGATAACAAACATTGACTCCTTAGTTTGAAAACATTTGTAACATATATACAAAAGATTTATAAAATGATAACCTACTATTCAATTTTCTTTCACAGTCCCCACACCAGGTCTTGAACTTGAGTCTCCCAGATCATAGACGACTACGCTGACCACTGAGTGAAAACTTAACTCCTTGCCTTATTGCAGACACACCTCTACCTGTTTATACAACCATAACACAGAGAAAGCACAGTGTGTAACATGTAGGGAAGAACTTCAAAGGTGATTATTGCTTTGCACTTTTCATTTATTGCCTATTGTTTACAACCTAACTTTGTGGAGAGGAGAAGGGGATCAACAGGTTATGGAGATTCCCTTGGTGGCACTTTGCGTGTGTCAGTAACTCAGATTTATCTCTGGGGAACACCCCCAACTCCAGGTTTAATGTCCAAATTAAACATCATGTAGCAGGTTGATGTGACTCCCCTCGTTGAGACCTGCTGATAGACATAACAGCGGAGCAGAGGACAGAGACTGAGATCGGAATCTAACCGACCTGCCTGCTGGTATCTGACTTTTTTTTCTTCCCAAAAACATTTTTAAAATATTTGTATGATAAAAATATTTGTAAAAAAAAACACTATTTGTTTTTTGCCGAATAACATATTTGTATTTGGGCACACCCCTAATGCTGATCTGCTGCTGTATGCCAAAGAATACTGAAGAGACTGCTGAAATTCGTTAATGTACCAGTGTCAGACAGCGTTTGATAGCCTGTTTGCTTGTTACAATTTTTTTTTTAAAAACAAAACAGATGCAGTAACGAAAATAAAACCCAGACAGTAATTAACTGTAGTTTTCTGTAGTTTACATGACATTTAAGACTTCAAGTTATTTCAGAAAGTGAAAATAACTTCAGACACACCCCTAATATTTACATAATATTCACATTCCTGATACATATGGGCTATGATTAAATTATCAGTAAATGGCAAATAAAGAATAAAATTTTCAAAAGTGTTTCTGTCTGTAAAAATGGCTTATGGTTTTTCAGTTTAATGGATCTGAATTTGTGCAGTTGACCAATACCAAGACATCTTGGTACTGCTGACCTTTGAGGACATGGAGAACTAGAGTGTCCAAAATTTACCTTCTCTATCGCAGCATGAACTGCTTCATAAAAGAACAATGGTTTTCAGACAGCTGTGTGACAGGAGTCAATGGTACAGATACTTCTGTTGAATAAACTGTGTGAGCTTATTGTCCCATTAGCGACCACACTAAGCTAATAAGCTAAAGTGTTTGCTAGCTGACTGTTAACAAGTTTATTAGCTTGAAGAGCTTTACTCTCCCTCCTCACTAACTATCAATGCCGGGGGGAGGTAAATAGAAGAGTAGAGAGAATCTCCAGGAGCTATTGTGGCTGACCAACAAATGCTAATTGCAGCAATCCCATTGGAATTAATGGAATTCTCTGCAAAATATTTAAACTGTCTAATGCAAGTTTAAACAAAAAACATTTTATTTGAAGAAAAAATGTTTCTACTAACACTGCCTAGTCCATAAGAACCTTCAGTTTTAGAATTGTATTTTGCCTTTAGAATTGTTAAAAAATGTGTTATACAGATATGTATTACTGAGAAAAACAGAGTGTGCAGTTATTATTAAACTTTTTGATTCACAACAGTGCAAACAAGTGTTTAGGATTAATCACAACAATTTTGCACATGTGAGTGCAACAACATGAGTGCAGCACTCAACAGATTGCGAGATGACACACTTTGCAGACATGCCAACATGTTCTTCAGTTGTGGTTCAACACAATAGACAAAAAACATTGAACTGGTCTTTGGTTTCAGTTGTTTCATATTAGGGTGGTTGGAGACAGTTGCTTTGCTGTGATGGCTGGAGGTGGCCTCCTTTATGCACTAAATCTGACCTTGCTGTGGCTCACCATCAAAAAACCCAGCAGTGATGACATATAATTGGTGGCGCCTTGTGCCTGAGCAAACGTGCTCAGTGCTGAAGGTGCGTGCCAGGCCAGCGGACTGCTGGTTGATGCTGACTGACTGTCAGTGTGCTGGCACTAGAGTGGTGTCAGTGCAGGTGTTGGTCAGACTGAATTACACAGTCGATATGTACAGTAGTTGGAACATGTTTCCTTTGCTGGCTGAATTTTCTGACCACTCATTATTACAGAGCACAAGTAGCCACCTCTCTTCGGATGACGTATCATCTGCTGCAACCAGTTTGTGTCCAACACAATCTGTCTAATAATTATGTTTGTTACATGCTGTTGCCTGTTTTTGTCAAAAATAAATAGAAATAAAACTTTTAAACTTTGACATACCTCACTCCCTTTTTGAAGACATGGTTATAATTCTCAAAAACTCCAGCAGTATGCATTAGCAGCAACCACTTCTAGTTGTCATTGTTGTTTAGATCACAGATTGAAGAGACACCTTGTCAGAAAGATAAATATTGTACATTTAAAATACAGTAGAGGGACTGTTTTTCTATTGGCAGAATAAGAGTTTTTGAGTAATATGTTATTAAAATGTTATTATGTATCTCATTTTTAATTATTACATTGTTGCAAAAACATACTAATTGTGTATACTATATACAAAATTGTATAGTATACTCTTTTTACAGTCACTGTACAAGTGGATAAGATACAGTATTTGTTGTTGTATTGTATTTATAGGGACCATGTACAGTGTTAAACATAAATGTTACCATTTGATGTGCTGTACCAGAGTTAACTTATAGCTAATTTTCATCTGTAGTCCCTTCAGCGGGTCACAATTAAAACATATAACAGCACAATAACAAACAGTACAAAGCAAAAAACACACAGGACACAAAATACAAAGCTACACACAACAGCACATCACATACACCCACAATGTCAACTAGAAATTAATAATGTAAGCTTGTCAAATTAAAAGCAAGATTATTTGCGTTCATAAAATTAGAGTCAGTGGTTACAGAGCTGAGTAGTTTTTAGTAGATTTTTAAATTTGGTTTTGAACGTACTGATGGAACCACAGCCCTTCATATCATCAGGTAGGGCATTCCACTGAGTTGTGGCTTTCACAGAGAAAGCTGATTGTCCAAATGCAGTGTGATGAAAGGGTATGGTACAATCTTGTATAGAAGATATTCTGGAGGATCTAATAGAACTTACTGAGTGAGTGGACACAAAGTCACATAGTGGAGGAGGGGCCAAACCATTTAAAATTTTATAAACTAGGCACAAATTTGAGAATAATCTAAAATTCTCAAAACTTAATAAATTGTATTTCTCTAGTACCCTACAGTGATAGAAATGCATTAGCTTTTTGTCCAGTTTTTAGAGTTTTTGTATAAGGACTCAAGAGGTCTTATGGCTGTTTCTCCAGCCTGCCCCCATCATGTGATGCAATAAGACATATGGGAAAGAATCATAGCATCCATAAATATTTCGACTGTGTCCAAAGAGAGACAGTTTCTAATATGTCTAAAATTTGCTATGTTGTACTTCATGGTTTTAACCTCTTTTTTTTTTTACATGTTTCTTGTAGTTCAAATTTGGATCCATTGTCACATCAAGATATTTAAAATCAGTGACTATGACAATCCTTTCACCTTTGATGAGAATATCAGCATTAGGAGGTTGTACCATGGTTTTAGAGAAAATCATATGCTTTGTCTTGTTTACATTTAGACTCAGGCATGATTGATCAAGCCAATGTGTTATTCTTTCCAATGCAATCGTTAGCTTAGCAGCAGCTAACTCAGCTGTTTTTGCATGTGTGTACACAACGGTGTTATCTGCATACATTTGTAGTTCTACATCATGACACTGTTGAGGGAGATCATTAATATATAGACAAAATAATGGGGGACCTAACACTGACCCTTGTGGAACACCCATTGTGCACTTATTGGATCCTATTAGATATATATAAAGACATCCATGCCAGTACTCTAGATGAGAAGTTAAATTTAGAGAGTTTTTATATTAAAACATCATGATTGCTCGAATCATGAATGCTTTACACAGATCTAAAAATACAGCACCAACTTTTCCTCCTTTATCAAGTTTTGATTTAATTTGTTGTATTAAGTCCATGGTCGCAGTTTCAGTGGAATGATTTTATCTAAAGCCAAATTGCATACAATGTAAACCAAAATTGCTTGTATTAAGAAATGTTGTCAGTTGTCCAATGACAACTTTCTCAGCAACCTTTGAGAGTATTGGCAGTATATGTATTGGTCTGTAGTTACTGGCTTCAAGGCAGTCTCCAGATTTAAAAATAAGCATGACAATGGCACATTTCCAGCCATTAGGAAAGGAGCCGTGTTTTAAACACTAAATTAAATGACATGATGTCAAATTGGAAAGCATCTCTACTTTTGGAGCTTTTTAAGGAGCTGATGATTTTGTTTACTTGTAACTCCACCAGCTCGAAAATTTGTCGTTGGATGTCAATCAAACTGCGACTTTAGAATGCCACTGCTAATTAAATTTTACAAACGAAAGCAAAATGACACAAGGTCCATTTACTTTGTGTTTCCAAAGTCTTCAACTGCATGTTTTTACCTTCCTCAGTGGATGCAGAGACGCATGGAGATTGTTAAGTTGTTATGGTTTAGGTCTGGTGTCAGATGTGAATGTCGTCCTTGATCTTTCTCTGGTTGTCCACTGACTCCTGGTTGATGACCTTTGACCTCTTCTCAGTGGGTGCTTTGAGCAGTTTTGGTCTGTTGTACAGACCAAAATCAGCTGTCTGTGAACATCACACCAAACATAACACACTTGACCCAAGTGAGAAAATCCAATCTGCTGATGATGACCATGAGATGCTGTTGAAAGCACTGAGATGAGCAAGTAACTGGACCATGCCTTTTGAGATTATTTCTCCAGTCCTGTAAATCCTAATTGTCCTTTATCAGTAGAAACGGCAGAATAGGTAGGCAGGAAGTTGGGCTGGATGGTAACATAAAGCCACTTTCTATATCAGTATGTTTTTATGTAACAAAATGTATTCTGTATTCTGTCTGTCTTCTGGTTATACCGGAAGGGGGTGTTGATCATACCGGAAGTTGTTAGTGGTTAAGTCTTGTCTGCTTCATTTTCTGTAATAGATTTTTTCTACTGCAATTCAATCCAAGTCTTGCACTGGGCCATATTGCCGGATTTCTTTTTTTTTAAACTGGAGGTTGTGTGTATATTGAGAGGAGGCCAAGACGAATGTCAAGTTGGTCTAAGTGTCTATGATGAGAAATGAAAATGCTATTGACAAAAAACAAACAAACAAACAAACAAAAGAGGTCAAAATAGCTTGTCGGGCCTTATTGCATAATTTTTAAAAAAGAGGCTGTGCCAGCAATGGGAGGAGGTCCAGATGAAAATAAAATTATTAAAAGTGTCAGTGGACAGACATGTGGAACATCAGTCAAGGTTTATTCCACACTGATATTACTGCAGAATTCTGATGGTTTTCATATCTGTTCAGAATGCATTATCTGTGCATATCTGAATAATATATTTGTATTCATGAACACTCCCAGTGGATGGTTCGGTGTTCAAAGCATGTGACTTTGATACTGGTGAGCACAGTTCACATCATGTCTCTTTCAACAGTCATCTCTGTGTTTTCACACTGGATCCTTCCCTAACATAAACCAAGTAGTTTTAGCTGCCTTAATTTAACCAAACCTTAACCATAGAGGTCAGTAGATCAGGGAAAGGTCATACAAGTTATTTTTGGAACAGTCATATGGATTGTTTTAGAGGGCAATAATCTATTTTGTCCCTTAGGCATGATGACATGACTGAAAAATAAAAACAGGTGTTCAATTTAAAAATAGTATTTTAAAATAAAAATCTCTTTGGAGATGCTGATTTTGTTTGAGCTATAACAAAATCAGGACAAATTAGGAGAATCTTCACTCCAGTATTTCATAAATTCAGCTATATTTTCTAATAAACTCACTGTTTGATATTTAAACTGTTGTTGGGACTACATGTGGACCACAGTTTACCACATGTTTCAAGACTCCAAGAAACTTGAGCCCTGGGGGTTTGCACCCAAAGTGTGAAGCTCCACCCATGGATCCAGGTTATCAAAACTAGAGATTCCTCTCTTATCTTTCTCTTTTTTCTCCACAAGCTGCAGCAGGAGCCTTGCTCTCTTTCTCCTTCAGCTGCAGGAGCAGCTGCTTGGTCTTTCACACCTCCAGCAGCTGCTGGAGCAGCTCTCTGCTCTCTTGTGTGGCCTGCTCACAGCAGACACACACTTTCTTCTTTACGGCAGAAGACGCGAGAGCCTGCCTAAGACTCAGAAACTAAGTTTCCTTGTGCCAGCAGCTAACACACAAGTCTGCTGGCCAGTTTAACAAGTACAGGAGCCGCGAAATGGAGTTAGCCTGCCGCTAACTCTACACTAAGGAGTGACCTGGGCCCTCTGCACGACTGGAGTGCTCTCTTCCCAGCAAAGCCTGCATCTTTCAGCTTCAGAGCCAAAGCCTTCTCAGCCTGACTCACCCATGGATTCACCGGCTACAAAGCAGAATGCCACAAAGCATCTCTTCATGGACTGGTAACAACTGGGCATAGCCTAGCAACACAGTGAAGCATAGTACGGTTAAGCAAGAATGTTTAACTCAAACAATGTACTGTACGTGTATTGATTTGGTTAAGGTTATACATTGAACTGTTGTTGTGATGTCCTTGTTGCCTATAGTCAGGTTACTGCATAGCCACACCGCTAGGTTAATGTTAGCATGCTTAACACATGTTACAGCCAGTAACTAGGCCTTGCATGCAACTAACCTCATTTTAACCTGGCACCTTTAGCCTACACCAATTGGCCTTGAATAGAGAAACCACACAGTAAAGAGGTTAAAACCTAGTTTGGCGAACTTTGGTTCAGGCAGCACATGTGGTTCATCTGTGCTTTTATCTCTGTAGTTCCCTTTATCAGCCAAATTGTCGGCATGCCATGTGCTCAGTCACCAGATGACTGCAGCCATCTTGCTATTGTCTTCCCTAAACACACACACACACACACACACACACACACACACACACACACTCACACTTGTATATAGGCACACTTAGCTAGATTAGTATTGTGTGTTGCTTTTACCCTTTTGTTAAATAAATGTTTTTGGATATACCTGTTGTCTGTTTTAATGTTGCACAAGAATGAGTTTTGCCAACCCCTGCTCTGTAAAGAACTCCAAATCCTTCAACCTTAACTAGCTATTGATATGGTGATTTTGTTTATAGTTATTAAATTAATTATTAATCAAATTCATAGATTAGTACCCTTTGAGACTGAATTGGCTATCTTTTTCCCTGAGTCCAGGGTGGTATTATTAATTCTTATTAATAATTTTATTGATTTTAATAATTAACAATTATCTTTGATAATCGTTAATTATTGCTGATAGCCAAACTTGTAGCCACGGCCCAACGCTGTTTAATAGAATAATGGACTGTACAGAATTAACAGTTTACTTTCTTTGTGCTCTCCACTGAAATTTGGCAATGTGTCAAAAAATAACCTTTTTAGAGACAAAAGTGGGCTATTATTGCAGTGAATGAATGCCATTTACATCGAGGTCCTTTTCTGCAGAAAAAAAGACACAATAGCCTGTGTCTGTCGTCTCACTCTCTCTACATCACTGCTTCTTGATCCTAATCTGTACTGCAACTCCCTTACACTGTGGTGGTAATCATCTTTAATTATCAATATTACCATTTTTACAAGAAAACCCAAAGCAGTTCTCTTAAACCTCAGAGGTCTGTCATGAAGCAGCTGCTAATTTCACAGGACTGCCCTGTGCCTCTGTCCATAATTAGTAAGGCATTTATTGTATTTTGTCTTTTTTATTTTTTGGTCAGTAAAGACTTTTGATCAAGATTTTGTCCTGCTGAGTAGGAACTTCCACTTTGTCTGGCTAGTATGCTAATGACTCTGACCGCTGGACCTTTGTCCAAATTATGGAGCTGGAGAAATACTGTGCTCTGCAAACTGAGTGTCAGAAGTCAGGCTATTAGAAGAGTCTGTCCTCACTTCAGGCAGGTATGTGGACTGCTAAACTGAAGCCAGGGTTCTTGCTTTCTGAAGTAGCTCTGCCTCTGTCCAATTCATTAATGCATCTTTATTTAACAAGCAGTATGCTTTTTCTCTTTAAATGTGAGCTTTACTCTAATGCACTATCCCCAACCTAGCCATGTTATAATTCTGAGGTTTCTTAACAGTAAAAAAAACAACATAAACTTAAAAATGCCAATATACAGACTAAAGTCACTGAATTCTTGAATGTGGTGTAGCTGAAAAGTGGAAATGGTGGATTTGCTCACAGACAAAGTACACCTTAGGGCGAGGACCCTATTGTTTTTCGTGTCTTTCTTTCTTTCTTTCTTTCTTTCTTTCTTTCTTTCTTTCTTTCTTTCTTTCTTTATTATTATGGGACATCACACCTAAATTTGACCACCTAAACATGCTCAAAAACTCACCAAATTTGGCACGCACATCAGGTATGGTGCATTATTTGATAAAATGTAAAAATTAACCCTTAAAGTGCCAAAATGTGCTCTCTAGTGCCACCTATGTAACTAAAATGGCCGCCACAGCCCATAGGAATGTCGTAGAGAGATCAGACCAAAACTCAATTATTCGTCTCATCAAGACCTACAAATCATAGGCTGACACCCCTGACCTAAATCCAACACAAAGTCCGCAATTAGCCTTTGAAAATAAGACTAAGGCCAATTTTGGCCCCCAAACAAACACTATCTCCTCGGAGGGCATTAATAGTATTGACTTCAAACTTTAATAGGTGACTTATGACACTATGCTGAAAAAAAGTTGTTAAAAACTTTGTAATTACTCGAATGGTTTGGATTTTATAAGCCTTGAAAGTTGCAGTGCCACATCACACCTTACAATGTAAAACAATAGGGAGGCAATCTATGGGCATAAACTTTGTGTCAAACAGAGGCTTCTGACATCTAAACTATAAGTCTGACCACTTTCAAACCTGTATCAATGGATTCTCAACGAAATTTCCTACTAAAAAATATGAGTTTTAATGTAAGATTTGGCTTAAATCATGGGATTTATGAGGAGATTTCACAAGACACGTACTCTAAAATCCTCCTCCCCAACTGCTCCTGGTGATTTCACTCCCTCAGTGCTGTGAAACATTCCGCAATACACACTCATTATAAAATTACAGGAGGAGCAAGAAAAGACTTCAAAACTCACACTCTAATATCTCAAAAATAATAAAAGATATAAAAAACATGTAAATTCAAAATTTGTAGGTCAAAGTCTTGTGACTCATTTAAAGTTCAAATGAAGTTTGTATCTAAAACTATGTGGCAGCAGTAAATGTTCAAAAAGGTGTGGGTTCGCTCACACTCTCCATTAAATATAGTTTTTTTCTGTGTCCAGCTGCAGTTACTTATTGTGGATATTGATTTATTGAACAGGACAGTGTGCAGTATTAAGCATAAATGATGCACTGCACCGGAGTTAGCTTGAAGCTAATTTGCATCTGTAGTCCATTATAATCAAAACATACAACAACACAACAACAAACAGTACAAAGCAAAAAAATACAAAACAAAAAAACAACAAAACCCCCCAAAAACAAACAAACAAACAAACAAACAAAAAACATAAAGAACACACCATACAAAATACAAAGCTACACACAACAGCACATCACATACACCCACAATGTCAATTAAAAATTAATAATGTAAACTAGGCTCAGTGGTCACACAGGTGATTCGTCTTTAGTTGATTTTTTAATTTGGCCTTGAATGCATTGATAGAACTACAGTTCTTCATATAATCAGGTAGGGCATTCCACTGAGTGGTGGCTTTCACACAGAAAGCTGACTGCCCAAATGCAGTGCGACGAAATGGTATGGTACAATCTTGTATAGAAGATATTCTGGAGGATCTAATAGAACTTACTGAGTGAGTGGACACAAAGTCACATAGTGGAGGAGGGGCCAAACCATTTAAAATTTTATAAACTAGGCACAAATTTGAGAATAATCTAAAATTCTCAAAACTTAATAAATTGTATTTCTCTAGTACCCTACAGTGATAGAAATGCATTAGCTTTTTGTCCAGTTTTTAGAGTTTTTGTATAAGGACTCAAGAGGTCTTATGGCTGTTTCTCCAGCCTGCCCCCATCATGTGATGCAATAAGACATATGGGAAAGAATCATAGCATCCATAAATATTTCGACTGTGTCCAAAGAGAGACAGTTTCTAATATGTCTAAAATTTGCTATGTTGTACTTCATGGTTTTAACCTCTTTTTTTTTTACATGTTTCTTGTAGTTCAAATTTGGATCCATTGTCACATCAAGATATTTAAAATCAGTGACTATGACAATCCTTTCACCTTTGATGAGAATATCAGCATTAGGAGGTTGTACCATGGTTTTAGAGAAAATCATATGCTTTGTCTTGTTTACATTTAGACTCAGGCATGATTGATCAAGCCAATGTGTTAACAACATGAGTGCAGTGATGCTGACTGACTGTCAGTGTGCTGGCACTAGAGTGGTGTCAGTGCAGGTGTTGGTCAGACTGAATTACACAGTCGATATGTACAGTAGTTGGAACATGTTTCCTTTGCTGGCTGAATTTTCTGACCACTCATTATTACAGAGCACAAGTAGCCACCTCTCTTCGGATGACGTATCATCTGCTGCAACCAGTTTGTGTCCAACACAATCTGTCTAATAATTATGTTTGTTACATGCTGTTGCCTGTTTTTGTCAAAAATAAATAGAAATAAAACTTTTAAACTTTGACATACCTCACTCCCTTTTTGAAGACATGGTTATAATTCTCAAAAACTCCAGCAGTATGCATTAGCAGCAACCACTTCTAGTTGTCATTGTTGTTTAGATCACAGATTGAAGAGACACCTTGTCAGAAAGATAAATATTGTACATTTAAAATACAGTAGAGGGACTGTTTTTCTATTGGCAGAATAAGAGTTTTTGAGTAATATGTTATTAAAATGTTATTATGTATCTCATTTTTAATTATTACATTGTTGCAAAAACATACTAATTGTGTATACTATATACAAAATTGTATAGTATACTCTTTTTACAGTCACTGTACAAGTGGATAAGATACAGTATTTGTTGTTGTATTGTATTTATAGGGACCATGTACAGTGTTAAACATAAATGTTACCATTTGATGTGCTGTACCAGAGTTAACTTATAGCTAATTTTCATCTGTAGTCCCTTCAGCGGGTCACAATTAAAACATATAACAGCACAATAACAAACAGTACAAAGCAAAAAACACACAGGACACAAAATACAAAGCTACACACAACAGCACATCACATACACCCACAATGTCAACTAGAAATTAATAATGTAAGCTTGTCAAATTAAAAGCAAGATTATTTGTGTTCATAAAATTAGAGTCAGTGGTTACAGAGCTGAGTAGTTTTTAGTAGATTTTTAAATTTGGTTTTGAACGTACTGATGGAACCACAGCCCTTCATATCATCAGGTAGGGCATTCCACTGAGTTGTGGCTTTCACAGAGAAAGCTGATTGTCCAAATGCAGTGTGATGAAATGGTATGGTACAATCTTGTATAGAAGATATTCTGGAGGATCTAATAGAACTTACTGAGTGAGTGGACACAAAGTCACATAGTGGAGGAGGGGCCAAACCATTTAAAATATTATAAACTAGGCACACATTTGAGAATAATCTAAAATTCTCAAAGCTCAGTAAATTGTATTTCTCCAGTACCCTACAGTGATGGAAATACATTGGCTTTTTGTCCAGAGTTTTAGAGTTTGTTTGTATAAGGACTCAAGAAGTTTTATGGCTGTTTCTCCAGCCTGCCCCCAACATGTGATGCAATGAGACATATGGGAAAGAATCATAGCATCTATAAATATCTTGGCTGCGTCCAAAGAGAGACAGTTTCTAATATGTCTAAAACTTACTAAGTTGTTCTTTATGGTTTTAACCGTTTTTTTTTAACATGTTTCTTGAAGTTCAAATTTGGATCCAGTGTCACAGCAAGATATTTAAAATCAGTGACTATGTCAATTTTTTCACCTTTGATGAGAATATCAGCGTTAGGAGGTTGTACGATAGTCTTAGAGAAAATCATACCCTTTGTCTTGTTAACATTTAGACTCAGACATGATTGATCAAGCCGATGTGTGATCCTTTCCAATGCAATCGTTAGCTTTGCAGCCGCTAACTCAGCTGTTTTTGCATGTGTGTACACAACGGTGTCATCTGCATACATTTGTAGCTCTGCATCATGGCACTGTTGAGGGTGTCTCTCCACACCTGACAGTACACATTTCAATCAAACTTTGACCAGGTCATGTGGGTTAAAAGTCTTTCCTTTTCTAAAAATAGACTTACACACAAAGTCATCAAGAGTTTTCAATTTACTAATTGAAATTCAAGTGAATGGGCCCAAAACTTGCATAATTTTGATGACACAGGTGTGAGCAAGACAGACATGTCTCACTCTGCAGAGAATTCTCATCCTGTCAATCAAGCATTCAAAATAAAAGCACACCACACTTGTGAGAAATATCCCTCATTTTTAAAAAGCAAAATGATCTGATCCTGATGGGCCAGAGTGCGAGTAGCTGACTAACGCTGCTTGCAGCTTTAATTGTACAACATGTTGCTGTATAGCATGTATAGACCACAACATGTAAATTTCATGTAAATTGGATGATGCCCTCAAATATAAGCCCCATCCCATATAGTCAGCCATTATCATCATCTACATATCGTAAGAGGAAATGAAGTTTGAATTCCTTCTGCCTCTTTTTCTAAAATTTGATCAAACAATAAGTACTAAATGTTAAATCCAATGACAGACTCAAGTACTTTGCATCACCTCACCTTCATATGCCCTTCACTGTATGACTATCTGTGGCCTCTGCTAAGTTGCCGTGTGGGTGTTTATTGTGCAGTGTAGCCCATTTCCATTGAATTCTCCTAATTGAACCACAGGAGCATTGCTCCAGTAGAGTGCAGTGAAGACACTTATCAGCTGGGGACATTCACACTGTCCTCCATAACCATCCCTGGCCACCCTCTCACTGTCCCACTGTTAACTATTTTACTCCCACTCCCAGCAGGGACCACAGATGGAAGCCATATCCTGTGCATTTCCTCCCAGCTCCCTTTGCCACATGACCAAAGTCATTTGCACTACATGTTAGAAAATGGGGGAGAAGACATGTTCAGAATATTGCCCTGCTTGAGCATGTCTCAATCCGAACTCCCAGAAGAAATTAAAAACAGCCTAACTGGCGGCCTCTATCATGTCCTCATCCATGCTCCTATGCAACTGTGACAGTCCCCACTGGACACTGACATACATGGGTGCTTTTTAAGTTCACAATGCTTACAATGGAAGAAGAGAAAAGTGAGCACTCTCATGAGGAATTTTGCAGGGGGGGAAATAGATAAATGTAGCAGCACCTTATGGGAGAATGTGAAGGGGCTGCTATTGATTTTCTTCCTGCTTTTACATTGAAAAAAAACCCAACTAATCTCCAAGTCACTTGGGCTATTACAGTCCTGAAATCTTTATACCAACAAGTCCTCAAACCTGAACAGCTAAATAGGTCATTTGCCATTTCCTTCCAAAGCAACCCATATTACCTTTTCAGAAACAAGTCTGTCACCTCTAGGCTTAAGGCTTTTAGTCCAAGCAACCAAGGCCTGTCAGACATGCGCCTTGTAATGTAACTGTGATGACAGTTTCAGAAGTTAGTTTCATGTCTGAATAAGTGCCTGAGTCACAGTAAAAAACCCAATCTTGGAAGTTTGGACCTGTAACATTTCTGTAAAGCACTGGTCAAATCTAAACTCACATTAAAGGAAAGACACAAGATCAAACATACAAGTTGTGTTCCATTTTCTAAGAGTGCTGCAATAAAAGTATCACTTATTTATCAACTCTTATGCACAAAGTAAATAAAATCTGTTAACTAGATTACCAGAAAATGTGAATAAGCAAATTTTACTGTTAATTGTCGAGGAGATTCTTTTCATGACAGATCAGGATAAAGCAGTGCCACTGCTCTATCTTGTGGCTCAGGTGCCAAATATTGTTCTAGCATTGTGGCTTTCTTGTGGCTTTAACAGTCCCGTCATTGCTGAATAAAGCCATATATGGAACATAAATATAACAGACATCTATGTCTGAAACACAACTTTTATAATTTTATTAGATAGATAATATGATTGGAAAGAGGAAGGGGAAGAAAGATAGGGAATGATGATTAGATGCAACAATGGGGTGTTGCAGTTCATGGTCAGTGCCTCACTCTTAGGTTGAGCCAGTTTGTCATGTTTTGAGATGATGACATGTTTAGAGAATTCTTGAAACAATGGCAATTGTGTTACAAATGACTCCATGTGCCATTTAAGCAAGTGTCCTTGAACAACATATTTACAATCAAGTGACAAGTGACAGTGCCTTCTAGCAGCTGTAGCAATTATGATGGTTGCAAAAGAAGAAGTAGGGTGACATTATTACTAAAGTCTGTGGAGGGAAGAGAGCAGGGTGGATGAATGGGTCAACAAAATATCAGACTTTAATATGAGAGTTCGCTTACCATTTCCAACCGACAGTCAACATTGTTTTTTAATAACCATGCCCATGAACATCTCCAATCATAGATCACATGGTTATTATTGTAACCACGGTGACAAAGGTCCCATAAAGTGAAATACAATACACATTTAATGTGTATATATGCATTTACTGTGTCATGACACAGTAAATAATTGTCATATAACATGTTTTTTTCCCTTTAATTAAAGGAAAAAACATGTTATATGACAATTATTTAGCCAAAGAACAGACTTAAAGAGATGAGGTTGACAGACTTTTCCACTGGTGTGATGTTAATTATCGGAACTTAAACACTAAGGTGTCAATTATTGACTATTGTTTAAAAAAACGGAAAGAAGCAGCATTACCAATTTTCATCAAAAATCAAAAAGAAAGAACAAGGCACTGTGCCAGCAGCATGATTAATATCACTATACTAGTGCAAAATATGAAACAAGATGATCACATTGATGAAATAATCTCTCTCCACTGCCAGATTGGTTTTTGCTTGTTTTTAAGAGAAGGGACTCAAAAACAAACACCATTGCCTTTTTGCAATGTAACTTCTTAAAAAGGAGATTTTTTTTTTTCAAATAACAATAGTATTCACTTCATTTCTTTGCTGTTTAATGAGCTACAGTCATTTAACTCATGGCCAGCAGGGGGGAGGAGGGGCTGGGCTCCTGGACAACTGAGCGGAAGTAAATTAGGAGTAAATGAGAAATAATGTCTGCTAAAGGTTAGCTGGAATCATCAACAGGCTCTCTCTGTGTATCCCCCTGCCTCTCTTATTAAGCCAGCTTCCCATAATCCAAACATAACTGTCCCCCTTTTTCACACAGCAACACTGACTAATGTTTATCAGATTTTCCCAGTTTACTGCCAAGCACTGTTCTGTGTGTGTGTTCATTAGTATACTGAGTAAGAACAGAAAACCTGTGGCTCAACTGTACACTATTCATTAGTCTGTGTATTAGGTCAGTTTGGACAAATTGATTTTTTCCATTGTGAAAATTTTTTTTGAGATCACACAGCTTGAAAAAGTGACAAAATATAAAGCTCTGACAATACTAGGTAATGAATCATTTATAAATATTACAAATCATTGGAACCTGGCTGACTTCTAGGAGTCCTGGGATGGATCTAGGTTACTAATGGTTTAGTGGTTATGAGCTTTTTGGCCAGCAGGTCAGTTCATGTGGTGAAAGAGTGTTCCTCCTACTGTAGGGCTCCTACAGTATATTCAATTCAATTCAATTCAATTCAATTCAATTCAATTGTATTTATATAGTGCCAAAGCACAACAAGTCATCTCAGGGCACTTTTCACATGGAGCAGGTCTAGACCATACTCTTTAATTTACAGAGAGAGACCCAACTATTCCCCCATAAGCAAGTACTTGGTGACAGTGGAAAGGAAAAACTCCCCTCGTATAGGCAGTTATGGCAAGTTTGCTCAAGATTCAAGATCCTTTTATTGTCATTCAGCAAAACATAAGTGATGCAAAGCAGAATGAAATTGTGAGCATGGTCCCGTTAAAAAGAAAAACAGTATATAAAAAGAGAGCTCTATAAAAAAATATAAATATGTAAAGATATAAAAACTGAATAGTAAATAATAAATAATTTCTGGACATTGCACAGGTGTGAGATGTAAGGAATGTAAACATGAAAAGAAAGGAGGAAAGTTGTTGCACATATGATTGTGTTATATTGCACATACATAAATAAATAATATTGCACATTTGCATAGCAGCTGCCTGGCTTTTGATGAGAGAAAAAGACTAAAAACACAAAAGCACAGTCAGCGGTGTGTTATTTTGTTGAGCAGTCTGATAGCAGCCGGGTAGAAGCTGTTATTGAACCTAACAGTGCCACTATGCAGGCTGCTATACCTCCTGCCTGAAGGCAAGAGAGAGAACAATTTGTTGCAGGGGTGAGTGGAGTCTCTCAGGATGCTGATCACTTTAGCCAGTAGGCGTTTTTGGGCCAGATCCACTATAGGTGGCAGTGTGACCCCAATAGTCCTTTCTCCTGCATGGGCTGTTTCCTCCTGAAGTCAGTCATCATCTCCTTGGTTTTTTCAACGTTCAGTACAAGGTTGTTGTTTCTGCACTAGTTTGCAAAGAGCTTCACCTCCTCTCTGTAAGTGTTCTCCTGGTTGTTCTGGATCAGGCCCACCACTGTTGTGTCACCTGCGTACTTGATGATGTGATTCGTACTCCACTTTGCACAACAGTTGTGAATCATCAGGGTGAACAGTAAGGGGCTCAGGACACATCCCTGCGGAGATCCGGTGCTCACTGAGATGATGGATGAAGTGTTGTGGCCTGCTCATACAAATTGAGGCCTGTCTGAGAGAAAGTCCAAGATCCAGTTGCAAAGTGGAGTGTTTAGCCCGTGGGCCCAGTTGGAAGCCAAGGTAGTTGGCACCTTTGATTAATCCAAACGTTCTGTTTGGGGTCCTGGAGACCTCTGTTTCCCTGTAACATCTAAAAAAAACATATGCAACATTGTTTTATCGACTTTTACAAATTCTATGCAAATTGCTCATAAACTGTGTAGGGCCCAACCACGAAAGTGCCAGGGGGCTGACACTGAAAGTGCGAGGAAACTATTGTTTTTGAAGGGATTATTAGGGCCCAAGCACAAATGTGCTTTGAAGGGCTTAGGATGCTTGAAAACTCATGGAGCAACTTCAAATTTGGTAAGTCATATATAAAGCATTACTAAATTGCGAAGCTTTTATGTTTTCATGGAACGCCCTTAGCGTGTCGGTTAATTTTGCCCAAAACATGTTTGGGGCATTACACAGGAAGGTGTTGTAAGTCCACTTTACACTGTCCAATAGGCCCCAAATTTCTCATGTTTGATAAGAGTCCAGGCCTGAACACATCTAGATGTCAATATTGAGTCACAGTCATAGTGCCACCTACTGACAACAGGAAGTCAGCCTTATGTGACAAACATCATGCGATTTACATGAAATTTACATGTTGTGGTCCACACATGATATACAGCAAATGAGGTGTAATTAGTGGGTGTTCTCTAGCACCACATAATGGACACAGGAAGTGATTTTTATTTCCTGTAAGCAATGTCCAGTATTCATGAAAATGTATATCCATGCCTCTTACCATCCAGTAAATGCGTGCTGCTTTACTATTTCATTTATGTAGTATTGTCTATGGGCAATAGGCAGTGCAGCCTAAATGACACATAGTTCATCAAATGTATACACAGTTTCTGATAAGTCATTTCCAGCACCATGTACTGCACAAAGGAAATAATAATTAACCCATTCACACAATGTCCGATTATCCTGAAAATTCAGAGCCATGTCAATAGACCTTCAGTAGCAATTCCATGGTTGTTGCTCCCTCCAATGCACGTGAGGTGCAAGGGCCTGTTCATCACTGCTTGCAGCTTTAATTTCTATTGATTTTAACAATTAATGATTGTCTTTGATCATCATCTGATCATTAGGTATTGCTGATAGCCAAACCAAGACCCAACAAAATGTCACCCCATATGAGGCAGAATACTGTTGGCAATTCTTCATAATTGTGCAATATTACTTTTAGCATAATTTGGGATTTTTTTTTCCAATACCAAAATTTTGGAATCAAACTTTTAGACTAGCCAAAAGTCTTTATATTCAACACAACTAGTCCACCAAAGCTGTAGACATCTAGCTGTACTTACAAATAAATGTATTGTGTCAAAATAGATTTATTCACCAAATTTAGATAAACCAAATCTCTTAAATTATTGATAACTAACATTACAAGTGCTTACATAGTGTTTCACTAAGAGCTTGCTATTGCTGCTAGCCAATCAGGTTGGACATACTCTGTAGGAATTATAGGAATTCTGGTTCAGCATTTGAATACCACATATTCAATGCAATGTAGTCAAGCTGTCAGAATTGGCTGTTAATTCAAGTGCTCCCTTTTTAATTAAGACACAACATGCCATCAGCCCTGTGACACATAGAGAGCTTGTATGTACCTAGCAGTTACTGACACGTGTTCCAGCCTGAATCAACTTTAAGAGATAATTGTCTGACTTCTACTGTCCTGCATCTCAGTTAGTGTATGTTAAAATTTTGGGTAAGCAGACTTACTCCCATAAGACACATAAAACCCTGCATTTTCCTTTACTGGCCCTAATCTTTTATGCCCACTAGAGCCACTATATGGTGCCATAGCTACCCCTCTTCCACAGGAAGCTACTCCCTATAGTGTAGGCCACCACAGAGCCTACAACCTCACTACCCTGAATTCATCAGCAGGTAGAATTTCAGTGAGTGCAGGAAAGAGACAGACTCACTACTCAAGAACAGGTATAATGCACAGATTGCATCCAAAGACCTATTGTTACGCTTGCTTCTGAACTTCCACAGGAAAACCAGCCTTTCCTGTCAAAGCAGCCCTAGAAAGGATATAGATTTTCTTAGAACATAAAAGATGGGAGCAATTCCTGGCCAACCCTAAATTGTTCTCTGAAACAGACAGTGAGGAGATATGTAGTTTATCTCCCAGAAGATATTCTGCCCAGTGTTCTTCTCAACCACTGATGCATGACACATTCATCCATGCTCATCCCTCCAAAGAGGAAACGAGAGCATTCCAGCACTGTTCAGTCTATTCTCTGCACTGCCAGAAGAGTGATTACAGCATGTTCAGCACATGCCTCTCAACCAGAGAGAACAGTAGCACGTGATGCACATCCATAGTACTAGCTTAGTTTCACCTTCACTGGAAATGATCTCAGTGTCCCCGCCTTGAAGTGCTTGAGTTAAAGCTAAGGACATTGAACTTTTTGATACAGACAACTGTAATCACAACATTAACAATTACTTTAAGGAACTAGAATACAATCTAGTTGACTTGCCCCATGCAACCCAATGTGAGAAACTTAAACTTGTGTGGAAGACCAGCTCTAAAGCTGGTTCTCGTTGTGAGCATCCCAGGGATTATTACCAACGTTTGAGGCATGCGTACTTCCAGGGCAAGAAGAAAGAAGAAAGCTCCACCTTCAAGCCCTTGTTCTTGCAGAACCTTCATCCATGGGTATGCACTCACATTGTACTTATGACACACCAAGGTAACCCCTCACTACCCAAGATAAGGAAGATGAGACAAGTGGCTTAGGAAACTGTTGTCACTTCCAAAGCAGGAGGGAAAACAACTGAGCTTGCAGCTCAAACACTGAAACATCACACAGGTTACTGCTTCAAAATATCACCATAACAACTGTGCAAAGGGGGTTGACAAAAATCTGCATAGGGACACTGAGCATAACCACCATGTCCAACTGCCAACCAACTGCCTCGAGATAGGAATTCCCACAGTAGAAGCAGTAGAAGGTCATATGCAGAAATTCTGGCCCAGAAGTATGACCAGCCAAAAGATGGATCAGATGATGACCACATCATCTCTGACCATAGCTCAGAACATGGTCACCATCCATCAGACAGTGACAGTGCCTCTGAATGCCTCTTTGCCTCTGGCTACCTGGAGTGTTACAGCCTCGAGCCACGAGTTAAGAAAAACTCTAGAACTCTAGTGCTCTAGAGTTCGGTTCTCATGATCTTAGAAAACAACAGAGTCCATCCCTATACTGACAATAAGCAATCTCAGGAATTCTGAACTCAGTAATACAGACCTGCCAACCTGTGCGCATTTTGCGTAGCAGGCATGCATTTTGACATCAAAGTACGCTGGTACGATTTGTCACTCTGAACTACGCAAAAACCTGGTGATGCCTGTGAGCTCAATTCATACATCCAAGGCTCAGTTGCACACATGCAGTACTTAAGTCTAACAGCAAGAGGCAGCAGCTTGTAGCCTGCCGAAAAGCAATAAAAGAAGAAGAGTTCGACCAATCATAGCACCTGATTCATTCCTCCAGCCTTCACCCAAATATCAAACGGGGATGATCATAATTGACAAATGTGTAATGTCATTTCAAGAGACTGCAAATCGACAGCATCATGACACTGATTTTATCCCTCTCGACCCCCCTTCTCACTCCAGCTGACTATTTCCTCAAGTGAGGACGCTACTTTTAACTTCTTTGCAAACGTAAACGGACTGGGGCAGATATGGAAATTTGAAACTGTGATTTGAGTTAAGTTAACGCAGACCTTCCAACTTTGGGAAAATATTTAACGTTAATAATGTTAGCCTAACGTTACGTATTTTGCAAGCTAGCTTGCTTGTTCACCAGGCATTTCATGTCCGTGTGTCGCAAATTGTAAAACATGACTTTTCATAGTGTTTATTCATAATTATTGTTGCAGCCAAACCCATAACCATAATGTGAGGAGTAGTGGCATGATCGAAAAAAAGTGATTTAATGTGCCACAGAAATAACGTTACCTAGAAAGTTACCAGGAGGCATGTGTGTGCACATGTGTGTGAAAGGCAGAATGGGCCTGTGGCCTGCTAGGTGTGTGTGTGTGTGTGTGTGCATGCGTGTGTGTGTGTCTTGGCACTGTAGTCTATAACTTTGCCTACTCCAGGAAAATTCAAAGGAAACACCCCCTCACTGTTAATTAAGTAGCCTACCCCTATGTAAGGAGGGATATGATGACTTTTACAGTTTCAACAATCATGTTCATATTCAGCCTGTATTGTCACTAGGTCATTATACCATTAAGTAATAGCCTTCCTATAATGAGAACTGTTGTATTAATCAGCTCTAAAATATTGATTTAATCGTAGCCACAAAATAGTCTGTTTAGGCTGGTTTGGGTTTTACAGCTACATTGTCATCATCTTTTCAAATTAGCTGAAAATCATTTCAAATTGGCTTAAGGTTTGATTATTGTGGAAGTGTGTATAATATAAACTATATCAAGCAGCAGTAGTGGTAGGTAAGTGTGTAGCCTGAGTGAAATAGTGTTCCTTGGTAAGGCAGGTGAAAGACAAATGGACGGACAGGCATAAATGACCAACTGACAGTTTTGGCATCTGCACATATTTTTGTAAACAATCTTTTATTGGTATCAAGAATTTTCATATCAGTACATCCCTCACATATTTGTCTGTTTGACTGCTGCATGTGTGCACATGATGTACACGTGTCTGTTTGAAAATTATGTACGATAATTCATTGTGCGAACAGCAGTGATTTGCATCTGTCGCGGAAGCGGTACTCAAAAAATTTGTCCAGGGTTGGCAGACATTAGTTGAGAAAAGTCAAAATTCTGATTTGACTCAGATACCACCACTTATCCAACTTTGCAAGTACACTTTGATCAGCTCCTTGGTAGTATTTTGTCAACAAGATCACTACAGCAAAACACTAGCTTAGGATACCCTATTATGTAATTACAGAACTAGTCACATCAAGTGCAATCCTGAGACCAAAGTGGGAATGGTGGGTCTCACAGGCTGAGCACATGTTTCAATAAGAAACGAAGAGAGTCCTTAAGAAACTTAAATTCCCGAGCCCCTGGTTGTGAACACACAAGTGTGAATTCCACCCATGAACCCAGGCTAACAAAAGCAGAGCTCCCCCTCTCCACTTCCTATTTCTTCTCATAGGTGGTGGACCAAGGCTGCATATCTGCTTTAGTTTTAGAAAATAATGATCCCCACTGAAGGAGGACCTTGATTTCTAAAGTTGTAAAGGTTATTTTTTTCTTAATCAGACTCTGTTGCCAATGGAAATTCTTGCACATTTTTCCAAAATCATAGTTCAAAGTTCATTAAATTTGCAGGCAAACACTGTGGCCTACTATATCAGTCAAACCAATGGTACACTAAGATACTGACGACAGTTTGTCAGATTTCGTTACATTGAGCACAGCTGTTTAACTCAGGAATCAGCTGGACACAACAGAAAATGACAGAACACGGTACCAGCAGCAGAAGCCCTCTTTGATGTGTGTTGTAAGTATTAATGTTATTGGAAAATGCTAGCTATTCAACGTATTTGTTGCACAACATTTTGTTCAAACGTATGATGATATTTTGTAAGTGTAAAGGTGGCACTAGCTCTTACAAATAACTGTTAGCACTCGCTAGCTAGCATCATGCACCCTACGTGTAAAGTTGAAGTGACCTGAATCTGTTTCTCAATAATGCTATCTAGTTCTCTCAAATTAATATAACGTTATTCACTTTAAATGGAGTAGAAATAACCTGACTTGTTGAAGTACAATTTACCTCATGCTAGTAGTCTCAGACCACGGCTGCTGATGGCTGCTATTAGTCTCATGAACCAAGCTAATGCGTTATGTTAATGCATAAAAAATATTGGCATTTAATCACTGATGTGTAGAAGTCACTGGTGTGTGACCTTAGAGCCTGTGTCTTTGCCAGAGTTTCCTCAATATTCTCTGTCTCTGTTTCTACCTCTAGCACTTAAAAACAAGAAGAAGACGACCACAGATTTCAGCTTCAGCTTGTTTTGAGGCTGTGCACCCCTTTCTCACTCCCCTACATCATCACTAATTGAATAAATCAGGTTAGTGACCCTACAGTTATTGTATGTCAAAACCCTTACCCATTGAAGATGCAGTGCTTTCTCTATAAATATGGTCCTTAAAACTACTGATGGTATCATGGGGGGGTGCTGTGCCAAATGAGTTGTCACTGAGGATTTTGTGCACCACAGAAGAAGTAATACTGTCACTACAGCTGTGTGATATGACATATATCGTGTTACAAGAGAAAAATGTCTATCGTTTCATATTATGCTCTATCATTTATATCATTGTGACACAAATCACTCTCTTTACGGCAATACTTTTTGTCATTTGGAGTCTGTACATGTTTTGCACGGATTACATTGATAAGTTATTCTTCAGTAACAAAGTCTGGTTGTCGTCAACTCTCCATCGCTGTCTGTCTCTACTCTGCTGCGCTGCACACACGGAGGGCTCAGCCCCGCCTGCGCTGAGAAAAAGCATAGAGGCAGCGAGACGGCGACCATAAATGACAGCAAAACACTAGAGACTGTTGTTGTTATGTTATTTACCAAATGTATGTGCACTCATGGTCACGCTACTCTCCTCTGCACTCTATGGTTCACCACTGCAGAGCTGAATCCTCGGTGTGTGCAGGTGAAGCAAAAAAGCTTTGGGAGTAAAAAGCTAAGAAGAGTCAGAAATAAGGGGTAGCAATGCTTGCAAGTTTTTCTTAAATAGGTCTCATAGATCACTTACTATGTCCCAGCACCTATGGGGAAAAGTAGCAGGTGTGTAAAAATCTTGTGATTTACTTTTGTGTATGTCAACAGCCTAGGTCTTTTACCTGGATGTTTTTAATGGTTGTAGTTTTAATATTACTAAGCACTTCATTGGATATTGGACTTAAGAGGTAAATGTGAATGAGTGAAGGGCTTAATTATGTTGCGCTTCTCTTCATCTCAGTTGTCCACTGCAGCTAGGTGTGCACATGCCTCTCTCCTGTGACAGAATCAGGTGAGTGAGAATGCAGTGATGTGATATATCAAATAGATGACCTTCTCAATCCTTCAAATTGAGCTCTTTAACCTCTGAAGCCTGAGAGCAAGAATGGAATAGCAGGCTTGTGCTTTAACACACAATAAACTTTGGTTCTCAAAAATGTAATGTGTGAATCATCATTGTGTCTCCCTCCTAACACGAGGGAGACTGATAACTCGTGTTAATTTTATCCTCTAGTTTTTGGGGAAGCCCATAGTTTTAGTGAATATGAGAGTTTAATGGCCATATTGTAAATTCCAAATACACAATGATGCATTTTATAGTCTGTGATTGCAACACATCTATTTTTATTTTAGTGTCATTGACAGTAAAATGTGTTATGTGATCTTTAAGTTCACTCACTGATTTAGTAAAAACTGGGATTGAGGCATTTAACTCCGGGATCTCCGGTGAAGAAAAAATATGCCATGCATGTCGGACCCCAAACATAGCTGCCCTCTCTCTTTGCTGGCAAAAGTAACTTGGACAAAGTTACAGATAAACAAAAAATGTAGTGGCAACAATTTTTATTTCATTTGTTGAAAACTGTAGAAGTTCACAGAAAATTGGGTCCTCCATCAATAGGGATCGTCTAAGTGCACAAAATCTCGCATGGGCCCACCAACTATCAAGGCTACTACTCTCTGCTCTCACATGTGGCCTGCTCACAGCAGACACACACAGAACTCTTTTCTTTATGGCAGAAAACGCATGAGCCTGCCTAAGCATCAGTAACCAAGTTACCTAGCGCCAGTGGCTACTACACAAGTCTGCCAGCTGATTGTACAAGCACAGGAGCCATGAAGTAGAGTTAGCTTGTCGCTAACTCTGTTAGAGCTGAACAGAGGAGTTATCTGGGCCCTCTTGCCTGCATGGTTGGATCACCGACAGTGCAGCAAAGCCTGCACCATTCAGCCTTGGAGCCACAGCTTGTCTCAGCCTGACTCATCCACAGATTGCCAGCTCAACAAAGCAGCACGTCTCTCACTCCAAAGATTGGTAACAATTGGGCCTAGCCTGTTAACCTTGTTGATATACATGTACTGATTTTGGTTTAATGGTGTTTATTGAGCTCTATTGTTGTGATCTCCTATTCATGGTCTGGTTATTGAATAGCCACACTGCTAAGTTGATGTTAGCATGCTTCACACATGCTACATCCAGTATCTATGCCCTGCATGCAACTAACCTCTTCCTAACCTGGCGTCTTTATCCTACACCAACTGGCCTTAAACATAGACACTTTTTACCTTTGTTATCTTTTTAAATAAATGTCTTTGAATATAAATGCTGTGTGTTTAATGTTGCACAACACTGAATTTTGCCAACCTCTGCTCAGCAAAGAACTCCAAAATCCTTCAACCTTAAATAACTATTGATATAGTAATTTTGGTTATAGTTATTAAGTTAATTATAAATCAGAGTTCCAAATTGATAGCTTAGTAATTTTTATGCGACTGAATCAATGGATTGGCTATCTTTTTCCTTGATCCCAAAGTGATGCACTGCTACGATTAATTCTTATTAATAATTTCTGTTGATTTTAATAATTGATGATTATCTTTAATATTCAATTATTATTGCTGATAGCCAAACTTGTAACCAAGGCCCAACAGTCTCATGCCATCTATTTCAGACGTTGGGGCAGTTCTATAGAAGTCTATTAGACTACCCTGCATGTTGAAAAATGACACTAAAGGGGTCCTGACCAAGCGTCAGTATGGCCAATCTCATGGACATTCATTAAATAGTCATGAAATTTAATCTACCGATTAGTGCACTTTTTGTCAGTTTTGGATGATAGCAGAAGTCGCTACATCAGCCTACCCATGATCCTCAGCGAATGTTACTATGGTGAAGATGCCAGCTAAAGCGCTAACATAATCTATATTCAGTATAACATTATATAGTACTGCAGATTGGTGGTTACAATCAGGAACAAAATACTGTACTGTATATTGAAATGTAAAAAACATAATGTGTGCATGTATAATAAAATCGATTAGCCGTAAACTGTGCAGTAAACAGAATTTGAAGCTTTGGCTGATTTTTTGAGGCAATGCAGTTTGGGACTCTGAATGAGACTGGAATTATTTCAACACAGTTGTTATTTGTTTGTACTGATGAACTGTACTGATGTAGCCACTTCCACTATCGTCCAAAACAGACAAAAAAAACTAGATTTCTCAGAGTCGAAGGTGAAATAATTAAATCAGATGGCCATAACCTTTCATATTGTTGGGTTATCAAGGAATATACTCATACATAGCGTGTCTTCTCCAATCTGCCCACTGGACTGGTAAAATTAAAATAAAGAAATAAAAACAAGGATAAAATCTCATGACTAAATGTTGAGTGATGTAACAGTTATAGTCAAAGAAAAAAAATGAAAAAAGCAATAGAGCTTCTGTGCTCCTGAGTCCTGACTGAAAAACATGCTGCTGGCACGAAACCTACTTCCAATTTAAATACATGAGTTTGAAAGTTGTGCTAACTGTCATGAAAAAAATGGAAAAATCATGTCCATGTACACAAATCAAAAGATTAAATTTTGTGACTATTGACTATGTCATGAATTGCCGTGAGACTGGGTTGGTATGTGATGAGTTGGGAGTGAAAACATGTTGGAACAGACCTCATGCAATGTGCCCCTTGGTGTATATATGGGCATTAACTGTCTGAGACCCGCCACACACACACACACACACATGCACACACACACACACACACAGTGTCCAGCAGCCACTGCCTCATTCACACAGCACTCATTTAGAAAGCCTCTGTGATAAATAGCTCTCCCACAGGGATGTGTTATTTTTTTTCTGCCTCAGAAGTTTTCCTCAAGGTAGGCAAATTTAATAATGCAGACATTATGCAAATGACCTAATTAAATAGAAAATGCACACTAAAAAAGCAGATGCCTCCAAACATGCTATCTTGTTTGTAACATTTATAAACACTCATTTAGCCTGCCTCCAGTTTATCACAGTGTAGTAATGAAAAATGAATAAAAGGCCCACAATTAGGTTATTATGCCCTTGATGATACATACACACAAACAGATACACACCTCAGGACAAGGCCACGGATTACATAGGGGGATTTATAGCACAATTTATAGCACAACATACTGCACTGAACCATCTGTAGCTAATGGACAGAAAATGTAAATATACTGGATCACAGCAGGACCAACATCACTGTTACCCTTCAGAACACACTGTTCCTGTTGAGGGTGAAATGAATCAGTCAAACCCTTGAAAAAGACATGGGAAATGCCTAAAACAACACTAAAAAAGAACAACCCCACCACTGTCTGATCTCCTTGGATAGGTTGATGCAAGTAGCAGAGGTCTGTTAGGAGTAAATCTGTATCTGTCAGTAAATTAAAATAAGGGAAAAAGAAAAATTCATATTTTCATTCTCACCTAAAAAATAATTGAAATTTAAGGATGTCATCATCATTGTCCATCTTATAGACAATGATGCTGCCTCATCTCTTTAGCTCCTCCAAATTTGATGATGTTACACCAATTCTACTGTTTTCTGAGTGGACATACACCCCAGCCTAATTCTTTCTACCTGGCCAAAATTGCAGCATATAGAAGTTAACATGTTTTCATGTAGGAACGCATAAATAGAACATAAATGAGAGAAACCTGATTTTTCCTCCAAAACATTTTTTAAATGGCTAATGTGAAGGCTGCATTTTAAAATGAAGTTCATGTTGAAGATGATTCCAAGTAAAAAAGTAATTTTTCAGAAGTTCAGAACAAAAACAAACATTCAGTATAACATAACATGGCCATTACTGACATGTAATAGTATTTCAAAACTACATTTTTTTTTTCACTGCTTAAGATTTATAACTTCCCTATTGTGATGTGGATATCAATGATTTCTTTCAAAGTCCAAAAGTTAAATGACAATGGAAAAATCAAAAAAGTCAATACTGAACAAAATCATTTGATGTAAAACAAAACAAATACTCAAAAGCTTTCAGCCACACCCACAATGTTAAAGTTTTGGAATGATCAGCATGATCTGCTATTCTTACAGACTTAGGGGTAGTGGGACAAAAAGAAACAACCAAACGAACAGAGAGCCTTTGTAAAGGGTGGTGCTATACTAAAGGTGGTGCATGAATGTGCTATTATTAGTCATATTTCTATTATTATTATTGTTGTTATTGTGCTTCTCTGTGTCTCTCTGTCCTCTCTCCTCCTCCTTCATTCTCTCTCAACCCAACTGGTCAAGGCAGATGGCCGCCCACCTAGAGCCGGGTTCTGCTTGGGGTTTCTTCCCATTAAAGGGGAGTTTCTCCTTGCCACAGTCACCAAGTGCTTGCTCATGGGAGAATGGTTGGGTCTCTGTAAATTAAAGAGTATGGTCTAGACCTGCTCTTTGTGAAAAGTGCCCTGATATAACCTCTGTTGTGATTTTGCAACATATAAATAAAATTGACTTGACTAGACTTATAGTCAACCATATGCAGAAGCTGTATTTCAGTATAGTGACTTTCATCAGGCATTTCTTTTACAGTCTCAGTCAAAAGTTTAGACACACTTTTATATACACTGCATACTTCAAAGGGGGCACCACCAATCCTAGACCAAGCAAACATCCAAAGAGATATAGAAAAAACTGTTTTTTTTTTTTTAAGATTACCTTTTTGCATTTTTGCCTTTAGTTGATAGCTAAAGTGCAGAGAGACAGGAAAAAGGGGTAGAAAGCAACAAAGGTGCAGGTATGTGGTATACTTCACCAGTAGGCTACCGGGCCACTCAGAAAAGATATTTTAAGGCACATAATAGAAAATAACAATATCATGGAGAAATTTCAGTCAGGTTTCAGGGTCTGTCACAGCACAGTCAGCTTTGCTTAATGTCTCCAATGATCTGCTGTTGTCTTTTGACTCTGGTAAATGTGCAATTCTGATTCTTCTTGACCATAGCTTGGCCTTTGATACAGTACCATCTCCTGTACTGTCTTGAGCACCAGGTCTGTATTCAGGGTAGCACCCTCTAGTGGTTCACCTCCTACCTAGCAGATATATCATTTTCTGTCAAAACTGGAAACCTCTCCTCCTCGTCTGCTCCCATCACCTGTGGAGTGCCTCAAGGCTCCATTTTAGGGCCCATTTTATTCACCTCATACATGCTCCCTCTTGACTCCATCTTCAATAAACATAATGGGCCCTATCTTACACCTGATGCAAAATGGCGCCAAACACGATGCAAAGTGTCTTTGTTAGTTTAAGACCAATGCAGCTGTCATTTTCCCATCCAGCGCCTACATTGTTTAAATAGCAAATGCACTTGCGCCTATCAGAGTGCCCATGGGCGTGTTGGACTTAAAATGGATGTGGTCAGGCACATTGTTGGCGCATTGCTATTTTGAGTCAGCAGAGTGATTGCGCTATTGACAAAAACCTGGTCTGAAGTCAATGGCGCAGTGTTTCACTGTTATTTTAAGGGCGCATTATCACAGACACAGACGCGCAACAGTGCACAAGCATGCAAAAGATTACAAATAAAAGCATTACAATGTGAAAGATTATTATTGGGTACGTCAACATATTTTAAAAAATACATGTCATAATGCTTAGTCATTATATTTATCAGAATTAACTAATCACAGTAATGACGGATGAAATTGTCTAAATATTTGACCAAATCGTGGCAATGCACGGAGGTATTTAAACAGACGGACAACAACGAATCAGACACAGGTTGACTTTTTTGCTGCATCTGTACATGAGGACATGAGAAACACATGAGGAAATAAATAAGGTGAAAATAATGATTAAACTAAAAAAGGAAAGAACTCTGGACAGCTTCTAGCTGCTGCCAGCAGCAGGATCAGCACCTTGGAGAGCTGATCAAGTCCCGATAATTGTGTTAATGATTCTTTAATAAATTATTTAATTTTTGAACAATATTTAACAAATATTCTTTAACATTTCTGAGAGTACAGTGATCAGGTTTCCATACTTTCAGCAATTTATACCCCACTGATTTTACCCGTTACTCCATTACCAAACAACATGATTTTAAAGAAACCAAAGCTGTAATTAAAAAAATAAACCTTTTCAAAAACCAAACGAAAATACATTTGCAACAAATTAATGAACAGGATCTTAAATTGATGGTCTGGGGCTGGCCACTGGAGAGTTCAGGAGCAGTGGGGGCCAGTGTGCTCATTATAGATCATACGCTTTCACTTTGCGCTCGAGCAGATCTGTTTCCTCTGCAGAGAAGTGTCCCTTCTTAGTACTTGGCAAATGTGCCATCATCATAGCAATCCGCCAAGGTGCAAGCGCACCTGGCTTTTAAAGGGAATTGGAGATGACAATGATTGGTTTATTGCATGTTATGCAAAAAAACACCCATGATCAATTAGGAGACTATGGACACCCCCTTTGAACCATGCGCCTGGCACATCGACCAATTTTTCGCCATTAAAATAGCAAAAGTGGATTTGGACACGCCCTAAATGCACTTGCGCCATGCACCTTAGACTGAGCATTTTAGATTGTTAAAATAGGGCCTGATATCTCCTATCATTGCTATGCAGATGACTCAGCTATACCTCCCATTAGAGCCTTTGCCATAGCTGCCCCAAAACTTTGGAACAGTTTACGTTACAAAATTAAGTGTTCCCCTTCTGTAGACACGTTTAAGGTTAAACTTAAGACCCACATGTTCTCTCGGGCCTTTGAATGTCCTTAAAGCTTTATGTTTTACTATTACTTATTTATTTGTGTATGCATATGGGATAGTATTGTTATGTCATCTCTGCTCCTTTTTTTTTACCTTGTTATGTTGTTTTTAATTATTTTTATTGTTTTAATGTACAGCACTTTGGTCAACTCTGGTTGTTTTTAAATATGCTTTATAAATAAACTTGATTTGATTTAATTGATAATGGTCAGTCATCCACAACATACCCAATGAAAATTTATCTGCAGACATTCACAATAAACTCAAAAGCAAGAACAATGAAAAAGATGAAAGCTGCAAACTCCACCAGGGGTCTTAGAAGTAAATTTAATTACATCTCACAATATGCAACAGTTGACCTGAACAAACATCAGTGATGTTTTAGTTGTTCTTATTGCCCTATGAGTATCATCACTAAAAAAAAAACAACAAAACTTATTACTGGCTCTAGAGGACAGAGAACATAAATGTGTCCATCAGCATTAATGTTAATCCATTAAATGTTGTCCATTAAACTTAGATATTTTTTGTAAACAAGATTGTACACTTAATCATTTCGTGAAACTGTACCAGTAACCTTTGCGAAAGTGCAATTCAAAACAGTTTCAGCTGTTTTAGAGCATTGATTTTTAATAGCATTTAATCTAAGGTCAAAATTGTGCTGATATATCCTATAAAGCATATGCATTAGTGTAACTGCTGTAACTGTTATGAACACCACAGAAACTTTTCCAGGACTAGTTTTGTAGGAGAAGTACAAGTGTTGAAGGCTGCACTCTGTGGTAATTGAAGGAAACAGTTTTGAGGATGTCAGTGTCATACTGAACAGTGAGTTTTCAGTATTTTATTGATGTCATATTGATGATGTGGACTGCTTGTTAGCTGTGCATTCACATACACCATCATGCCCACTCAGCTGTTGCATCACAGGTCTGTTATTATTATTAATTGTTTACTCTGAAGTCATTGTTTCCAGCAAGGCAGCCTTTTTTAACAGTCCCATTGAAATACAAAACTCCTCTGTCCCTGTGTGGATTCATCCCATCAGCTCAACAATGTATTCTATGTCCTAACTTGCCTTTTTTCAGCTAAGAAACATTGTTAAGATCAGACCCGTCTTTCAATCTAAGAGTCTTGAAATATGTCAGTACCTGTCTAGCTCCTGCTCCCAAACCCTGTGGCAGTGCTGTTAGCCTGAGACCAGTCACTGTCACAAGGCCCTTAACCAGGTCCAACTGCTACCGGAGTCTGAAGCAAGGCTTTTAAACCAGGTCCAATAAGTCCATAACTCTCCAGACACTTGACAAAACTGAGATGTAAACGACATCACACACCACTGGCATCTTCATTTGCTCCTTTGTGTCACTGTTAAGAGCCTCAGCTCAGGTCCTCAGAGCAGAGACTTTTAGCTCTCCAGAATACCAGACTGAAAACTAAAAGAGATTCTAAGTGATTGACTTTTGTTGTACTCAACTTGGGACCAGCACTACTCAAAATCTCAAAGAAGGCAGACCAGAAAATATTGTTTAAATAGTGCTTTAAAAGCTTAGTTATTTACTTGTCACTTACTGTAAAACCACACATTACAGCTTTATTTTATGTACTGATAAGTATTGGGAGACTTGTGCAAATGCGTATTGTTTCTGCTTTAGTGAGTGTTCGCAGTTTGTCTGTTGCTTAGTGTGTCTTTTGTCAGATAAAACAGTTTCTTGGGGACTAATCAAAGTTAACCATACAGACGGCCAAGTTTGTGACAGCAGGGGGGATGACACCAGAAGCGGGACCTAAAAAAGTCAATTAAATCCTAAAAAGCATAAAAATAAGGAGTCTCTGCGGTGTGCACGTAGCATGCTTGGTGAAATGCATGGTCACTCTCCTGTGATTTGTGGCAAGGCAGCAACGCTCTGCTCTGGCTTGTCCAACATACTGTGAATTAATGAAGACTCTCTATGGAAACAGTCTCTGCCATATCAGTCTGTCTAGTCTGACTATTCCCTGGTGAAAAAGTACCTGTTTCTCTAGACAGAGCCCAACATCTAAACCATTACCTTCTCTTGTTTATCTGCTTTCAGCATGTCCATGTCCATGTGCTGCTAAGGAAGGCAGGTGACTTTGAGCAGAATAATAGCATGTGATGGGGTAATGTGGCCAATTTTGATTCACCGTCCTAACTGCTTTATGCTTGTAAAATCATAGAAAACATTCACAAGGCAACCAGTATCTGATTTACACTGGCTCTTGGCTGGACTTCTATTCTACTCATTGTCACACCCTGAGTAGAACAGAATAATCCACACCATTACATTCATTTAGGTAGTACTAATGGCAACAAGAACTCTATGGTCTTGAGGATGTTTTTCACTCACTGAAGAGGATTTGGAGAGACTAACATATCTGTGTATTTGTACTCTCTCTTTATTGCTGGAAAGCCTCCACAGCACACATTTATACATTTTCTTTTATCACTGCATAGCTGAATGAAAAGCCTACTTTAAAGTAAGGCTGTGTAACTTTTAAAAGATGAACTAACATGCTTCCTCTTGAAATGAAAAGTTGAATTCAAAAGCAATACAATGCACTCTTATAGCTTATGGTGGCTGATGTCTGTGTTACTGACTTTACTGAGTCAGTATGCTAACTTTATGACTCTTCTCTATTTGTGCTCCTGTTACACCAGATTTTAACATATCACACACACACATACACATTTCAATGGTTTCACCATTAATTCAAAACAAGTAAAAGTATTTTACCTCATCAGGGAACATTCCTGCAATTGGTCCCATTCCACCCTGGATGCATTATAAGAAATGCATTCCAAACTCCCACATGGTGTCAGTTCATCCCAATAATCACCCACAACTGTGCTGCACAACTGTCACTGTTGTTCAACAGTAACACACTCCTGTGTGTTACTACAGGAATATGAAAACACAATTCACTGCTAATGAACTGATTTACCTGTGGTTCCTAATAACTTTAATTAAACATCTGAGAGATGAGTTTGAACAAATATCAGTGGGCTCTACAGCCCTCAGGAGCCAGAATCTCCAAACCAATGAACCACAACACTTCAATAAGAAAATAATGAACATGCCTTTCAGGCTGTTTTAAATTTCATCGTGACATTTTGAATTTGTAACAAGAGAGTCTGTAGCAAATGAATATCAATGACTGGTGGGTTTGATAGGAATGTTCTAATAACCATGTCTAATAAAAAGAACTTCACTATACTTCCTCATTGTGACTGAGGGGAGAAATGAAATGTGCAGTTCCACACCAGAGTCCCAGGAGCAAAATATAAATAGGTTTGTTTTTAATTTGCATGTGATCATAAGGGTTATTGTGAGAGCAGCGGCACCACCACCATTTATATTTTCCATGTCAAAGCAGGCAAATGAGAACATTTTTCTTTGAGGTGTTTTTCTTTGCAGTGAATAATCACCCAGTGTTTGTTTCCCCCATACCTTACCACTGTTAAGTGTTTTATAGCCCAGATTTAACACATTTATTTGTTCATAAAGACTATTTAAGAGGCAATAGAGCAGGTGAAGCCCTTTTCTCTCTACATTGTGAAAAAAGGAGGAAACAAAGCCAGCTGCTTACAGTCTCATTTGGTTTGGGATGTTCACAGCTCAATGAGTTAGTCAGTGTTAAAGCTGCATTTACGGATAACTTTGCATGACGATATTTCAGAGGCAGCAGGAGGCAATGGTCCATTTTTTGACTTAAAAGCTCAGAAATTACAGGTCTCAAAAATACAGTATCACCCTAATATACAGATGGGTGGCAAATTAAAGGAAAAGCTGAATAAATGAGTAGAGAAACATAATGAATGCAGATGTTTCCATACAGGGCATAGGGCCTCACTGAGTGCTTTGATGAGTATGAAAATTATTTAAATCATATGCTATGGCCTTGACACAGTCATTGTTTCACAAGTCCCAAGTAATCTTAGCTATGAGGTATGTTCCAAGTCTAAAGTCAAAATCAGCAGGTCTCAAGTCAAGTCCAAGTCCTAAACTTTGTGTTTCCAGTCTTCATGTGCCATTCACCAGACCCTTATTTTATGGAGGCACAGTGACCAGCGCAAGCAGCGGTATGACAGTTTGGTGTTTATCAGACCTTAAAATTCGCTTTGGCCAACTGTGTGGTATTTTGGTTCCCAGCGCACAGTGCACTGGTGGGAGGAGAGGTGCAATAAGGTGGGAGGTGCTGAAAATAGACGTTTCGGAATCAGGTCTGTTTCTGGGTTAACATCAATCCACAGAGACTTTGGTGATTTTATCAGTGAGATCATGACTAAATTCTTGCAGCAAATGCACAGCAATGAAGAAATAATGCATGAGAAATTTGGGGCAGATTGGACAATGTAAAGCTGAGTGACAAAAACTTCCTGTTTAATGCCCCAAACATGTTTTGGGCAAAATTGTTCGGCACACCACGCCAAGGGCCTTCTATGAGAATTAAAAAGCTTTGAAATTTAGCATCACAAAGGTGTTTAGATGTAACCTGCCAAATTTGACGTCGCTTGGTTTAAATCTCTAGGAGGAGTTCCTTAAAGCACAATGTCTGTCAATGGCTTCATTTTGGGAAAAAAAAGCAAAGTAGATTCAAAATGGCTGACTTCCTGTTGGACTTGGGTGTGACTTCAAGAGGCTTTCTTTTAAGTCTGGAGATGTTACATCTGCATACCAAATTTCATACATATACATCACATTTAAAGGGGCGCCCTTGAGCCATTTTGCAACACTTCTGCCCAAGATTCATTCATATATCAAGTTACACCACTTTTGATGCATGCGCAGTTTCGTGAGTTTTCGTGCACCACTAGCACCTCAAAAATGGTGTACTATAATAATAATAATAATAATAATAATAATAATAGTAATAGTAATAATAATAATCCCTTCAAAAACAATACGTTCCTTGCACTTTCAGTTCCAAGGACTATTGGACCCTGGCACTTTCGTTCTCAGGCCCTAATAATAATCAAGCTGCAAGCAGCAATGAAGGGGCCCTCGCACCCCACACATGTTGAAGGGAACAGCAGCCATGGTACTGTAGGTCTATTAACACAGCTCTTAATTTTTAGGATTATCGGAAGCTGTTTGAATGGGTAGAATGTTATGTCTGGTGTGCAGTATGTGGTGCTGGATATGACTCATTAGAAAATGTGTATACATTTGATGAACTGAAAAACACTCATATATTTGAATGGAGAGTGTGAGCGAACCCACACCTTTTTGAACGTTTACTGCTTCCACATAGTTTTGGATACAAACTTCATTTGAACAGAAAAGGAGCCACAAGACTTTGAACTACAAATCTTGAATTTACATGTTTTTTCTATCTTTTATTGTTCTTGTTCTTGTTTTATTGTACTTTTCTGTGTCCAGCTGCAGTTACTTATTGTCTCTACACACCCGAGAGTACACATTTCAATCAAACTTTGACCAGGACATGTGGGTTAAAAGTCTTTCCTTTTCTAAAAATTGACTTGATGAAAATTAGGAAATTAATTTGTTTTACACACAAGGTCATCAAGAGTTTTCAATTTACTAATTGAAATTGAAGTGAATGGGCCCAAAACTTGCATCATTTTGATGACACAGGTGTGAGCAAGACAGACATGTCTCACCCTGCAGAAAATTCTCATCCTCACACCGTTGAGATTTGATGTTTCACCATGACAGAGGAAGTTGCTATAACTTCGTTGTAAATGCTCCAGTCTGCACCAAACTTCTCCAGGCCAGAACACGTCTACATGACAATATTCCATCAGTGATGCAAACTGGCTGAATAGCACCCCCCACAACATTTCAGCGAAATAGCCCCAGCAGCAGGCAAAATAGTGGACAAAGGAAGTGATGTTTATCTCCTTCTTGCACTGTCTGAAAACAGCATGGGACTGACGACATCTACATGCCTGTGACAGAAGCCCTTCAATTGCACCGCAGTCTGATGTGCGCGGAGGTGCGAGGGCCCGTTCATCGCTGCTTGCAGCTTTAATTTACATTTATATTTTATATTTATTTTGGCTTAACCACAAGCACCTCAGCAGTCATCTGCTTAGATCTGTTCTCATGTACTAACTAAAAAACAATATTGTCTCTGTTGTGTAAGTTTAATTCAGTGTTGATTATTAGTCATTAGGAGAACTTGAACCTGAGATCCTGTGGACGACCAAACGGATGATGCTGATGGAGACCTGACTTCACCACCACCTTGGCTGCCATCTTCACATCTTGCTATAGGTTCACAGTTGAATATCAGGAGGAAACAATGACATCGCTGGAGTCTGTTCAAAAGGTATTACTCATCAACATTTTTATATCACATCCGATTTCTTTTAAATCCATTTGACTTGCATTTTCCCTGTGACTGATGTATTAAGATGTATTTAAATGTTTGTTACAATAGGTAATTAAAATCTTGTTAGGTTTAGCCTATTCTACAAAAGCTTACTTTGAGAGTCTTAAAAACATGTGTTTTGATCATTGCTTGGTAATTACACTGACAGTAATGGTAAAACATTTTTGTTTTTTAGTCATCTACAGTAGCTGTCATCCAATTTGCTGAAGAACATGAAGCAGCAGTGGGGGATCAAAGTGAAATCGCCTGGCAGCTCCTGACCTGCAAGGATCCAAAGCCTTTTGGCCCAGCGGACTTGTGGTGCAAAGTGGGCTGAGGTGGGCTGTTGGACTCTTTTCAGACAAGTACACATCCACAAACACAATTTTAAAGACTCCTGAGTACCTGGTGACATCTCCTACAGTTGAATATTCATGTTTAGATTACCTAACAGTGTTTTGTTTCAAGGAAATAACAGTGTCTAGTGTCGGTCTCTATATTATATATATATCAAGTTCAGTGATTTGATTTTGTTTTTTGTTTTTTTTTTTACTTGTAGTGGGCTTATTAAATGACATCTGTGTTATTTTTTCGTGAGGATTTGTTTAACTGTGGTTACAGATTTAAACAAACTTTTTACATATTGTATTTTTAACATTGTCATTGTAATATTTGCTAATGTTTGTAATATATACATTTGAAAACTTTGTTACAGAATGATATTTAGAGGACAGAAAGTTGCATATGGTCCCTGCTTCTTTTATGGCAAACACTGAAAAGAAAACATTTATTTACTTCATTGTAATTTACTATATTCTTATTTACTTTGTTAAATTAAGCTGTGTTAAGTGAGCCTATGCAGTCCGAATATTTCCTGCTGTTGCTACTTCACATTAAAAGATTCTCACTGGTGTACCACTGTGTGGCTTTTATTATGAAGCATGTACAGGAAATGTAAAACAGACTGCAGTATTGGTTAGTAAACATTAGTCTATGCAAAATGTTTTGTGCTGTTTGGTCAGCAGATCAGTTTTATATATTGCAAAGGAGAATTGGTAAAAGAGGAAACAGCTGAAGTGAGCTGGTAGACGAAGAGCTACTACAGTTTATGTCATTAAGGGTAAACAACTTATTTTATTCTGCTGTCCTGTCTGAGGGAAAACCATTTGCATTGTGCATCACAGATATAATTGCAGCAGTTCACTATTCAGTGTGGGTATTTCTGCCATATGGAAGAAGGCCATTATATTTCTGCAAACATGGTGCATAATCTCTGTGCACAGTAAAAATAAGTAATAAGTAAAATGTAGTAGCTGCTGTTCAACAGTTAATGAATAATTGTCATTTAAAGAGTTGGTTCTGTACTCATTTATTGAAGTCTAAATGTGGTTTGAAAGTTTACAGCATTATATGAATAATTGTAATCTAATTTACTGCAAAATGTCTGGTGCTGTAATCCATTACACAGTAACATAAAATTACTGTATTTTGTTTTAGTTACGTACAGCTACTGTACAAGTAGATACAGTACCATTATATTACTGTTTCATTTTACAATTGCTACTGTAAATAAAAACACAATACACTGTAATTTATTTTGTAGTAAGTTTACTGTGTTTATATTTACAGTAATGAACTGGCAGCAATTGACAAGTAACTTACTGTAAAATAAATTACAGTAAATAACTGGCAGCAACTGACAAGTAACTTACTGTAAGTTACTTACAATTGCTGCCAGTTAATTACTGTAAAAATAACATTACGTTTTTTACAGTGCAATAATCTTTGACTTGGTAAGAAAATGTCCATGTAATTCTGTCATTGGCATATATGAAGAGTTTAAATACTGGAATTTCTTTCTTACATAGTCATCTGTCAAATTGTGGTAAATACCAGCTCGTTCATCATCATCTGTGACACATTTTATTACAGTTTCTAGAAGGTAGAATTCTCTCAGTGTTACAGGGCAAAGGGACATTGATCAAAGCAGCAATGCTCAATCCTCACTCAAAGCACCGATTTGATCTAAACTTACAACTAAGAACAGAAATTGAAAATCAGGTTCAGAGGCACTGATGACTTCAAGTAGAGATTGCCCACAGGAAAAATGGCTTCCATTTTGCTCATGGTATACAGTACTCTGTTACATTTGCCTCACATAATAAAAAACATAACGACTTTGGAGTTCCATGAATTTACAATGTCTAGAAGTTTCACAGAAAGATCAGTGTTACTCAAAGATACTTCCAGCTTGTCATATCGCTAAACAATACCCCAGAGTCCCTAAATTTAATCTTATCTCACTGTTAATATTCAGAAATTTTAAATAGTTCACAGTTAACATTACAACCTCCAACATTCCAGCACCCCCTAGAACCGCAGAGAGGGTCATTTTTACCCCCTGCAGCAACAGCATCAGCAAATGTAAAGATGCCATTTCTTAAAGCAGTTAAGTTGTTCATTTTCATCTATTTTTTAAAATAATAAGTAAGACAAAATAACTATTTAAAATTCAGTTTATGGGGTTTATTAATTTTACAACTGCTCTAGGCCATTTAATCACAGATTGAAAAGGTCAAATACATTTTAAAATTCATCAATAGAAGAAGAAAACGAATTTTGGATAATTACATGTTGTTTTATAGGCTACTGGAAATAAAGAAATGCAGCGCTCTGTCTCTCCCACTCACTGACTCACTCACTCACACACACACACACACACACACACACACACGGACACACATATACTTTCATGGTGCACTGCATGTAGGCAGTTGATGCACATTTTTGTTGTTTTGTTTTTTGTGCACCTGAATTTTACACCGTAATTCTTCCTCTGTCAAATCTAGCTAGCTCTAGTCTATTGTGATATGGCAGCCTGCTTATCGAAAGACATCTAAACAATGGGGGTTGCTAAGCAACCAGACATGACATGAATGTTGCGCATAGCATTATACAGTGGTTGCTATGCGGGGTAAAAATGACCCCTCGGCAGTTCGAGGTATAAATAATCATAATGTTTTTTTTTTTTATCTCACACCCACCATAATTTCCATTTTAGGAAAGTCATGAACTGAGAGATGTCAGGTTTTTAATTTAACAGAGTTACATGCATTGATTTTGAAAACACCAGGAGGGTAAAAATGGCCCCTGACAGTGCAAGTGTTAACTTTTAAAACAATGAGTTGGGACAACATTTCCTATTTGGAAATTGGACACAAAAGAAAAATCAGACAGCTTTAATATCACTACAGCTACTTGTTAATACTATAATACTGATTTACTAGTGTACCCTTAAGGCATACACAATCCCAAAGGTGACTTTTCTTCTTGGCTAATGTGCCTAGGTTCTCAAACGTGGCATTCACCATTCGCAAAACAGCCTTAAACAAGTACAATGGTAAAACTATGACAAATATGTAATTCATAAGTGATTAGTATTTGAAAGTGCCAGAGCACTTTAAATGTGTGTGTGTGTGTGTGTGTGTGTGTGATAGAGAGACAAAAAGAGAGCAGCAGAGAGATTCTGTGTGACTTGCTCTTTTCATCCATTCTTCACCATGCCCCAACAATTTGAAATGCTGTGTGCTCGACAATGAAATGACTCATCCAAAAGGTCACTTAGGATAGACGTCAAAACAGGATTAGAGAGGTGAACATCAAGAATACCATTGTGCCGACAGACACAGTGTTACTTGAACAAAAAAAGGAAAAAGAAAACTTCTCTCTCTTCTCATATTTGTATGGATGAGGTATTGCTAGTAACACATTTAATGTGTTCAAATGTTCAATGGATACCAAAGTCTATAGATCAAGTAGAAGCAAAGTGGTGCTCTGTAAACTCATTGTTGTATTTAAAATCTTGGTTTATACAAAGAAAACAACCTTTTATAAGTCAGTAAACCAATCAGATGAGTTTTCTACAAAAGAAAATGAAAAGCCAGACTTATAGTAATTTTGTGTTGAAAAAAAAGAGAAAAAGATGCCCTTGCCTCGGAGGGAAAAACTGTATTTTTAGGTAACCAAAGGCCATATTCAACAGTGAGCAAAATGACAAATTTAACCTTGGACTCCAGACGTTTCAAAAGCAAAGAAGTTAAACACAGTTCTTCTTGTCGGCCATTGTTGAACTGCAACAGTGAAACAGTGACTCACAGCATACACACTTAATGCCTAGCACTACACTGTTGAATGTGTTGAGGTAATGTAAAGACCTATGGTGGCCCTCACTTGTTGAGCGTTTTGTCTTGCAGAGGTGTAAGGGATAAAGTTTTGCGTCTGAGTGAGTGGAGCAGTTTCCAGTGTTTCAGGCTTTTCTCCACATTTCAGCACACAGATCCACATTGAATACTGCTGAGGGCACAAAAGCCTTTTAACTTTAATGTATTTTGCTTCTTTTACTTCTCTAGTATTTTGCATCTATAATATAATCTACTGAAATGTGAAAATACAGTTATTAATGTGACTCAGGCAAGTCTAAAAACCTATTAGATTAATGTCTGAATCTTACAATAATGTTGTTCAGCTGTCACTGAATTTATCTGAGATTTCGCAGAAACATCAGTACTGATGCTCTATTTGTTGCCCACAGCTGGCTGTGTGTCACATTTACATACATATTCATTAATTTATGAAATTTAAAATCAATTAAAACTTTGGCTATCACAAGAGAGATGAACACAGGGACTATTTCTTCACTCAGTTTTCCTTCTAACTTGTTCTTCCTGGTTATGTATATAGACTTTTTTTTGCTTCACTCAAAATAAAAGTTGCCACTTTGTTGCATCAATTAGTGAATTAGTGCATCAATTTAGACCACACTTCATTAAGGGGAGTAAATAAACAATTCAAAACACCAAAAAGGTCCCAAAGTCTTACGTAGTCTAAAAAACAATGAAAAATGGTTTCCACCAACCCACAGAAAAGACAGTCATTAGAAACAGTGTTTAATCATTGAGATAAAAGAATTCACTGCAATAGCTCCATGTAATATTCTCCACTGTAAATCACCTGTATGCTAGCTTAAAGGTAGTTTATAAAAGACTCTCCAAACTATTTTTATTTAAAACTTTAACACATCTGTAGATCATTTTTCTGTTCACAGTATGCAGATCTAATTCTTTTCTCTGTTTTGACATCCAACAATAAACCAGAACAACAGTCTAAATTTGGTAACATCCGGAGTTTACTCACCTTGCCAGTACATTCTCAACAGTTCATTGTCTGCTTTTGTTAATTTTGCAGTCCAACCATTTAAAATAGTCCTCACATGATGAACAGAATGCAGTCCAACCAGTGCAGCCACAGTTTCAGTGTTCATAAATCCAGGACCAGCCGAGCAGATAGTGTGATGGAGACTGTCCTGTATGTCCATTCTTGATCCACCTATAAGAGGCTCTTCTAGTAACCAGTGCAGGGAGACTAATGGTTCCAAACATCTCTTCTTAAAAAGGTGCCAAACCTTAAAGAGCCCCTTATAAAAATCAGGCAGTGAGGACAGATTTAGAAACCTAAAATCCATTAAAAACAAAGCAGTGTCAAGTCCTAACTTATCTATTCTGCTTGCAAACTCCTTCCACACTGGGTATTTAAAACCAGTCAAATATTTCTGTGCAAATTAGAAACAAAAAGTTGCCACTCTATTGGCTAGGTGTACCAGGTTTTGCCCCTCCCCTCTTCCCTTGGTAAATAAAGCACACTCGGAGGTACCCAATGCATCTAATCCCAAAAAAAATCTACTAAAGTTGCCTGAGACTAAACCGATGGGGTGGCTCCATACAAGCTAATTCTGAAGCCACAAGATTGTTTATGACTAGAGTTCTTCCTCTAAGAGACATCTGAGAGAGCAGCCATTTCCACTTCTCTATCATGCCCTCCCAGTTCCCTTAACCATCTCTTCATTGCCAAGATAAACACCTAAACCATTTTCTTCAATCTGTAAATTTCCTGCTCAGTTAAACCTCCTTTTCCTTTAGTTTTCATATGTGATCTGATGGAATCGAGAAAGGCTTATGTATTTTTCTACTTTCACTCCTTTTATGTTCTTTTTTTGTAGAAACTGTTTCACTCTCTCAACCCCATAAATCTGTTTATTCAGCTCATCTGGTGTCATTTTATTAGAGATATCACTGTCACTGTCTGCATCAAAAACATCTTCAACACTGGAGTCATGCTCCACCATTTTTTCCTTTGCGTTCTGTTTCTGCTTTTCTTTTCTGGCTGTTGCCTTCTTTGCTATTGAACCACTATTGTTGATTTCTGATTTTCTTTCCTGACAAGTGACAATCAGTCTGCTCTCTTCATCCATCATGTCTATATCTGCACTTTCTGCTAGGATCTCCTCTGGCTCAGCCTCAGCTGTTTGTTACCTTCCTCCTCCTCTTCCTCCTCTTCTTCTCCTCACCTTCAATATCTTCAACATCACCAACTGTCTCACTGCTCTGTTGAGACTCACTTGCCTCCTTTCCCTCGTCACTGATTGAAAACTGGACAGATCCTAAGTCTGTGTTTCATCATCAGCCTGGAGAAATCCATGATGCCACAAAGTACACAAAAACAACAACTAACAATAATAAACACAGCAAATAATCGAGAAAAACAGAGAAAAGGAAAACTCACTCACTCTGGAGTCCCACTCACTCCATGATCACTCCACACTCACACATACACTCAGAGAGAGAGAGAGAGAGAGAGTAAGTGAATAAGTGTGCTTCACTTACCACCGACTCTATGAGGACACTAATAATTTCACTCTAACTGTGCGTGGCAATAAGTGCTGGTCTTTGTGAATTGGACTGTTTTTGCAATGAGGCTCATTTATATAGAAAGGGGCCAATCTTGGGCCAAATATATGCATATTATCTAATTTACATGCATGCAAATAGCAAAGGCAAGGCAAGTTTACTTATATAGGACATTTCAACAACAAGGGAATTCAAAGTGCTTTACATAGAGCATAAAAGGCATCAAAACAGAATATAAAAGCAACACAATTAAAAAGACATATAAAAACAATTAAAACGTGTTAAATTTGGAAATAAAAAGAAGCTAAAAGGGAATAAGACAGATAAAACAAGAGAATAAAATTTACAGTGCAGTGTAAAACATTAACCCTCAAATTTGGCATAGGGGCACTGAGACACTATTTGCTTAGCAGCACAGTTTGTGGTGCATTTCACCCTTTGTGGGTGCTTTGTGAATTACACAGGTTCTTTTTGTCTCATTTTGTCTCATGTTTAGCGGCTGCAAAAGCTGCGCAGTCCTTTTGTGCGTTCGCTATTAGACCTGAGGCTCATTTTCTCTTTAAAGATACTTGGAAAGGGAAAGGCATAAAACAGCCACATTGGTCGAATTGAGAGTCAAAATCCACAGTCCTCGCTCTGTGCAAAACTGCATTCTAGACTTCAGGAGGCTTCAGGAAACCTCCAAGTTTTGAGTCTATTTAGTTCAAAATTCCCTCTTTATGTTACTATCTCTCCACTGCAGCTCAGCCAGGGAACACTGTCTGACCAAAAACAAAGAAAGACTTTTGTATTAATAAGAGTGTAAGTTTAGGAGACAAAAAACACCTATGTGCAGCTGCTTGTCGGTTAGCAGAGACTCCAGTCTGCAATGTAGTTTCATACATTTCACTGGTAAATTTGAGAATTACACTGAACTGAATAATCACTGTCACCTGGCCATGACACCGGAGGCGCTCCTTAAACTGTGCTTCCAGCTGTGGTTACTGCATCCAGCTGTTTCCACAGCTACGAGGAAGTAACTCCTGTATGTACGTTAAACTGTAACCACAAAATCTCAACCTTGCTGGACGAGTAGAGATTTCTCTGTGTTCAACTGAGCACGTTACCAGATCTGAAGAAGACCGCTGTACAACCCAGCACTCTCTCACCCTTTCCTGCAAAAGAAAGATGAGGGATAACCTCTGTCCCCCACTTATCTTTGACTGAGTTGACTCTGCTGTTCCCTCCACAACGCCACTGAGGATCAGCTGCCATGAAACCTGCCAACGGAGCAAGAGGACGGCCCGGTCAGCATCTGACCCTGAGGAACTGAGCCAGACCAGAAAGATGGACTGAAACTCAAACATTGGTGTCAAGTGTATATTTATATATATATATGTGTGTGTGTGTGTGTATGTAGAGGTATTAATGTAATATTTGTTTAATTCCTTAGTTGGCTCTCTTATTTTCTTTATACAATGAGATATTTTGACTTTTGATCCAGAACTTCCTTTCTTGTAATGTTTTTTGTGTTAATGAAAAACAAAACAAAATATCGATATCACTGAATTAGTTTTCACTGCAACAGCAGTTCAGGCCAGCCTCTGGCTATGTGTCATTCTGTCAGTCTGATTGGGGTATAAATGACACAAAGAAATGTAAACATCAAGTCATCCCAATGAGTCTTTTTTTCTTTCAGTGTTTAAATAAGTCTTACGATTTTCAAAAAGAATGTATCTAACTCTGCCCTTATGTAGACTTAAAAGCTAGCTGTAGTCAACTTGGATTCACAGCAGTTACAATGTACTCCAATAGTTTTCACAGCCAAAATAGTATCAAAATATCCACATGAATGATCAGTGAGTGAGAGTTATATTTAGCTGACGGGATGAATATTTGACCTCATTGCGACACATTTTAGGTGAAGTATCACTCACCATGGAATTGTGATATGGGAGGAGTTATTTTTGGTTGTCCAGTAAAGAAGTAAATGTGTTATATATTTTTTGCCAGACAATGTTAGGTGAAGGACAGTAAGATAACTTCCAAGATGTGGACTGACAAGAAACTCTCCTGACTGAACTGTAAGTACTAAAGTAAGTACTAAAGATGAATGTTGAAAATTGAGGAGGAAAAAAACCCATTCAGAACTATGGTCCAGTGCTTTAATATCAACTGCAACGACAAAACGTTCTGAATGAGCATACAATTATATGGAAAGATAATAAATGTCAGTATTGAATTGTCACCCAGCATTATTTGTTCACTGCATTCTTTGTTTTCATACAATTTCTAAGATAATGTCAGGATTGGAAGTAATTAGTTGAGAAATAATTGAAATGATTAGAAAAAATTGAAACTATAAGTAACCCTTCTACAACTGTTAGGGGGTATTACATGATCTCCCTGTAATGAATATGAATATGATGTCCTAAAGCTGTCCTATATGGGGTCCAAATGAAGAAATAATTATAAAAGCAGTGCAGGTTCTTTTAGGGTTCTTTTAAGTTATTATTATTCCCAGAAAAGACCTAATGTTAAAATGACAATCCAGTGTCACGCCCCCGTCTGGATAGTTAAGTAACCTTTTTGTTTCTCCAAGTGTTCTTTGTCGTGTACTTCCTGTTTTATTTTGATACTCACCTCTTGTCTTGTTTCAGGTCCTTTACTTCCTGCCCTTGTGTGCTTCCCTCCTGTGTGATTTCCTGCCCTGCCCTAAAATGTTGCACTTGTGTCTCATTGTCTCACCTCCCTTAGAGTACATAGGGTACATCTCAAGTCTCTTATTTTATGGCTCCTCGCGCCTCGCTCCTCGCCTGAACCGGAAGTTGTTCCTGATGAGCCATTTTGACAGGCGTCCCAAGTCTCTTATTCTGAAGTCTTTTACCGGCCGACACGCCTCCTTATTGGATATCAGTTATTGATTGGACGCTGCAGCTGATCTGACTGATCAGATACATCACTGCAGTTTCATACTAAATTGGAGACAGATTATAGATGAAATTTAAGTGTATCATTCCCAAGTTTTATGTTTTATTTATTTTCTGATTCATCATAGTTAAAAATCTGTTAATTGTCGGTCTGATCAACAAAAGAACCATAAACAACTTTCTTTATTTATAAGAAAGATTTTTTTTTCATGATGTTATTTCCTCCATTAGACTGTTTCTTGCTGACAGACAGACTCTTCCTGACTTTAATTTTATCCATAATAACAGTTAAACACATTTATATTTTACATCATTCATTTCCATTCAGTCACATGTGAGACTGAAAATTCCTGAGCGTCGGTTTTGATATGAGTTAAATCATTTCCATTTAGCCAAATACATATTTTCCAGTGTTCAGAAGACACCGTGATCATATTCTGGGTTATTGAATGATGAATTCACTATCAGGGTTATCAAAAAATACAGATGCAAATAATCAATAAACAGTATAAACGCATTCTGCGAGAAGAAATGGTTTCTGTGCCTCTGAGCAGGACACAGTATAAATGCAGAATGCAGGTTTTTATTTAGGTGTTTGTTAAACAGGTAACAGGCTGCAGAGAGGAAACAGCTGCTCTAGCTGTGAACCTTTATTAGTATTAGCACAGTGCACATGTGTACAGACACGAACTCCATCAGAAGTTTCTACAGCTGTTAAAGCTGACTGACAGCTCATCCAGCTGTGATCAGCTGTCGCCGTCATCAGAAATGGACGTCGCTTCACGTGACGCTTCAGAGGAGAGGACGTCTCATGTCTCTTAAAACAAATTTCCTCGTTTCCTCTCTCCTTGCTTGGTTTCCTTGTGTCTCTCCTTGCATCCACTGTGGAAGGGACTAAGACGCAAGGAAAAGACCCAAGTGAGGGAAACATGGATGCAATTTAAGAGACTTGGGATGCACCCATAGTCTTAGGCTGCGGTTGAAAAGTCCCTCCTATCGTCTTTTCCTAACCACTTTCCCTTGACCTTGATGGAAAACGTCAAAAAGTGACAAGGAAAGATATGAAAGAGAAGTCATAAGGACTTAGGAAAAGACAACTGCGGTGCTAAGAGAATCCGACTGCACTTACACTGGGCTACGTAATTATGTGACGGCAGATGTTACTGACGTTGGTCTGCTGTGGTGAAACTACAATGTTCTGAAGATGGACTACAATGCAGGCTATATAGGCCTAAACGTGCACAACATGGTGAAAAATATCACTTCAATACCAAGGTCAGAATTGAATTGAAAAAAGGAATGTAGGCTACCAGTCACAAAACTGAAATAAAATGATCACATTGAGAATTATTGCTCAGGCTCACCCTCCTGTATCCCAATTATTCTATGAAAATAAATGTTAAATGTATGAAAGATAGGCAGAACATGTTAGTACTGTACACATCACTCATTCTTAAGTTTCAAACGATGAATTAAAAACATCATCTGACTAAAAACCACCACATATAAACCCAAACACCTTGAAATCTTGACTTGTTTGTGCTTTAAAGTTGTTCTGGTTGATACAGGCTGTGGGTCTGTTTCCCCTACGTCCAAAGCTCTGTTCAACTTGTTTGATAACAGGATAAACTAATATACAATGCATTATTTTGTTGTCGTTGTTCATGTGAAGAAGCGGCATGTCTGGAGATTTAAATAATAAAGTTATGCTGCTGTGCCTTATGCGTAAATGCGAACAGTGTCTCTCTTAATGTGGGTATGTAGTGCCAAATTCCCTCTTTTTGTTATGATCCTTCCACCACAGCTCAACAGGGAAACAATGTACAGGGAAAGAAAGAGTGGAAAGCAGCGTAACATCATTGGTTATGTTAATCTCCAGGCAGGCCAACAGGACCGGTTAGGATCTGATATTAATTAATGTTAATTTACAGTGTTTCCCGGTTGAGCTACAGCGGAAGATTATTAAATACTTGCAGCAATCACCCCCCCCACCCCGTAGCAGAAACGATAAGCGTGTTTCCCCATTAAGACAAATGCTGTGCGCATTTACACACGAGGCACAGTAGCATTACTTCATTGATTATCTATCTATCTATCTATCTATCTATCTATCTATCTATCTACCTATCTATCTATCTATCTATAGCAAGCATAGTCAATGACAGTGTTTTTATAGAGATGCGGTTGGGGCAGATAATATAGATATAACAACAAAAGCAAAAAAACAGTTGTTTTCTGGTTTTGGTTTAATTTCTATTCCAACGAAAATGGGTAAAAGCACATGAATTTCTTTTTTTAATTCACATGAATAACGTATAGTGCATTGTATATTTGTTCATCCTGTTATCAAACAAGCTGAACACAGCTTTGGACGGAGGGGACACAGACCGCTGTGGATGTGTATTGTGGGTTTAATCATTTGAGTTTGTGAATGATGCGTCGCTTGCTGCTGCAAGGAATCGTGGAACGGAATTATCTCCTCTTCTTTCGTAAAGGATGGTCAAGTGTAACCTATGCTAAAGGAGATTAGAAAGGAAGCATTGGAGCACCTTTCCTTAGCATCTAGAGAATTCGACCAGCTCTTATCATGGCTGCCACTTAGATACATCCGGGTCATTTCACTCAGTTAGGAACCTTCCTAAGCAAAAAAGACTATTCGACTGCAGCCTTAGTATTCCCTTCCTTTGTGCCAGTTTGTCTTGTTCCCCTGTAACAGTGATCCAGTGGTCTTTCCTTGTGTGGGTTTTCTGTGAGCCTCATTTTTACCTGACCTGTTTTGGCTTTTTTGACATTGCCTTTTTGCCTGCTGAATTTTTACTCTGTTGCTTCACTGACTGATCACCTGTGTACCGACCCAGCTGTGATTAAAAGGACTGATTTTTGAACTTGCCAACTGAGTCTGTCTGCATTTGAGTCCAAGCCTGTGGTTCAGTATTGACATCCAGTGCCATGCATTGCTTCTTTCCTCACCAGTGTGACTGAATCCATTTCACCAATGAAACACTGTTCAAGTGTCTATTACTTTTATGAATATTTAAATGAAACTTTTAATCAAAATGTCAGTCTTTTTAAATTAAGATGCCACTTAAACTCATTGCCTCCTCTTAAGCTTGTTACTGCCTTTATCAGCATGACATTTCAACTCATCTCAAATTAGTGAGAAATCTTGATAGACATGATCTGCCCTCAACCACAATAACCACATGGCTTTGTGTATTGAGAGCTCTGCCGGTCCTCTACTTATTAGCTACATGGACGCTATGGATTCAAGCTGTTCTTGTTGTGGACAGTAGGTTATTTCAAAGAGGAGAATTAATCAGTGGTGAATGGTTTGAAGAGGACATGCCTCTTCCTCCTCTCTGCACGCAGCCTGCTCTAGGAGCACTGGGAACTCAGTTACATCTCTGCCATGCTTGTGATGGTGGAACACAATATCAGCTCATGATTATATGTTATATCATGTGTTTTTCTCTACTTAGTTGTGACTTTTTCTTTCTTTCTGCATTAACTTTAAGTTTAGATTATTGTATGAGGAACACTTTTGATAGTGCCCTTAAGCAAGGAACTGCATATGCTTTCACTAAACATAATCATCATGTTTTTTAGCTGGTTACTTCTGCAGTATCTGCATGTGGTACCTGGTTACATAAAGATGGTGGTCACGGCTGGTTAAAGTAAGACTTTTAAATTTGAAAGGAGTAAAAACACAACCTTCTTCTTACAAATGACAAGTTCATTATCAATCAAACACACCCATGCTCAGTTCATACTCTGGATATACTGAGGTTTTGCTGCTACAGTCTGACTTGATCTTGTATGATATTTAGCTTATGGTGGCTAAATTTAGCTAAGCTTGGCTAATATATGGAGAAAAAACTTTAGATACATATAGCTGTGTTACTGAGATTACTGATTCAGTTTGATGACTGTATGACTGTCACTTGTGCAACTGAACTACATCTCAGCATTCACCATTAACCAGTAATAACCACTGGTGGCCACAGTGACCACGGCAAAAAAGCCACAAAATTGCATAGTCTAAAACAAAACAAAGTACGTTTTGTTAACAACTTGTAACTATTTACGATTGAAGGATTTTGGAGTTCTTTGCAGAGCAGAGGTTGGCAAAACTCATTCTTGTGCATTAAACAGACAACAGGTATATCCAAAAGCATTTATTTAACAAAAAGGTAAAAGAACAAAACAGTGAGTGTGTGTGTGTGTGTGTGTGTGGGGGGGGGAGACAGTGGCAAGATGGCTGCAGTCTCCTGGTGACTGAGAACATGGCATGGAGACAATATGGCCAACAGAGGGAACTACAGAGATAAAAGGCCAGACCATGTGTTGTCTTGAACCACATGTGTTGCCTGAACCAAATTTTGCAAAGCTAGGTTTTAAACCTCTTAACTGTGTGGTTCTCTGTTCAAGGCCAATTGGTGTAGGCTAAAGGTTAGGAAGAGGTTAGTTGCATGCAAGGCCTAGTTACTGGATGTAACATGTGTTAAGCATGCTAACATTAACTTAGCGGTGTGGCTATTCTATAACCTGACTATGAACAACAAGGACATCACAACAATAGTTCAATGAATAACCTTAGCCAAATAAATACATGTACAGTACATTGATTGAGTTAAACATTCTTGCCTAGCTGTGCTATGCTTCACTATATGTTGCTAGGCTATGCCCAGTTGTTACCAGTCCATGGAGGGAAAGAGATGCTTTGTGGTGTTCTGCTTCTTAGCTGGTGAATCCGTGGATGAATCAGCTGAGAAGAGTTTGGCTCCAAAGCTGAAGGATGCAGGCTTTGCTTGGTAGACGGTGCTCCAGTCATGCAGGTCAGAGGGCCCAGGTCACTCCTTTGTGCAGTCCTTACAGAGTCAACGGCAAGCTATTTCTGCTTTGTGGCTCCTGTGCTTGTTAAATCAGCCAGCAGACTTGTGTGGTAGCTGCTGGCACTAGATAACTTTAGTTTCTGAGTCTTAGGCAGGCTCTTGCATCTTATGCCGTAAAGAAAAAGAGTTCTGTGTGTGTCTGCTGTGAGCAGGCCACACAAGAGAGCAGACAGCTGAGCAGCAGCCGTGAGGAGAAAGAGAGCAGAGAGCTGCTCCTGCAGCAGCTGTGAGGGGAAAGAGAATGAGAAGAGTGGGATCTCTAGTTTTGTATACCTGTGTGACCATCATGAGGAGGAGGTGCCAGGCTGTTGCGGCTGTGTATGGTTCTTCCATACCTTACTGAGGCTCCTGTTTGTTAAATGAATAAATTGTTAAATTGCCAATATGTCTTGTTTCTTCAAACTTCAGTCACCCAACCCACCAAACACCAAACAAGAGTCAATGGCAGAATAAGCTGTTTGGCATTGGCAGAGAAGATTTGGCAAATTTTTCAAGGGCGCAACCTGCATATTCAGCCCTGCTGCTCATCCCACAAATACATGTTCCTTACGTGGTACCATTTAAAAGGGGAATAAACAGGCTTTCCAACGGTATAAGATTTATTGCCAAGAAGAATTGTTACAACAAAGAAATAATCTATCAAACACAAATTTCCTTACTTTTTGTGCTAAGTTTAGATAGGGCAGTATCTGAGGGTCGGGGAGGTGGATAAACTCAGGATATAATAATTTTCAACCTAGTCTTTTTTTCCTGTTATTGCCAACAGACTGTTTGGCTTGAGGTTTGTTTCCTACTTATCTGATCGTCCGTGTTGTGTTAGGGCCAATTGTATGGTTTGCAGTTTATTAAGTCATTTTATCAATTTTGGAATTAGTGTTGTGGAAGCAGTGGCAGTATGGCTGTGTGTGCAGACATTCCCCCTCTTTGGAAGTGATTGCCACACCTGCTCTATATCTGGGCCAGGTCGCAGGCTCTCTTTGTTCTTTTTTTGACCACTGATTAGTTTAGATTGTTGTAAATTGTTTGTTTTACTTATCATGCTTCTGTATATGAAGTAGTCTGGTAAGAAAGATGAGTTTTGTTTACTTTAGAACTCCGAAAGTCATTTAAGCAAGATTAAATATCACTACTACTTCGTGCTTTGGCACTGAACACCTCCTGGACAGACACACAGACGGAGCACTCGCTGCTGCTGCTCTGCTAATGTACTGCTTACTCTAGGCTTGTGGTCTAAGCTTGTGGATAAGACTCAAACTCCAGTCTCTGGTGTTTATGTCCAATGCACCACAATGTATCATGATCCACCAACCTGAGCTCCGTACTTTTTTCCCCCTTGCTTTGTAAAGGGCATAGCACTTACACCATTAGCACTGAATGTTGGCCTTGGACTTAAATTGTTCCCTGCAGAAAACAATATGAACATATAGAGAGAGACTGGGCTGTTTCTGCAACACATAGAGTAGATATAAGAACTGTAAACAACAAAATCTCAATATTGGAATTGAGGGAAAATGACTCTCACTTATTTAGCTTCCTGATGATAATGTTTCATTCCACTCTGTACCTTGCCAATCAATACCTCTTATCCCTGTCTCCATCCATTCCATTTTCAGCAGCCTCATCTCAGTGCACCACTGACACTATCCCAGCAATGAGATCTAGCATCTCAATTTTCCCTCTACACAGAGAGGCCTCAGAGGCCTTTGATACTGTCTGATAGTATTGTACTTTGATCTCTATCGATGTTGGCTGCTCTTCTCCAACTGAGTGATCATATTCAGGGGAGTTCCTTTCCATCATTATTTGGCTTTGATTTATCATCCAATGTCGATGTGTTATCATGGGAGCAGGAGCAGGAACAAGCGTTCGGTCCTCAGATTGTGGTGTATGGTTAGCAGGGACTTATCAGTGGTTCCTTATGTTCTTGGTCACAGTGACAGGCTGCTGTTTGTCTTTTTTACACTTCAGTGCTTAACATTTATATCAAAAATAGCCTAATTTGTCATTTTCTACCCTGCCTTCTGTGAGAGGGGCAGGTGTGACCTCTTCTTCCAAAACCTAACTAATAACCTTACCTGACTTCCTGTTGTTCAATGATGGGCAATCATTGCTGAGTGGAGCAGTCGTTTATCTGACACCACTGCCCAAACTGTAGGGTGGACAGGAAGCATGGTAGTAAAAGGTACCACTGAAGCTAAAGTGAAATGGCAAATATAACTTAGTCCATCTCTTTGATAAACTGAACAGTCACTACACTTCTTTTCTGTCTCCTTTGTCTCTCAAGAGATCTCTTTCTTCCTCTAGTTATGTTTCCAGCCAAATGTTGAGCAAATCTTACTCAACATTTCCAAAAAGTAAGCAAAAGAAAATATGATGTACAGTTCTATTAACTGGTGCTCTGTGAATATTTTTGAGGGCCCAATAAGATAACAGAATAAAAAGAATGCAAGGAACTTTTGTTTAACTGTGTTAAAATAATAGCATTTCACTGCTACTTCCCACCTAGGATGAGATTAATAATACTAAATATATAATATAATAAATAATATATAATATTGAAATAAATAAATGTCTTTCTTCTGCCCACACTCTGTGATGCTTTATATTCTTTACTCATCCTTCTGATAGATAATATGAGTGGTAGCGAGGCACTGACGCTGCTGGAAATAAAACAAGAACAAGAAATGTGTAAATTTAACCCATACCACCACCTCTCTGCATCCATTTGGTTAAACCACAAGTTACATATTGGAAACTCACCTGTTTTCTGGATGTTGTGGCATGACAGAGGAATTAAAGTACTGGGTAACTTGTACGAGGGTGGCACTATTATGTCTTTTAAAGGAGTCCTTTGCCTTACCTCAACACCAGTTCTGGCGTTACCTACAAATTAGACATCTCCTTGTTCAAACATTCGGATCTGCCTCCACACCACCTCCCACTGCAGATGTCCTCATTCGCATGCTTAAGGTGTTTGGGCTGGGGCATGAAGCATCTCATTATTACTCAATGCTTCTGCGCTGCTCAGATGATTCGGCCTCCGCACTTAAATTGGTTTGGGAGTCTGATCTGGCCTCGAAATTCACAGAGGAGGAGTGGAATCTGCTGCTGAGAAATCTCAAAAAGATCTCAAAACCAGACTCATTCTATTTAAGATTTTGAGCAGAGTCTACTGGACACCATCAAAATTATTTTCAGTTAAACTAAGGGACAGCCATCTATGCTGGAGATGCCAGGGGACAGAGGGCTCTCTGATGCACATGTTACGGGATTGCCCTAACATACAGCAATTTTGGGCAGGAATTGGCACTCAGTTTGAAAGCATCCAAAGACACAAAATTCCCTTTTCTCCACAGTTATTTGTCTTGGGAGACCCTTCACTTCTTCAGGATATCAGCCCCTCAGATGCAGAGTGGATTCAGATAGTACTCATGATGGGCTGCAAACTAATTGTATGAATGGAAAGCCTCAGAGGCACCCTCTGTCAACCGCTGGTCTAGTCAGATAGGTCACTTGGCAGCTTTGGAGAAACTGATGTTCAGACTTATGAATAAAGTAGATCTTTATATGTTGAAATGGAATAAATGGATAACCCACATTGAGGGCTCGGATGGAGGATCAACTCATGCATAACTCTTATCCCCAATCTTATTGTGTACCATTGTAAGAACACTTATTTATTATAGTGTTATTTTATTTATTTTATGTTTCTCGCTGTTTTTTGTCTTTTTCATTGTTGCTATTTTGTTTTTGTTCTGTGTCTTTCCTCTTTCAGTTACATTTAGTCCTTCCTGAGTTAATTTGATGCATTATTTCATACGGGGCTGTCTCACTGTTCATGTATTGTTTGTCTTTATGATGTATTGTTGAAAATGAAAATAAAACTATAAATCTCAACAAAAAAAAAACAAGAACAAGAAGATGCAGAATGTTGTTTGTTGGAAAAATCAGTTCCTGTTTGTGTTTTACCAAAATGTAGTCCAAATGGCCAGATGAATGAAGTCTGGGGATGCTTTTCTTGGCCCTTTAGATCCAATGAAGAGGGATCTTAATGCTACAGCATACAATCATATTTTAGACTATAAAGTTCTTCTAACTTTGTAGTGAAAGTTTCGGAAAGACTCTTTCCTGTTTCAACATGACAAAGCCAGCTCCATAAAGAAAAGCTTTTCACAGTTTGGTGGGAAGATCTTGTCTGGCCTGCATAGAGCCCTGACCTTCACCTCATCCAAAACCTTTGGGATGGACTGGATTGTCCAGTATCAGTGTTGGACCTTACTAATACTCTTGTGGCTGAATGGGAACAAATCCCTGCAGCCAAATTCCAAAATATGATGGGGAGTCTGAAACCAGAAGAGTGGAGGCTGTTACAGCAGCAGATTAATGCAAATGGTTTTGGAATGACAAATATCGTATATGTTCAGTTGTCCACATACCTTTGGCTGTGTACTGTAGCTATACAGGCTAATCCTCTCCCATTCACAACTACAGTAAATAGTGACCTGCAATGCAGAGGGAAGTCAGCGAACTCCCTTCAAAAATCAGGCCATTTCATTTTGCCTCATACACAAAAATAACACCTGTTTCATTGCATCATTGTTAGACTGGCAGGTGTTTGTATAGGCTTCATCTGAAACTGTTGACCATACACTACATTCTCAATACTTGGCCCTGGATTTAGTCCAGACTGGGACCAGTTGCTCTGGGCCAGTTGTCATATTAGTTGCCATATAGCTCTCATTAATGTAGCATTTTTTTATGTTGCATTTCAGCCTGAAAAGTCCCCCTGTGGTGCTGATACCATTACCTTGCGAGGCAGCTGGATTTGCGAGATCACAACATAACAAAATCATGCAAGGTAAAATGGTAATAGATGGTTCATCCAATCACCTGCCAAGTATTTTTTGAAAGTGCCTGCCCTTTTCCAAACAGTTTCTAAGGACGAATTCTCAGATGGTTGTGTGTAACAAACCATCTTAGATGCATCAGATCACTGATACTATACGACACCAGTATTTATCATGAAGCAAAAGGGCCAAATGGAACTGGTAACCACTGTTCATTGTTAGATAGGCATACACATTTTAAAATTGGGGAACTTGACAATGTTTATACCTTGAGTCACAATACAGTGGGTGAAAAATATCACTTATAAAAGTACAGTTGCTTTTTTTTTCTTTTCTGTTATTGTTCTGTGAAATTTGGAAGCTATTAATGCATTGTTTAAGTAGCCAATAATAAGATAAACATGAATCAAAGAAATGTTTAAAAAATGACAAGTTCTGGTTTCACAGGGAGTTGCTTGCTGGTACTATTTCTCTCTGGGTGACTTCCTGGAATCGTGTCACCACCATGGTAACCCGTGAAGTTAGTGAAATCACTGTGTTCCACTGTGTAACTAGCTGTAAAACCACAACTTGCTGTTTTTACATTTCGATTTGTGTATACATTAAACAAATGAGATACAACATTTTATTAACATCAACCAGTGATGACAGCTGTAAACTCATTCATCTACTACGCTGCAACTACTAGTAAATGAGGACAATCTAGACATTCCTTGTGTGCGCTGGAATTTCTCTGACTTCGTTAATTAATGAGCTTTAGATCTTCAGATAGGTGGATGTTTAGGTTTGGACAGAGCCAGGCAAGCTGTCTCTACATGCTTCATGCTTAGCTAAGCAAATCCTGGCTCTAGCTCCTTAGTTAATGCACAGACATGAGAGTGGTACTGATCTTTTCATCCAACTCTTAGCAAGAAAGTGAATAAACATATTTTTCAAAATGTCGAACTATTGCTTTAACTGAATGCTTTTGAGCATGAAAGATCATTATTGACCTTTAGAGGATTGTATAAACGAATAATCTAAGCATTTCAGAGCTTTCAATTGCATCTCACTGTATTCTTCTGTGAATTGAGCTAGCGCAGGTTTCATCTACACAGCAAGTGGTAGGTGAAATCATAAAGGCCTATCCTACATCCTACATCTTACACTGGTGAAACAGAAATGACCATGGACAAGATACTGAATGAATAGCACAAACAGACAACATCAGCTGTCTGTGAACACCTGAGCAAAACCACTTACAGCATTGTCTGGGAAGAGGTCAAAGGTCATCAAGCAGGAGTCAGTGGAAGACTGGAGAAAGATCAAGGAGGACATTCACATCTGACACCAGAGACCATCTCTGAACAGAGACAGGAGTTACCATCTCCCTTCATATACAACCACCTGTTATAACATGACGGAAGTTCTATACTTAGGTCACATGATGACACCTGAGCAAACTCCATTTGCTGCAGGAGACTGTGAGATGCAGGTAAATGTTCAAATAGCAAGTAAGTGGACCTTTGAACTAATTTAATTGTGTTATATAATATAATAACATTGTATCAGGGACACCAGTGAAATGTGCCAGGTAATAAATGCTGTTGATCAAATCACAAATCAACAAAGTCTCCACATAATACAACTTCCCTGCAAATACAATCTGACAGTAAGCAGCATATTTGAAGCTGCATGGAGCTATAGAGACACTGGTATAGAATTACCACAGTTATACCTGAAGCATTTAATTCTTCAGTGCTTATCATCTCTTCATGCTTTCTATCCTAGATTCTTCTTGTAGCATTGTCAGGTGTTTCACTGCTCCCAGGGATTCTCATCTGCCCTTGCACAGGAAGCCACGCCTTGCAATTTAGCATCACAGCTAGCTTACTGCAGGGAAGCTTGGTTTTGTCAAGTTTTTAAATGCATTCTCCAGAATGTCCTGTCGACAGCATTTGCTGTCAGTGATGAAACTGTTAATTATTTCACAGTCTGTGGGATGTATTGGTTTTATTTAGCAAAGCATATGGAAAAGACTATCGCGTTTTTTTGTATACTTTTTGCATCTTGTCCAAATTGCACAGCAGTTTGTTACTCTCAAACTCTCTTTGTCATCTCCTCTCTCCTCAAATACACCTCACTCTTCTCGATATGCTAATTTAGTTGTACTCACCCAGGACCTGTGGTTAATTGCACAATAATGCAGGGACCATCTGATGTGTTGCTGTACACTCATGCAGTTACAGCCTGAACTTTGTTGTTAGCGTTGTTAGAGGATGTCAGGGAAAGTGTTGATTTACACCTCATTTCATATGCAAATGTATGTATGAAACCTGAGCCATGATTGGCATCATCTTCCAAATAACTTGCTCTCTATCACAGGATTTATTGTTTGTCTCTTTGAATCAGTCAGCTGTGATAAAGAGACACTACTCTCACTTAACAATAAAGACATAAGCCTGAGGTAATGAGCTGTTGTCTAAATTTAGTTTGGGGTTGACATTTGCGTCTGTGTACTTTTGAGTTAAGGAAGTCATAAGTGTCACTGATATGACACCATTTGTTAAGTGTCATGAATATGCTGAAAGTATAATTAAATTCATAACAATATATTACAGTCAGTTAGATATACTTTCTACACTACAAATAATTTATTCTGTATTGTAGTGAGCTTTGTCTTCTTTTTTACTGAGTTTTAAGATCCGGCTAAACTGATCTTAAGACAGCTACACACCAGTGCCATGTCATACACATGGACCTATTGTTTTCAGTTTACACACAGACACATCATCATGGGTTGTTTGTTAAGGTGTCAGGGTTTGCAGCTGTTCTGCAGTATGCTGGTGCACATCAATACTACAGTTACAATTTTATCGCTTTGGCTCCCTGGTTGACATGACAGCCCTTTTTCCTACAAATGACATTTATATACTACTAATTTGCAACAGCAAAAATTCTTTGAGAGAAACATAATGTTGCCCAAAATAGGTTTTGCTGTAATAGGTCACTTACAGCAAACCACAATCATACCCTGTCCTCTATGATTAACCAGTGTGTTTTGTTGCCTAAACGTAACCACACACAGGACTTGGGTTGCATAATGAATAGCACAAACAGACAACATCAGCTGTCTGTGAACACCTGAGCAAAACCACTTACAGCATTGTCTGGGAAGAGGTCAAAGGTCATCAAGCAGGAGTCAGTGGAAGACTGGAGAAAGATCAAGGAGGACATTCACATCTGACACCAGAGACCATCTCTGAACAGAGACAGGAGTTAAATGGAAAGATATACAGTATGTTTATTTTATAAATGTTTAGCTGAAACCACAATCATACCCTGTCCTCTATGATTAACCAGTGTGTTTTGTTGCCTAAACGTAACCACACACAGGACTTCGGTTGCATAATGAATAGCACAATCAGACAACATCACCTGTCTGTGAACACCTGAGCAAAACCACTTACAGCAAACCACAATCATACCCTGTCCTCTATGATTAACCAGTGTGTTTTGTTGCCTAAACGTAACCACACACAGGACTTGGGTTGCATAATCTGTCTCAGTTGGCTTTCTACTATTTTTTCCACTTGGATGACATATGGGGTAGGGCTACATGGTCGTCTCTTACACACACATGGATTGCACATGGATTGCGTTGGTATTGCCTCTGTCCGCCAAAAAGCTCCGACATAAACCAACTTTTTATATAGTTTTGGCCACTTTCTAACAGCACACTTTTGGATTTTGATCGTTTTTTTTACCACAACTGAACGCCTGGATCGTTAACAGACAGACAAACAGAGAAACTACTTGAGCGCACACTGACAATGCTTAGCAGCTTGTCCCAGCTCACTGACTTGTTTTTAGCATTTAAGCTGGCTAACAAAGCTAGCTGACTTAGCCAACAGTGTCTTCAATTCTCGGTGTCAAGCTTCTTTCAACTCATCTATAATCCATGGTTACATTGGCTTCCTGTAAAATCTAGAATAGAATTCAAAATCCTCCTAACTTACAAAGCCCTTAATGGTCAGGCACCATCATATCTTGAAGAGCTCATAGTATCGTATTACCCCACTAGAACACTGCGTTCCCAGAATGCAGGCTTACTGTTGGTTCCTACAGTGTTTAAAAGTAGAATGGGAGGCAGAGCCTTCAGCTATCAGGCTCCTCTCCTGTGGAACCATCTTCCAGGTTCGGTCTGGGGGGCAGACACCCTCTCTATGTTTAAGAGTAGGCTTAAAACTTTCCTTTTTGATAAAGCTTATAGTTAGGGCCGGCTGGGCTTCCCTTGGATCAGCCCTTAGTTATGCTGCTATAGGCCTAGACTGCCAGGCAACCCATGATGCACTGAGCTCCTCTCTCCTCCTCCACCTCTCCATCTGTATGCATTCATGTACCATTAATGCATGTTACTAACTTGGCTTCTTCCCCGGAGTTTTTTGTGCTTTCTCATCTCGCAGGAAACCCTGGGTTGCAGACCAAGCCTTCGCGGTCCTTCACAATCCTGTTGTGTCCTCCACTGGCTATTGCTGGTGTCATTGTTAGTGTTATGATTGTTGTTATTCTGTTATTATTATGTTATTTTGTTGAAAAACTATTAAATGTTCAGTTTTGATGACGCAAGTCAGAACAAGATCAAGGGTGTGGTTAAGGCAGTGAGTGGGTTGATTAACACTCTGAGAGAAGCCAATTGAGTCTAATAATGAGATAAACGTAGTGCCAAGACAATCATTATCAACATCCACATGAATATTGAAATCACCTACTATAATTACTTAATCTGTACTAAGGACTAAGTTTGATACAAACTGAGAATTCAGATAAGAATTCAGAGTACGGGCCAGGAGGACGGTACACTAAAACAAATAGAATTGGCTGTAAGGTTTTCCAAGTTGGGTAAGAGATATGAAGAACAAGGCTTTCGATTGAGTTATAATTAAATTTAGTTTCTCAAATTTCTCACTATGGAGCTGCCAAAAATCAGAGTTGGTTTCTCAGAGGGTGTGTCACTGAGTGGGGAGGACCTGTTTAAAACGTGAACTGGTTGGTGGTGAACTATGGACTTCTGCTTAGGGCTATGCTTCCTTCGGACAGTCACCCAGCCTCCTTGGCTTGGCCTATGTTAGCTGCTAAGCTAACTGCTGAGCTAGAATAACTAACAACTGTGGGATTAGCAAGAAAAGTCGCTAAAAGAAGGAAGGCGCTAAGAGTGCTTGTGTAGAACTAGCGAAAGTTTAAATATACAGCGGGTATTTATCCACAGTAATGAGAAATATAGCAAAATCAACTGAGGTGAGAGCAGCAAAAACGCTATCAGTAAACACAGTTGGCAACCGGAAATGACACAATACGCTTACCGTAGCACATCAGCACATCCAAACACACACACGCACACACACACACACAATTTTTCCTATACTCCCTTATTGAAACCCTGTTATACCTTGAGCAATAATTCAGAATGGGGGTCGAACTGTTAACTGAAAACTATTGCATGTTTGAAGTATCCATGTATACAATTCAAATGGAGTCCTGCCAGCCAGTCAAAGTAGCTCTCATGGCCACAGCGTAACAAGATACTATCATATACCAAGATCATCTTGTATTGTTAAATATTAAATATTGATGCATGCTTGGTTGTAAAAACAGAGCTGCTGCCTGCTGATATCATGTCTTCCCTGAATTTAGCAATCAGCTACTGTGAGCATATCAGACAGTTGATTCAAGGTTTTTGATGCATGTGACTGATAATGTAAAAGCTTGATCAGAGGTGTGCCCTCCTATCCACTGGTGAAGATGCATGTCACATAACCACAATTTCTGTGGTTAGATTCTGGCAGCAGACCTTTGTTGCAGGTCACCTCCTAGTCTTTCTCTCCCCTATTTCCCGTCTACTCTCTACTGTTGCTTAAAAATGCTCCAAAAATATATGTATTAAAAAATCAGAATATTGTTGCACATTACTGATTTTCCAGGATATTTTGCTGTATGTGATCACATCGCAGTATATTTTATAAAACTGCATGACAGAATTCCAGGGTTTTCAAAGTGAGCCCTGAGTCATTGACTGAATGCCAGAACCTGAGTGATGAAGGCATGTGGAGTGTTTTGTTAAAATGGGAAATGGCAGCAATTTGTTACCATTTTCCATGGATCACATCACAGTCACAAGCTCTGCTGGCTGGCTCACAGTGTCGGCTGAATTGCTCCGCTGTCATAGTTCTTATGGGTGTGTAAATAGATTCACTGACACGCCATCTAATCTCAGGTGTCAGCTTGTCACCACCATCGACTGTCCAGTCATCAGCTCCATTTGTCTGCTACTTCATATCCTCTGAGTTTGGAAGGCCATGAGGGGATTTCAGGTGTTCTGTGTTTTATTAAGCTTCTGAGATTGTTATGTAAACCAGTGCGAATCTCCCCAGTGTCCTTAATGTACTCTACATTTACAGGAATATTGAACATTGCATGTAGGAGATGGAGGTGGACTTATTTTGTCCACTATGTGGCGCTACAGAACACCCACTATTTATACATCATGTTGCTGTGTATCATGTGTAGACCACAGCATGTAAATGTCATGTAAATGTTTATGTTTGTTTATCACAAAAGGTTGAACTCCTGTTGTCAGTAAGTGAGGCTATGGCTATGACTCAGTATTGATATATAGCCCCTCAAAAATGCAATGGCATACTATAATAATAATAATAATAATAATAATAATAACAATAACAATAATAATAATAAGCTTTACAAAAACAATAGGTTCCTGACACTTTCAGTGCCAGGGACCGTTGGGCCCCTTGCCCTCTTGTGTTCAGGCCCTAATTAAAGCTGCAAGCAGTGATCAACAGGTAATTTGTACTTTGTACTTCTTTAGACAAACATGTTATAGTAGAGAGCGAAAGAAAGTGTAACAGGGAGACTAATAAGTACACTACACTTCACTTAAATGTGCTGTTGGGTTTGTTTGGATTTTTTTGGAAATATAAAGATTATTTTTTAAATGACGAATTTAAAGGACCTCTTGAGAGAAAACAATAAATTATTCAGAACTGAACACCCTACATTTTACACCAGTATTCTGATTATATGTGACAAATAAAGTTGAACTTAAAGTTGAAAAGACAGAGCTTTGTTATTCTGTACTGGCTATTAGCTACCTAGCGTACTGCACATGTGGCGCAGCAAGTTATATTTTAGTAATGTCTTGAATCATTCACAGTCCCCTGTAATTGCTACGCTGCACTTCAAAAGGTGTTAACAACAACTTGTTTGCCTGGAGGATTTTCCTTTAAGGATTTTCTCTGTTTCTGTTACCAATCTAAATTGCAATGGGCCTTAGAATCAGCATACAATGACGTCAACAAATTCAAAGTGCTACTGATTTAGAACAAAACAGTTTAATGAAAAGAAGAAAGCACTGCTGTGACTGCAAATTTCCAGAAAGGTGAGCCAAAATATATGTCTTGAACATTAAACCATTTACACTGGAGTTTAATTCAGTTATGCAATGTTACCAGTGGTTGTTTGATTAATCAAACACAATCGTAGCACATTATATATATTTATCAACATCAGCCAGCCTCTGAAAAAATAACATTACCCAGCATGGGGCCCCACCACTATAATGTTGAAAACTACACTCTGCAACATAAAGAATAAGTCTGGTGATATTCTGTATTTTTCATTTCATTACCAAGACCATGCCAAGAAGAACATGGATTTGAAATAGTTTGATTGAGAATAATGAAAGAGGACTGAGATGTTGAAATTCTGAGTGAGGGAGCTGTCTCATTGGTCCATCAGCTGGATAGAACCCCCAAAAGAACTTTACATTGAGAAGTGTTCATGGGAGTTTCTGATGTTGTCCAGGTCGTGACGGATGTGGGTTAGGTAAGCAAGGGAAGACCAGCAGCTGAGAATTTTTATGAGTGATCTGGGATTCCTTGTCTGGAAGCGGATGAAGCGGCTCCAACACGGAAGGAGTGGCCAGAGTACAGTTCTGGAGAAATCCCTGACATTGGCGGAGATGATGGTGTAATCAGAAAGCAGAAAGTGACTCTGCCTGATACGGTGGTGAAGAGTGGGTCTGGTAGAGAAGTGTAGTGGGCTAATCTCTGGTTTATGTAGGTTTGAATGGATGAGAAATGTGGGGAGGCCAAGCTGGTCAGTTTAGCTTTGCTTGAGGTTAAATTTGAAGGTGTCTGGGAGTGGCATCTTGGAAGAATGAATGGAAATATTGGACATTGTTGTATGTCAAGATGGATTGTAGTTGAGGGAAGAAGCTGTGAACTCTGAGCAGCGCAAAATAAAAGACTGTGAGAGGCATGGAAAGCTAAAACCGGAGGGATTGCCATCAGATGGGAATCTGAGTCTGGCGCCAAGGATTCAACGGTTCAACTAGAGCTGAGGAGGGAGGGTAGGGTCAATTTAGGTGGCCAATCACAGGTGAACCACCTGCCACTGCCGTAACCGTGAAATCCAAAGGAGGCGTTGCATTGGAGTTAGGGTTGTGCAGAGGGCCCAGTATTTGTATGTGTCTGTATTTGTTGAGGTGGTAAAATTATTTGTATTTGTATTTGTATTCAAATAAAAGTGGAAAGAGGCTTGAAAATCCTGTTTTTGTTTTTATCACATGAATTTTATGACTAAACTACCTAACGAAGGAGGTCCTCACACTGGGTTTTGAACTGGAGTCTCCCAGATCATAAACAACTGTGCTGACTACTGAACTAAAACTTTACTCATCCCCTCATTGCAGACAGACCTCTACCTATTTAAACACCCATAATACAGAGACAGCACATCATGTAACGTGTAGGGAAGAACTTCAAAGGTGATTCTTGCTTTGCACTTTTAATTTGCCTATTTTTTACAACCCAACTTTGTGGAGAGGAGACGGGAAACAACAGGTTATGGAGAGTCCCTTGGGAGCACTTTACATGTGTCAGTAGCTCAGCTTTATCTCTGGGGAATAACCCAACTCCAGGACTTATGTCCATATTAGGAAACTGGCATAATGTAGCAGGTGGATGTGACTCCCCTCGTTGAGACCAGCTGATAGACTTAATAGCAGAGCAGTGGACAGAGACTGAGATGTAACTGACCTGTGCACTGGTATTTGACATGTTTTTTTTTCTTCTGAAAAACAAATAATTTCTAAAATATTTGTATAAAACAAATATTCGTAAAAAAAATGCTATGTGTGATTTGCTGAATAATGTATTTGTATTCAGCCCTACACACCCCTAGCTGGAGTGCAGCTGTATGTCGTGAGATCGGGCAATGTGGTTGTCTCAGAAAGCACTTGGGAGTGTCCAAGGGTGAGGGGGTAGAATGAAAGCTTTGTAGGTTCACGAAGGGCTGGAGGAAGGTCGGGTCCAGATGGATGAAGAAGGGTCAAGGGGTGGCATGAAAAAAGGTCGAGGACAGGTCAGAAACCGTAAGTGAAACCAAGAATGATTAAGTGGAAGAACTGGCAATAGGGATGGTCCGTCGGCACACAGTTTAGGGCATGTAACGTTTATAGGTGTTTGATATATTGGTGTGAGTGTAAACAGTGCTTGGTGGTGGGATAAAGGAGGTTCAGGGGGTGGGAAGAATGGGGGTTGAGGGGAGGGAGAAAAAGGGGTGAAAGGCTCAAGTGCAAGGACTGGGTGTAAACTGTGGGACAGCCATGTACAAGAAAATGGATGATCTGGTGGTCTGGATAGTTCTTCAGGGCTTATTTGAGGGTGCTTATAGTGATTGGTGCTTTGGGATATGGTGATGTCATAACCATACTTGGTGGGGTTGTGAGGGCGACTGAACCTGACATGGACACCACCGCAGCAGGAATACTGTTACATAGTTAGTGATAGATATGATGCACCTAGATGGAGTACAATGAATAGGAATTGAGAAAAAGGAGAAAAGATAGAGAATTTGGGATGGACACAAAAGGCCATCGGAAGCAAGGAGAGATGTGTTTAGCCTGTGATGAAGGTTTTGGGCCATTGAAGGCCTTAGAAGCCTGTGGTATGAAGGTGGGTTGAGGGGTGGGAAGAAGGATTGTCGAGGAAAGGGAGACAAAAAGAGGGGGGGCGGGCGGGCGGGCTTTGTTTCCCCCATCACTATAAACTAGTGATGGGGGAAACAAAGTTGACTGAAGTTGTTCTGCCCCAGGCTTTTGATTTCTTTCAGCAATGTTTTAGCACCCTCTAGTGGTGGTTTTGTTTGAACAGGAAGTAACTTGTCTGTGCAGGAAATAGTTCTCATGTGATCTGAAAGCAGCCTTTTCTTCCCAAGCAGACTGAGGAGCAGACACATATCTCATCTGCTGCCAACCTTTTGTTTGAGCTTGTGAAAGCATCATATGTAAGTTTCTGTGTTATGTAACCATACTACTCATACTAATCATATTTGGTGATATTTGTGAGGAGGATGCTTTTGTGAACTTTGTGAGATATATTCTGTAAATGTTGAGAGTTAACATGTGTTTGCCTGTTGTGGAGCTGATATAAGTAAATAAGTAAGTAAATAAAACTTTATTTATATAGCACCTTTTTTAACACAGGTTACAAAGTGCTTTATGTTGATATTGGCACACAAAGAAAAGAGGACAAGAAAACCATAAAAGACATATTCAAGAACCCATACAGACATCACACACATATGAACACAGCGAGCATACAGTCATCACCCAAAGCACACACTTGAACTTATTGAATGTTATGGGAAAGCCATTCTAAAAAAGTAGTTTTTCAAGTGTTTCTTGAAACAGTCAACAGACTCAGCTGATCTGATGGAAGTGGGGCGATTGTTCCAAAGTCTGGGAGCCAGGGCAGCAAAAGCACAGTCACCTTTGGTTTTTAGTTAGGCACGTGGTATGGCCAACAGGTTTTGGTTGGAAGACCTAAGTGACCGCTTGGTAGTATAAGGGCTTAGTAGCTCGGAAATGTAGGCAGGAGCTAAACCTTGTAAGGCCTATAAGTGATTAAAAGAATCATGAAGTCAATCCTGAGCTTCACTGGCAGCTAATGCAGTGAGGCTAAAAAGGAGTGATGTGAGATCTACGGCCAGTCCTAGTTAACAGCCTAGCTGCTGCATTTTGTACAAGCTGAAGACGTAACAGGGCAGCTTGGCTAAGGCAAGTGGAAAGGGAATTGCAGTAATCAAGGCGGGAAAAAAAGGAAGGCATGAATGACATGTTCTAAGTCAGAGGCCGACAATAATGGTCTGATTTTTGCAATGTTCTTGAGTTGAAAAAAGCAGGATCGAACCATTTTATTGACATGGTGTTCAAATTTCAATCTTGGGCCAAATATAACGCCAAGATTCCTGGTGTTAGTTTTGACATAGGGGGCAAGTGGGCCAATATGCTGAATGATGCCTTCAATTCAATTAAATTTTATTTATATAGCACCAAATCACAACAAAAGTCATTTCAGGGGACTTTCCACATAGATCAGGTCTAGACCATACTCTTTAATTTACAGAGACCCAACAATTCCACTGTGAGCAAGCACTTGGCAACAGTGTTATTTTCAGGGCCAAAAATGAGAAGCTCAGTTTTGTTAGAATTTAGTTGAAGAAAGTTGATAGACATACAGTCCTTTATCACAGCTAAACAGCTGTGGAGAGTGTTTAGGTTGCTAAAATCATCTGGTTTTACTGAAAAATATAGCTGAGTGTCGTCCGCATAGCAATGATAGGATATACAACCAAAGCGACTGATTATCTGGCCCGAGGGAGGCAGATAAAAGAGAAAAGACGAGGACCAACGATTGACCCCTGGGGCACCCCATATAGCAGCAGAGTGGATGATGACACATAATTACCCATGGAGACAGAGAAACTTCTATTTGTCAAATATGACATAAACCATTCTAGAGGTTTCCCTGAGATACCAATGCATGTATTTAGTTGATTAATGAGGATGGAGTGATCAGTGGTGTCAAAGGCAGCACTAAAATCAAGTAAGACCAAGATGGAGAGTTCCGCCTTATCAGCTTGCATAAGGATGTCATTCATGACTCGTAACAAAGCAGTTTCAGTAGTATAATTTTGACAAAAACCAGATTGAAATTTATCAAAGATATTATTCCAGTTTTTTTCCAGTATTTCCAGTATTCAAGTTTTTCCAGTATTTTGGAAATTAAAGGTAATTTTGAGATGGGTCTTAAAATGTTCAAAATGGCCGGATCAAGGCTGGGTTTTTTTAGAAGGGGCTGGACACTGACTTGTCTGGACACTGTCTTAAACTGATCAGGGACATAACCAGAGGTGAGAGCCATGTTCATAATAGTGAGTACAGCAGGGCCAATGACAGGAAGGACCTCTGAAAACAATTTGGGGGGTAAGATATCAAAAGTTCAGGAAGACAGGCGCAGATGAGAAATTGTCTTGATAAAGTTTTGCATGGTAATGGAGGCAAAATGGGTTAGTAAATTTGAAACACTACTAGGTGGACCAAAAGCGGTGAATGGGAGCACAATGTTGGATCTAATTCTGTTGATCTTGTTGACAAAAAATGATAAATGCAATTCACAGTCTTCAGTTGAGGTGGCAGAGATGGGGGGGCAGGTTGTATAAGCTGATTGATTGTGCTAAGCAGAGCTTTAGGATTGTGTTCATTAGCAGTAAAAGTCTGTGAAATAAGCTGTTCTTGCATCCTTGATTTTTTGATGAAGTTAAAAGTTCTTTCATGTATTGAAAATGAACATTGAGTTTTGTCTTTTTCCATCTGCGCTCATAGCATCATTTATCGATCATGATGATTTGGTAGCTACAACTGACCTGGTTGTAATAGGTGCAATGGCATCTAACGCGAAGGAACACAGATTATTGAAATTATTGACCAAATCATTAATGTTAGTGGGTTGAATATGGCCATTATATAAATCAGGAAAAAATAGATGAGAAATTTGAAGCAGACTAATTATTAAAAATGCGGGAACATACTGTTCGCTTCTGACTTGGAGCAGTTGCCTGAATGTAGGAGTCAAAAAGAATATATTTATGAATGGAGACAAAATCTATCAGTGAGAGGGAGTTTATAGTCAGGTCAAGAGTAAAAACAAGGTCAAGGGTGTGGCCTTGGTTATGTGTTGAACCAGAAACATGCTGCACCAGACTGAATGAATCAGTAATGTTCAGGAATTCAGTAGCAAAATGGTTGGATGTATCATCAACGTGGATATTAAAATCCCCCACAAGAATAACTCTATCATGATTGAGGACAATGGAAGATAGAAATTCAGAAAACTCTGCTAAAAAGCCTTTGTTTGGTTTGGTGGAATGGTAGATTGAGATACAGCACATAGGGTTTTGACCGTTGATTTTAAACATGAGCATCTCGAAACTCTGAAAATTATCAACGGTGATATGTTTACAGTTAAAATGATTGCTGTAGGCGATCGCAAGGCCACAACCATGGCCAGTGGACCTAGGAGAGTTAAAATAACTGTATTCAGGAGGTCAGAGTTTAATTAAATGGCAGCAGTCCCAAGTCTTTAGCCATGTTTCTGTCAGAATCAGAAAATCCAAATTATGGGATGTGATCATATCGTTCAGGATAAAGGTTTTGTTTGACAGAGACCTAGCATTGAATAGAGCAAACTTAGCTGGAGTGACGGATTGCACAGACTGTTTATGATTATAGGTAATATGGATCAAGTTACTACCGTTAGCTCTAGTTGTGTGAGCAGGGAGGCATTTCTTGGGCCTAAAGTTTGTGATGACGGGAATCAGTGAGACGGGGTCAATAGATGGGCTACTGTCAGGCATCCGAACCACAAGCAAGCATTTAACTTTCCTGTTCGGAATAGCTTCAGGATTTACACAGTATGTGGCATTTACAATCACAGGAGTATCACACTTAAGAGCAGAGTTATTACTATAATGGAACGGACTAACCCCATGTCAGTTGCACAAGGATTTGCATGACTTCAGCGTCAGTTCCATGTTGTTAGCTAGCAGACGAGAGCCAGACCAGTTTAGGTGAAGACCATCATGCCTGAAAAGCGTGGGTCTGTCCAGAAATGTAGTGAAATTGTCAATGAAAGGAATTCCCAGTGATCTGCAGTAGCTTTTTAGCCAGATGTGCAGATTGAGTGAACAGCTGAACTTTATGTCTCCCCAGCAAGGAGAAGGCATAGGGCCAGAGATAACACATTGAGCCCTTAAGTCCAGAAGAGTGTCGATGAGGCTCATAAAGTCCTATTTCAGTTTTTCTGACTGTTGTGCTTTGATATCATTGGAGCCAATGTGAAGAATGACAGGTGAGGCTGAAGGGTATTGATCTAAAAGTGAAGGGAGCTTCACTTTAATGTCCAGAATGTGAGCACCGGGGATTATAGAGTTTGGACTTTGGATAGGACCACATGTCGCACCACAGATGAGCCCACAATGAGCACAGCAGGAGGGACAGGGAGAATAGAATGTAATAGAATAGAATGCTAAAATAGAATGTAGGCTGTTGTCAGAACTACATTGTATGTAAATTGCAAGTGCATTATTATATTTTAATATAAATTTATAGCAGAAATTCATACATTTTGGCTTATTTAAAATTCATGTAGTATGCAGCAATAAGCCATAGCTACCTTGTCTGTCACCAGCTCTAACACTATTGAATTGCTTTGTATTTTGTTGTGTTTTCTACAGTTTTACTCTTGATTCGTGAATGCATCTACAATGGCATCTTATTAAAGACACAACTAAGATGATCCATGACTCTCATGCATTTATTGGACAGAGTTTGGCTTACTGTTAAATTGTGTTGCCACTTAATGAGAACAGTACAGAAATGCTGAATCAATATGAAGCAGTTGCATTGAAAATGGTTCACTGTGTCAAAGCATTTGATGCAGTCAGTCAATGTCAATGAAAATGAGGGCATGCTCTCAATGATACATCAAGATTTAAATAAAGGTTGAATGAATGAAAAAGAAGCAGACGGAGTTGAGTGAGCTGTGTGAGCTGTGTCAGCTGTGACTGAGGAAGTGAAGAGAAAGGGATGCTGTTTAATGGATAATATGGGAGGATGAGAGCCAGGACAATGTAGGAGGAATAGATTGAGATAAGTAGTCTGCTGCTCAACTGTAGTGGGCTGACCGAATGCAAGTTACACTGGGTACAAAACCCGGAAGTGAGTGGCCAGCTAGAGTCGTGGTGGAACTATAGGCTGTGTAGAGCAGGAAAAGCCTGACTTTGTAGGCGATATTTTTCTCAATGATTGCACATTGGAGGCGGGAGACTGTCCAGTCGGATATTCCCTTGAGTCTTAGGGCTTTAAGGAATTTTTGAGTTGAGTGGTCAGGTAGAATGCATGTATAATATGCTGAAGATGACCAGTAGCCCAGTTGTTGAGGAGAATAGGATGAGTCCCTGAATAGCAGAGGAGGTAGCATCACCTGTGCTGAGAGAGTGGCCTGAGTACTGTAGAAGGCTTAGACCATGCTTTTTGGGTCTCTCTAAATGGAAGAGTATGGTCTTAACTTGCATCATATGTCATGAGATAACTTTCATTGTGATTTGGCACTATATGTATACCACTGACTTGACTTAAGCACTTAAAGGAAATTTTGCCACTTTTAAGTGGATATCCACTCAGTGTTGGTGGTAAATGTAGTCAGTTAAAGCAATAAATTTGTCAGAGTGTGCTATATAGACCGAGAAAGCTGAGTTTTGTTTTTCTTTTTTTTTTTGAAGCTGCACCCAAGAGACAGGGAGAATATTAAAATAACAACTGTTGTTTTTTATACTATATCCGTGATTCAGATAGATAGAAATAAGTTTGAAAATTGGCAAAGTACACGTTTAAGTACTTGCCTTTGTTATGATTAAATCAGAATTTAGACATGGGATAACCATCAGGCATGAAAAGAAAAGAGATGATGGAACAGAATTTTCGGAGCTTTAAAATTTTAACATGGAAACATAATGACTCAATGGTGACTCAGTATGAGCAATAAAAATTAAACAAGTGCTTAAGAAATAAACAGCAGGATTTGGGACTATGGGTTAAAATAAAATGCATGTGGAATCAGGACTCTGTAATAGGCTGCGTGGTGATGTCATCGGCGTGCTTAGGTGTTAGACAGTGAACCTGGAAGAGCAAGAGGATTCGAGTTGCTGGCCAGAGAAGTGATGGAAGTAAAGTCTTCATAGAGTTGGGAAAGTTTAGCTTTATTATCATTTTGTAAGAACTGGATGTCTGTCTCCCTGAGACCACACTGGAGATAAGCTAGGGTCTGGTTGGATGTTAATTGCAGAAAAAAGAGCCGTGTCTGAGTCGGTTATTGCATGGACGCGTGTGGAGTGTCTGGATCCAAGCTGATCAGAAGTGCTGGAGGAGTAGCTTTCCTCTGAGGAGCAACGATGAAAATGGCCTCTGTGTGGCTATGGTGGTGAAGGAGGTATCTCGTTGGTACTGCTGGAACGAGGGTCATGGGTGGTATTTTGCTGAGGTGGATCATGGAGCACAGAATAAGCATTTGTGATGCAAGTCTGTCACAGGTCATGGGCAAACTGAAACAAAAGGGGAGATGAATGGATAAGGTGTGTCTAAATACTCTATTGTGTGGAAATGGGATGTGTACAAGGTGGGGTCTTTGTTCCTAATCTTTGTTTATAAATTAAAAAACCTTATATTATTAACATATTCCATGAACAAACCCAAACCAACAATGAACTGATTTACTAATCAGTATAGTGTTTGTATCCAAAGCCTGTTATATCTTATTCCTCTTTGCCACAGACTTCTGTTGTTGTCCAAAAACTATTAAAAACACATCAGTTAGCCACACTGTTGCACTGGCTGACATGTTCCTCCATCACCATGAACACACACTGCAGTTTATTCTGATTCAATCCCACACACAACATCCAAATACTCACTAAAACACCAAATCTGTACCTCAAAACAGATCCCAAATAATTTCCTCTTGTTTGAATTATGTTTGCTAAAAACTACAATACCCAGCTGTTAAGGAAATTACTGAGCTTTTCAAAAACTAACTAACAAACAAACAAAAAGATGTATATCTTCAGTGGGCTTAGGACTGAGTGCCATAGACAGGATAGGGAAGTCAGAAAGTATTAAAAGAGTACTCCACAGATTAGGAGTGTGCCCAAATACCAATACGTTATTTGGCAAAGCATAAGTAGTGTTTTTTGTTGGGTTTTTTTACGAACATTTATTTTGTACAAATATACAAAAAAAACCCATGTCAAATATCAGCGTGCGGGTTATGTGGACATCACTCCCAGAGTTCCTCAGAGATAAAACTGAGCTACTGACATGTGTGAAGTGCTCCCAAGGGACTCTCCATAACCTGTTGCTCCCCCTCTCCTTTCCACAAAGTTAGGTTGTAAAAAATAGGCAGTAAATGAAAAGTGAAGAGCAAGAATTACCTTTGAATTTCTTCTCTACATGTTACACGCTGTGCTGTCTCTGTGTTCTGGGTGTGTAAATAAATAAATAAATAATAATAATAATAATAATAAACTTTAATTATATAGCACTTTTCTTAACAATGTTACAAAGTGCTTTAAAAAAGAAAATGAAACCAAACAAGGCAAATAAAATTAAGGCAAAGAGGAGCACAGAGGCCAAAGGTAAAGGCAGAGTAACAGAGTAACAATAGAAGATGCACAATAATAGTAATAATAAAACAATAAAATGCACAGAAGTAAAAACAAAATAAAACATATCAAACATTTCAAAAAGCTTTCACAAAGAAAAAGGTTTTAAGAAGGGTTTTAAGAGAAGCTAGAGACTTAGTATGTCTGAGTTCAGTAGGCAAGGAGTTCCAGAGTTTGTGGGCTCTAACAGCAAAACCCAATCACTCTTTGTCACAAGTTGTGACCTGTGAGTGACTAATAGGGCTCCATCTGCAGCTCTTAAGGGTCGAGGGGGCACGTACCAGGTCAATAAGACTGATATGTAACTAGGAGCAAGGTAAGTAATAGCAATTAAAGGTAAGTAATAAAATTTTAAAATCAATGTGAAAGCTAACTGGGAGCCAGTGTGTAGAGGCAAGCACAGGATTAATGTGCTCATACATTTTTGTCCCAGTAATGAGATCAGCAGCAGCATTTTCGACCAACTGGAGACAGTGGAGGGAGCCTTTGCTGATACCCGAATAAAGTGCGTTGCAGTAGTCAAGCCAAGAATATATAAAAGTATGTATAATTTAATAAGATTAAAAATGACCTAAATTTAGAGATGATCTTCAACTGGAAGAAACAACTTGACAACATTTTTGACTTGGTTATCAAAACAGAAGTTGGAATCAAATATTACCCCCAGATTCCTAGCAGCCTGTGTGATGTTGTTTGACAGATCACCAAGGTTTGCATTAAAAGAGCTGACAGAATGTGGGGGACTGAACAGAATGACCTCAGACTTGTTGTCATTAACTTTAAGAAAATGTTGGGACATCCAGGATTTAATGTCAGAGAAGCAAGATTTAAGTTTGACTACGCTGCTCAGATCTAAGGGTTTTAATGACAAGTATAACTGCATGTCATCAGCATAAAAGTGATAATGCACATCATGATTCTGAATAAGTTGGCCAAGGGGCAGCATGTATAAGGAGAAAAGAAGGGGGCCAAGAATTGAGCCTTGAGGGACCCCACAATTCAACCGAGTCATCATGGAGGTGGAGTTACCCAGAGTGACAGAAAAAGTTCTGTTGAGGAGGTATGTTCGGAATAAAATAAGAGCCAGGCCCTTGATGCCAACCCAAGTCTCCAGGCGTTTTAGGAGGATACTTTTGTTGACAGTGTCAAATGCGGCACTCAAATCTAAAAGGACTGAAGTTGAACAGTCATCTCTGTCTGCAGCTAGAAGTAGGTCATTAGTTACCTTAACAAGAGTTGTGTCTGTACTGTGAAGTGCTCTAAAACCAGATTGGAAAAACACTATTGCCATTCATAAAAGAAATCAATTGAGATGAAATTACTTTCTCCAGAACCTTGGGTGAAAAAAACCTTAGCCTGTAGTTGCTTAAGGACAAAGGGTCCAAAGTGGGTTTTTAAAGCAAAGGGTGGACAATGTTGTGCTTAAAACTATCAGGAAAGGAACTGGAGGTCAGAGAATTGTTAAAAATGTGCAGGATAACAGGACTAACAGTGGGAAATATCTCCTTGAGCAGCCTGGTGGGGATGGTGCAGGAGGAAGAGTTCATGTGGGAAACTGTACTGTCTTAACTCTAACATTGTAATGGGTTGAAACTGTGTGGCAGGATGATCAAGTAGAGGTCTGTCTGCATGATAGCGATGCACTTGGTTTAGCTCAGTGGTCAACACATTCGTCTGTGATCTGGGAGACTTGAGTTTGAGACCCAGTGTGGGGACCTCCTTCACAAGATTTACACTTATTTTAACACTTTAATATCCTAAAATTAAAAGTGTAATAAAAACAAAAAATGGATTTTTACGCCTAATTCCACTTTTATTCGAATACAAATACAAATATAAATAATTTTGCCGCCTCAACAAATATAGATACAAATACAAATACTGGGCTCTCTGCACATTCATACCACGGATTTTGCATTGCACTACTATTATTGACTCACGATGAGCTGCAAAAAGAAGTGTAAAAGATGATACAGCAGAACCAGAGATATCATCTTTTGTATTCCACACATTATTCTTTCTTGTTGAAACCTGGTACATTACCCACAATGCAACTCAACTCAGTTCCCGTGACAGCACAGATTGAGGTGTGTTATGCTAGTAGCAACTAAGTTGCCTGGACCTGCGAGCCTCCAGCAGAGATGAGGTGCTACAGAAGTCTGATAACCTTACTTCTTTCTAACTCCACACTCCCAGATTTTTTTTAACTTTTCAAACATGTAGTCTTCAGCTGTGACCAACACTGACTCAAGTGATGTCACTTGAGTCAGTGTTGGTCACAGCTGAAGACTCATCAGGTTTCAAATAGTTTTAGTATGCTGCAGTGTGCTGAGCTGTCTCAATACATACAAGACAGCTAAAGGTTAGCATAACGCTGTGTTCATCACTATCTGAAAAATAGCTGAAAACAGCTTTATAATGGACTGGCAAAATTGGCAAAAACATTTTTAATGTTAAATTGGAACTGTATTATTTGCTGAACAGAGAATAAACATGAAGAGATTCACAGATGTCAGTGAAGAGAGGTCAACGCACAAAAAGTAATGTACTGCACCTTTCTTTCATAAAAGTCATCTACACTTCCAGTAATTTCAAATACATTCATGAGGAAAAATGAAGCTTTTGCAAATGATTAGTGCTTAATGTGAAAAAGTCAACCCTCCCTCGGCTACTATGTATTGTGGAGGAAACGTGCATATATTATTTCACTATTTGTGGAATTAAGTCAATATTTTTGTTTGTGTTATTATTTACAAATTGACATTTAATTACCACTTGATTCACTTATGTTTTTAACATCTTTACAAACTCAAGGGGCGGCTGTGGCTCAGGAGGTAGAGTGGGTTGTCCACTAATCGGAAGATCGGTGGTTCTGTGCCATCAGTGTATGAATGTGTGTGAATGGTTAGTTCCCCCTGATGGGCTGGTTGGGACCTTGCATTGTAGCCCCTGTACCCATTCAGCATATGGATGTGTTTGTGAATGGGTGAATGTGACACATAGTGTAAAAGCGCTTTGTGTGGTTGGAAAACTAAGGCGCTATACAAGTACAGTCCATTTACCATTTACCATTCAACTACAAGAAACTTCAACAGGAGAGTGTGACAGCTAAAAAAGAGTAAGAAGTGTTTATTTCCTTCACTGCCTCTATGCCCTGAGGCAAGGCATGAACAACCCGAAGGGGTTTCTAACTCTCTTTACTAACAGTGCAGATTGTGTGTACTATATATCTGCACAGGCACACCTGTGGTGAGACAGAGCTCTACCTCCTCCCTGCCAGCTCTCCACCAGAACAGCTGCTATAAATGACAACATGTTCTTGGCTGATAAAAAGGAAGCATTTGGCTTTATTTCCAGATAAACAGATGTTCATTTTGAGTGATATTACATGCAGTTGAAGGGTTTCACCTGAAAATGCTACCCATTTTGGAGCAATTGTGCCACCAAATATTTATTAGTTGATATTAGAAAACATTAACCACCCTGTCCTCTTCAGTAATAAGATCAAATGAACTATTCAATCTATCAAAGCCACAATTTCATGAGAAAATAGGATGAGTCACTACTTCAGTCTTTAAAAACAAACACAATTCCTCAAAATTTCCTCCCAACCCATTTTTGATGTCTTAATTTTTGGATTTGGGGGCAACATAAATATCATAGGGTACCTGCAAGGTCAGAAAGATGACAGAAATCCTTTAGTTAATCATTATTTTGCCATTTTATACAAGCTTTGAATGTTCAAACCCTTATATTTACTGTTCTGGTAGGTGTTTCCTGGAACAAATGGTTTTACACAGGAAGAAAATAATTTCAGATTATTTGAACAGTTTTATCAATGGAGAAGTTGATAATTAATGTGAGGTGAACAAAGAAAAGAGTACAAAAACCACCGAACATAAATTATGGGTCAGATTCAGACCTACAGTAGCACTGGTTAAAACATGCGTGATGGTGCGAGTGTACTGGAGGGAAGGGAGGGAACTGGTGAGACAATGAATATGATCCATTAAGGCCAACTTGAATAATAAAGTACATTCATGACCCTGAAGATTTATCAGATGCCAAAATACTACACAGCAGTTTATACTATTGTCAACCAGGAGTCAGGATTTTACATCTCTCTAAATCAAAAAGATCTCCAAATTAAACAATTAAATACATCATTGGCCCATGCACACCAGAATGACACATAAGTTTTCTGTAGGATGACATTGTTTGTCTGCACCTTCCAAAACCATTCAAATTAAATGAAGAGAGGGCTGTGAGGCAGTTCAGGCAGCCCAACTCAAGCCGCAGCTCCACTCACATGGCATACTTCTCGCACTGCAACATACATCCAGTGCACACTTATAATCCTGGCGTGTACTAAAGCCGTCTGTGCTCTCCTCACAATTTGCTACCACACCGCTCACACAAGCTATGCTGTTGCTTGCTGCTACGGCTGCCACTGCTGCTGCCGTTCATATAGTGTATAGTCTCACCTCCACCCCAACCACCCGAATCTACCTTACCTCTTGTATCGTCATCCCTTACTCCCCGCTGAGCTCAGCTCAGTGTTCCCTTGTGGGGAATAATGAGGTCAGAGCCAAAACGCCAAACATTAATGTAGTACATATCCTACATTTACATAATAATCTATTCCATGGGATCAGGCTGAAGTGTGTTTTATGATGTGACAACATTTGATCTGGTCTGGTTAGGTTTAGCCACAAAAAACACTTGGTTTAGTCTAGGGACACATCATGATTTGGGTTGAAATTACTACTTTGTTAGGGACCTTTGCTGTCATGGTTTAAAAAAACAATGATGATCTAATGGCAAGTGAACAGTGATTGCCCGTGTTAAAGTCTGATATTTTGTTGACCCACTTACCCACCTGACCTCCCTATGTGGACTTTGTTGCTCTATAATAACGTCATCTGATTCCCTCCTGTTCACGACATAATTGCAACAGCCATTAGAGTGCAATGTCACTAGAATGCAAATATATGCCATTTGGGACTTGGAAAATCTGTTGGGTTTTTTGTGCTTGCAAGTATTTAATTGGCCAACGCTGTGTGTTATTGGATATTGACACATTCTGTAGTGCCAAACTTGAGCTAGACTCGACTTCTTTGCTAGACTCTGCTTCTCTGTTTTGTTTTGTACATACATATATTCTGTTCCATGGTGACATCTTGTGTGATTTAACATCAACCTGACAACAGTCAGCAACACAGCAACTCTTCAAAGTCATGTAGTCACTTGGTAATAGATCTGTGAGTTTGAAGCATTATCTGGCTCCCAAGCTCTGCACAGCAGTTTAGAATCCTATGAAGTAGGACTTTACAACTCTGGAAAGTTATCACAACGACAAATATTTTATCCTCTGTTTGATGGTGAGATAAAGTGTAGACTTTAACTATTCATGTTAGACAGTAATCTTCGAGGAACATTTGACTGCTGAGCCTGGTTCCACTATTTTGCCAGGTGACGCTGCATCTTTTTCCTGAAGCCCTCTGCATCAGCAACCATGCTGTGTCAATAAAGTGGTCCCATCGAAATTAGTGAGATTGCACATTTTAATGCAAATCTACTGTCAGTCTGAACATAGCTTAAAGCCCTGTTAGCAGCCTAATGAGGCAGCAACCTGTGGCATCATACAGGTAAGGGAGAGTAAAGACGAACAACAGCATTTGACTTTTCATTTAAATGTCTAATGCAACCTATGTTTATGTTACCTCGACAAGGTAACAGTGGCTGTGTGAATTATGATTCCTGCATGGTCAAGGGTGATGGTGATGACAGTGGTTACCATAGCTTGTTTAAGAACATCTCAAAAGGGTAAAAACAGTGATACAATAGTAACTCTCAGGAGTGAGGATCCTTGTATGGCAGACACCACTGTGCATGCACGGAAATAAGGTTCCATTTACAGAGCTTTGCCAGCTTGTTGTGCTACATAACACAACCCCTTGACTTTGTACTGATGTTCTTTGAGAAATTTATAACATAGTACAAAGTCAAAAGGTTGTGATATGTAGCACAACAAGCTGGCGAAGCTGTAAACAGAACCACGTTCTCCACATTCAATCTGCTGTCCAAGGAGGCTCTCCCCTGAGAGTTATGATCTTATTGCTGTTTTTACTCTTTGGAGCTGTTTCTAAACAAGCTACGTTAACCTCTGTCTTCAGAGATGTATAACAAATTTTTGGACAACAATGGAGGTCTACAGCACAGAGGAATAAGATATAAAGTATCAGGCTTTGGATACAGACACAATACTTGTTAGTAGATCAGTTCATTGTTGGTTTGGATCCAAATATGAGATTTGTTAACAAAAAGGATAAGAACATGAGCATGACAAACAATGAAATCCTGCCGATAAGGGTGTTGAATCACATAGTGCTCTTATGTGTCATTTATAACACTTTTTGTCATCAAGTTTGGAGGGCTTTTTGAGTATTAGTAATGACGTCATTACAATCAAAAAGGCTCATCCCCTGGGGAGCATAATTGTGCTCAGTAATTGTTATGGCTAGGATATGGGTGGACATTGTGTCCTGATGATGCCACATGATGATGAATATGCTACTAAAATCTGTTGGCTTTCATGGACCAAAATCACTGGGTGCCTGCAGTGCTAGCAGTGAGAAAATAAGAACATACCACTAGGACAAAATCTGTGATTTCAACCTAACCCTCCTTTCTGTGCTGGAGCAGCTTTATGTTGCAGCTTTCCTCAGACACTTTGTGTCCTTGACACTGAGTCACAGTGTCTTTCCTCTGTTATTGGTGTTGCCTGATTACACACTCTGCAGATGTTGAGGTCATGGTTCACTGTTAGTTCCTTTGTGGCATCCTTCAATCTGGCTGCAGTTGAACACCTCCCCGGGCTGTATGTCCCGTCGATAATTAGTCAGTCATCCACTGCTTGAAGATTATGCACACTCAAACAGAACGTCCCTCATGCAAAGCTGCATGTTCACCTCCCATCAACTGCACTGATAGAGGTGTCTTAGGAAGTCTTTGTATTTGCTTTATGTGTGTACAAGATACATGCATAAAGCTGCAGTGCAGAGACAGTTTTTTTCCAAATAAAAAAAACAGATGTCTCTTAATTAAACTGTAACTTCCGAAATAAACAGGGAGAATAGCTGCCATATCAATTTAAGTGACTTAGGTGGAATCTAGTCTGACAGGCAGACAAATATACTTTGTCATAAACAGCTGTGGTCTCCATTAATGGAATGGGGAAAGGAGAAGGTCTGCTAGATCCAAGCAGGGAGCCCTAATTAGCTATGAGAAAAGAGAGAGATTCTTCCCATAATGCCCTGCTTTCACAGGCCCACATCCCCTGAAAACAAAGTGAATTTCTTCAGAAAATCACAAGAATCTCCTCCATCTTGTTTAGACAGGTTCACATTTCAGTAGTCTTTTTTGGTAGTTTTCTTTTTCAATTCTGTTGGGAAATTAATCAGGACGAGCAGCTGCTAAATGGATTCTTTTACATAGCAGGAAGATGGTGACATCAGGCTGGATTCATAACTCGGACACAATAGAAGTTGCATGAAAAGACTGTTGAACTCTCCTCTTCTTAACTGAACATCGCTGAGCCTCCATGGCAACATATTTGATTACAGCTCTGGAAAATGTGAAGATGTTTAACCTATAAATGATGGTAAATGAATAAATGAATAAACCAGCTCAGTATCATTATATGTAATGTTGCTCTTACCGGAAACCACAGGATCCAATAAATACACCAAACCAAGGAAACAACTGGGGAAGTGAAATAGCATCTGGCATAACATCCCAAAATAGACAGATTGTTGTTGCTGGTGGTCTTAACCACATAGTGATTTAATTGTTTTTTCTATCTTGCCCTAAATCAGTGCATTTAAATGTAGTTTGTTAACCAAGTTGCAGTTGGCTTTCTCCAGAAAGCTGATTTCTTAACTGTCATGTAAATGAGAAACCTGGTTACTATAATCGCGGTAGGGGATTAAAGAAACCTGGTTTCCACAGCTAGATTTCTCCTGGAGAACACCGATTTCTCTTCCATAAATGTACTGTAACCAGGTTTGTAATCAGCTTTTTACAAGTGTGCATGTGCATAACAACAGCCTGCAGACAGAGAAAGCAAAATATAGCGGCTGGATGAAAGATCATCACAAAGAGCGATGTGTCTCGTATTTGAAATAAGTCTGCCCAAAGTCACACAAATTAATAATGTGTGTACCTGCACTGGTCCAATGAAATAATAGCCAGACATCATACAGATGTCTTTTGAAGATTTATTTTCTGTCTCTCTCTCTCTCTTTTGTTAGAAGACACTATGAAAACTACAAGAAAATAAAAGACATAATAGGTGTAAAATATTTCTCTCTCAAGCTAGTGTCCATTGATATACAGGTCCAAACACATTGGCACAACAGAAATGTGATGAAATTAAACAAATGAATGCATCACATTGTCCATGTAAAGGCTCATCAACACACATTATACACAAATATAAACCAAATAAAATATAATTACCATGTGTGCCTCCTGGACCACATGCAGAATAAAGTGATTTTGGGGCTGTATGTCTCTTCCCTGTATTTATCTTGGCTCTGACCCACAATGCCACAGTTGTGCCCTCACTAAATTCTGTTCATGTGACCCATTACACTCTAAATTAAAATAAAACCTTAGATAAAGAGCACTACATTTTTCAACCATACATTATTTTAATGTGGTATATTTTAGACAGATTTTACCAATGTTATCCTTTTTAACATCTTATTTATGTTACATTTTTAATCATCTTTTAATGACTATATGAACCCATGAATTTATGACAGAAATAAACATCTCAATGAACATGTCAATGAAACTATCTCTAAGACAGTTACAACGTGTGCCCTTGAATCAGTTTGTTCCCTCAAATCAATGTATGCGGTATATTTTTGAATTTTAATTCGATCTAAAAGATAACACAATTCATGGTTTATCCATTAAAACCAGGGATAAATCCACATATATCAGTTCATCAGAATACAACAAATTTCTCCAAGAAGGCCAATCAGGATGCATCTACCGATTATGTGTGTCTCACACAGTATGTAAGGTAGCGTCTGGCTGCTGCTCACATCCAGAAACCACTTTAGCGGACAGTGTAAGAGTGGTAGGGTCCATAAGTAGAGGGCTCCGTCTGTGTTTATAGAACTAGGGTTACAACCTTTGTTCTATCTTTCACAGGCTCTGCCCTCTACTGGACTCTATAGGTACAGTAGTTGGAGCCTGATGAATGTTTGCCCTGCTGTGACATGTCATCAGACTGCCTCACTGAGCCTGACCAGCAATGGGTTACTCACCGCGGCCCATCTACTACTTTATAATCCAAGCCACTTCAGCGGAGCAGTAGAGGGCCCAGTTAATCTGAACATGAAACTGAGTGTGACCATGGCCTAACATCACAGGGGTCAAAAACCATACAACACACACCCTGCACACGTCATTCCCCAAGTCATCACGGATCACAGGAGAATTCAGGCATATAATTGCCCGGGAGGGGTCAGGTGTACCACAGCTGACACTCACACCACCCTTTTCACAAGTCCTGAGTCTCCCTTGCGACCTTGAAAAGGAGCCTGTCATGTCCAAGAGATAGAACCTTATGAACAGACCAGGTGTAGACCAAGACGCTGCCATGCATATGTCCCCAACACTCACCCCACTGAATAAGGCTGACGATGCTGCTACACCATGTGTGGAATGAGCTCAGATCACAGTGGTGGAGTCCTTACTAGGGGTGTGCCCGAATACAAATAAGTTATTCAGCAAAGCACAAATAGTTTTTTTTTTTTTTTTTTTTTTTTTTTTTACGAATATTTGTTTTATTCATTTGTAACATTTTAATTTTCTAAAATTAAAAGCGTAATGAAAACAAACAGGAATTTTAAGCCTCTTTCCACTTTTATTCAAATACAAATACAAATAATTTTGCTGCCTCAACAAATACAGATATAAATACAAATACTAGGCCCTCTGCACATCATTAGTCCTTACCCACCTGCAGTTGGTCAGTGCACTGAAAGGGGGCCGGGCATTCAACATAACATGCCAACGCAGGTACTGGGCACAATAGATGCAGTTTTGCCTCCCTGGCATCCCCATGAGGTGGAGGACAAAATGCCTCTAGCTGAGTAGTTCTCAACCTGAATGAACTCCTTATGCTCTTGGGAACAAAGGAGGGGTTTGAGAGTTGCAGCGCTGTGGTCACCATAAAGCAGCAAACAGATGGATTGAACCAAGGGCACACAACTCACTCACTCTCTAAGCTGAGGTCAGCACAAGCAGCAAAGCTGTCTTGAATGACAGTGTCTTTAGAGAGGAGCGCTCCAGAGGCTCATAGAAATCACTCACTAGAGCCTCAAGCACCAAGCAGAGACCAGATGACCGGGTGCTGTCTCCTAACCTCCTGTAAGAAATGTTTCATGATGGTGTGAGTGAAGACAGGTGTGTCCTCCTCATGACAGGAAGAAACGGCTGCTGCATACACTCAACAGTGGCATGAGACAGACCTCTCTCACTGCACATGTCAGGGGGTCTATCCCTATCACTTTGCTTTGTAGCAAGCAATGGTGGATCCTGCTCTCGCCACTTGGACGGTCTGCAGCACCTGTGCAGGCAGTCCAGCCCACATCAGCCTGTCCCTCTCAGGAGCCAAGCCTGGAGAGGTTTGTCCACTGTGGGCAGTGCACCAATCAAGCCCCCTCTGGGACAGGGCCCCCCACACTTGACGAATGGACCAGGGCTGGGCCACCAACATCTGGGTCATCTCTGCATACCACAGCACCGAACGGCGATCTGGGGCTATCAGGATGACTGACAGCCACTCTCACCTAACTCTGTCTGGCAGAGGGGGAATGAGATGAAGAGGAGGAAAGGCATAAAGCAGCTTCCCTGAACAAGTTCTAAATCTGCTGCACCACCTTGAGGTGCAGCACCCACTCTGCCAGAAGGCCGCCTCTCAACATGAGGTTGGCGCCCCTGTTTTCTGGACCTGGAATGTTTAGGGCTCTCAGAAACAGGAGATGTTCTGAGGCCCACAACAACAGGTTCTCCATCATCTTCAACAGGGCAGAGGACCAGACTCCTCTCTGCCTACTGATGTAGGTGACAGTGGTGCAGTTGTCTGTTCTCACCAACACATGTCTCCACTGAACCAGAGTCAGAAAGTGTTGGACAACCAAAAGCATTGCCTGAAGTTTGAGGAGGTTGATGTGTCAGTTTTCCCCCTGAAGGCCACCTATTGCTCTGCCCTGGCAGGTGCCCCCCAACCCTGTCAGGGATACATCTGTGAACACTTCTATGTAGGAGGTCACTCGACCCAGTGGTGTCCCTGTCAACAGATACTGTGGGGACTGATGGGGGAACGTTCACCATGTGGTGTTTGTGCTTCTTCGGATTCAAGCTCAGGCTGGTGAACCACCTTTGCAGGCAGCGCATGTGCAAGAAGCAGTATGTTGTACTTGAAGGCTTTCCCCTGAAAGACAAAACGCAGGAACTTCCTGTGTTTCGGCATCACCTCAGTGTGAAAGTACGCATCTTTCAGGTTGATGGTGGTGAACCAGGTACCTGGTTGAACCAGTTCCAATTCCATTTGAAACATCTTTCAGGCAATGCACTAGTTCAGGATGCAGAGATCCAAAATGGGTCTGAAACCTCTCATCTTCTTGGGAGCCAGGAAGTACGCGATGTAAAACCCCCTCTGTCTGTCATGAGTAGAAACAATAAATACAGCATATTTCAGCATATTTTTTCTCTGTATTTCCCACGGAAATAACTGGAGGGGAGTGGAACAAACATGATATCTCCTCTCCTTGGTTTGTGTTCGGGCCTGGGGCATTATTCTCTGAAGATGAAATAAAGCCGCTGTCATTAACCAAGAGACAAACTGTGTATTCTGGTCCTATACTCCTCAGTGAGGAGATAATGCCGCGGGCCTCTGCCCAGCCTGCTTGCTCTCCTCCTCGCCATGGTGTTTGGTGCTGCACCTTGTACCCTCTCTGGCTAGAACAAAGGCTGAGCCACAGGTGGCTGCAGGTGGGGCATCTAGCAGTGTATTAGTCACAGTGATGCCCCACAGTCCCATGTTGTTATCGAATCTTTATCCTGCACCAGTGGAGGGTGTGACTTCCTGCTCTCTGACCAGCCAGTTAAGTGAAGAATCAGGAGGACTGTGAGGGCCTCTTCCAGAGGGGGTACACCGGGACAGCCTGTCTCTATGTGGCCCTACACTCTCAGGAATGAAACCAGTCCAGCGACCGGTGACTTAATTTTCTTTTGTTTTTTTCAACATTGTTTTTATTGTTCTTTGAACTTAATAAACCTTGAGCTGAATAATGCAATGATGTACAAAAATATAATAATATAGAAGTCATATCAGCCCGCCCCTCCCTCCCTCCCTCCCATTCCAACCCACCCCTTCAGGTCCAACCCCTAATTACTTCAGGATATGTACCTACACAAAGAGAAGGGGATAAGTTACAACAGTACAGACTATTAAGAAGAAACAAAAAACAGTATAGTTGCAGAGAGGGAATAGATAACAGCCCTTGTGTACTACTTTAGTTAAAAGAGCGGGATAAAGCAAAAAAAAAGAAGAGAAGAAATAAAAGAAAAAAAAAAGACTCACACATGACAGTTGGATTCAATACTTAATATATGAAGAGTGCTATGTTGAGGAATCTGTCTCCAGGAATGTTAGAAAACCACCCCAAATCTTTTTAAAATCTCCAGGCTTTCCCTTCAAGTTATACATTATCTTTTCATTTGGTAGACACGATGCTAATTCATCAGTCCATCTAGCAGATATAGGTTGATGTTCATCTTTCCATTGCATAGCTATACATTTGTTGGCTATGATGAGGCCAATTCTAATAAATTTGTTTGTTTTTATTGACTTTTATCATGGAGGTATCGCCCAATAGAATTATTCTTGGTTCTGTGGGGATGGTTGTTCCTATCATGTCACTTAGCACATTGTGTATAGAGGTCCAGTATGTATTTAGACAACGGCAGGACCAGAACATATGTATCGGTGTTCCAGTTTTACATCTTGTGCAGAACTCAGGGGTGTAGTATATTCTATGAATGAGTTTGTATTGTATAATTTATGTCTAGTGTTAAAAGAGAAATATTGACTACCAATACACAGTGCTTCCCATTCCACTTCTTCAAAATTACACTCAAGGTCTTCTTCCCATTTGCATTTCACTCCCAACACTTCCCACCCTATGATTTGAGAAATTCCTGAGGATATATAGGATATAAACCCTCTTACTCCCTGTTTGTCTTGCAGGAGTTTATCTAGAGGCAACTCATCTAATGCTTGTAGATGGCCATCTTGTTCTGAGATAATAAAATGTCTGACCTGGAGGTATTTGAAAAAGTGAGTACAGGGTAGCCAATACTGAGAGGAGTGCTCTTCAAAAGTCTTAAGGACTCCATCTTTAAACAGATTCCCGAAAGTTTTGATACCTTTTGTAAACCATAGTTTTGTGATCCTGTCTCTAAGGGCTTTAGGTAAAGAGACATTCATGTGAAACGGGGATGTGTCATAAATAGACCGAATACAACCTGTTTTCTTCCTAACCTGTTGCCAAGTCTTATATGTATAGACAGTAATTGAGTTTGTTGTAATAGCCAGGAGAGAATTTAAAGAGCTGATATATGGTATTGATTCCAATTTCAACTTATTTAAGTGATGCTGTTCAATTTGTGTCCATATAGGTGGGTGGGCTTGTTCTGTTTGCCATGTCCATACTGTTCTAACTTGTGCTGCCAGTAGAAGTACTTGAAATTAGGAACTTTCAGTCTGCCTTTTTCAAGAGGGGTTTGTAGTACTGTTAGTTTTATCCTGGGCGGTTTGTTTCTCCATATGAACTGTGTGAGACAAGAGTTGAGTTGTTTAAAAAATAGTTTAGGGACCGGAGTTGGTAGCATCTGGAAAAGGTACAGGTATTTTGGCAATGTATTCATTTTTATGCAGTTAATTCGCCCAATTAGAGACAGAGTCAAGTCATTCCATCTCTTGCAGTCCTCTTTTGTCTTTATCTTTTTCCAACATTCTTTTATTGATTTTCACAGGATTATAAAGCATTTGTATAAAATACATATACAAGCAGTTGTTTATATTGTGTCATCAAAAATGCACGTACATTCCAATCAAGAAGTGTGCACAATTCCTGCTAAACCTAAAACAATGTAATCGAACAGCATATTACAGATTACAAATAGCACTGGCCACACTTGTGACTCCAATTTAAACAAGACAAACATGAAAACAAGAAAGAGAAAAGAAGAAAAAAAAAATCAAAAATAAATAAATAAAATAAAATAAAATAAATAAATGAATATGAATAAAATAATAACAAAAAAATGATAAATGCAATAAAAAGAGAGAAAAAAAACTAAGCTGAACTAAAAAGGCTCATGTTGACACATTTTACTATTCTACTTATATTCCACATTGATTTAACATTTAGAACAGTTAGAATATCTGAAAATTTGGAAATAATAATAATTGAGACCTTGACAAATTTATTGGACCTGCCTGAGAGAGAAAGTCTTATTATTTCTAATTTAAGGAAATATAGTACATCACAGATCCAATGTGTATGAGATGGGGGTGTAGGAAATTTCCACTTCCTTAGGATCAGTCTCCTAGCCAGAAGAGATGTGAAAGCAATTACATTCTTTTGGGATGAAGAAAAAGATGGTTAAGAAATTGATATCCTAAAAAGTGCACTAAATGGGTTAGGATCAAGTTTCTGGCCTAGTATTTCTGAAAGGGTGGTGAAAACCTTTGTCCAAAAGATAAACACAGATGGGCAGAGCCAGAGCATATGGATGAGATTTGCTGGGGTCTGTTGGCAACTGTCGCAAGCCAGGGGTATGCCCTTGTAGATTTTGGATAGGCGAGTTTTAGTAAGGTAAGCACGATGCACCACTTTACATTGTATGAAACCATGCTTTGTACAAATAGAAGAATTGTGCACCCTCCCCAGAATCTTACTCCAAATCTCACCAGATAATTCCTCCCCTAAATCTGTCTCCCATAATGACTTGATCGAGTTAGGTCAATCAATATTTAAATAATGGATTTGTGTATAGATTTTGGAAATAGTCCCTTTCAACAATGAAAGAGGGGTCAAAAAATCATCGAGTCCTCTGGCAGATTAGGGAAGCCAGGGAAAGTGTTGCGTACAAACCTACGGACCTGTAGGTATCTGAAAAAATATTTTTTGGGAAGCAAAAAGCGTTCCAACAGCTGCTGGAAGGATGCAAAACCCTTATTAATGTATAAATCTTTAAATGATACAATGCCTACACTGGACGACATAGAAAAGGCAATCAGTGAAGGAGAAAATACATGATTAGAAGCTACACTGCACTGACAGAAAATAAATGTAAGTCAAAGTGGTGTCTAAACTGAAGCCAAATCCTTAAAGATGATTTTACAACTGCGTTTTTAGTGTATGGAGATACAGAAGAAGAAATCGGAGGATATAACAGGGCTTCTAATGTGGACTGTCCAGCGGATTTTGCTTCTATAGTCAACCAGGTAGGAGGAACATCAAGATTCTTATACTGCAGCCAGTAATTCAGGGATCTAATATTAGTAATAAACTAATATTAGCCGAGTAATAAAACATGAAATTTGGTAGAGACAGCCCCCCCTATAACTTAGGTCTCTGTAATTACTGTTTGCGCAGCCAAGGAGGTTTATGGTTCCAAATAAAATCTAAGAATAAACTATCCAGTTTCCGGAAAAAAGTTTGAGGGAGGAAAAGTGGAATACATACTCCATTCCTGTGTATACCAGAAATGTTTGGATTAGACCTAAGACCAACTGAGAGAGGTTCTATGGTAATAGAAAACAATAAGGGACTCAGTGGACAGCCCTGTCTAGTAGAACAATGTTAATTAAAATGTTCTGAGTTTATATTGTTAGTTCTAACTGAAGCTTGAGGAGAAGAATAAAGCAATCTAACCCAACAAATAAAGTTTTCCCCAAAACAAAAAACTTTTTAAGAGTAAAAAAAAGAAAATTCCACTCCACTCTGTCAAACGCCTTCTCTGCATCCAATGAAAGTGGGGCTTCAGGAAGACCAGATGGAGAAGGGTTATATATCACATTAAAAATACGTCTGAAATTAAAGAAGGAGTGCCTATTTCAAATAAACCAAGTCTGATCAGTGGAAATAATTGAGGGGAGGACTGATTCCAACCGTAGAGCTAATAATTGGGATAATAATTTGAAGTCCACATTTAACAGGCTGATTGGATGATATGATGTTGTTATTCTGCCCCCCCCCCCCCCACCCCCCCCTCTTTTCCTCTTTCTCGCTGTCTCTCAACCCAACCGGTCAAAGCAGATGACCGACCAAGAGCCGGGTTCTACTTGAGGTTTCTACCCATTAAAGGGGAGTTTTTCCTTACCGCTGTCGCCAAGTGCTTGCTCATGGGGGAATTGTTGGGTCTCTGTAAATTAAAGAGTACAGTCTTGACCTGCTCTATGTCAAAAGAGCACTGAGATGACTTTTGTTGTGATTTGGCGCTATATAAATAAAAAATTGATTGATTGATTGATTGATATGAAGCACAAGACAAGGGGTCTTTTCCTTTCTGAAGAATTAAAGAAATACAGGCCTGGGTAAATGTCTCTGGGAGGGACCCCGAATTAAAAGATTCGGTAAACATATCAATAAGTAGGGGGGGCAGTTTATGCCAAAATTTCTTATAGAACTCAATTGGATAGCTGTCAGGCCCAGGACACTTCCCAGCTTTTTCCAATTTTCAGGGGAATTTTCCAATTCCCCTGCCATTGCCTGTCCAAGTCAGTTGTTGTGCTTGAGTTAATCTTGAGTTTAGAGATTAGATTAGAAGAACTGGTCAGACAAAGCCATTGTGCTAGCAGCTTGCTCGTTTTATCTCCCTGTTCATGAAATGTCTTTACCTTCAACTTCCTCTGGGAATCCTGCAGTCCTCAGATTTTTCTTTCTCTGATGATTCTCTTGGTCGTCGAGTTGCGCTCTGAGTTGAGCCACATCTCAGGTATGCTTTTCAGTCAGCTTGTCATAGTCTTGTTGTAAGTTGGTAACTAACCGCTGTAGATCCAAGCATTTTTGCTCCAATTGGGCCACTCTGTCCATGTTAGATTGCACCCCCCCCTCTAACTTCTCAATAGTTGCATCTACTTGGTTGAGACTGATAGCAAATGCTTTCTGGATCATGTCAATCATTTTTCCCATCTCACTCGAAAACCAGACTGGAGGCTGGATGTCCAAACAGTTGCCACTGTCAGCTTGTGGCGCTGTGGCATTAGCCATGCTAACACTAGCTGATGCAGCCTCCCTCTGTTCGTCATTTTGCTTCCTCTCATCGTTCTTTTTAGGTGGCATTTGGTGGTTTTGTTTATGTTGGTGTTGCAGGTGTTCGTCAAAATATAAGAGGTCAAAAACTCAAGTGCAAAACAAAATAGGTTATGTAGTAATTGTAAAGTTTTTGTGACAGCTCTAAAACGTGCTGCCGTTCAGCCTGCTGTCATAACCAGAAGCCCCCGGTGACTTCATTCTCAGCATTTTTTGTAGTATGCCTTGGCACACTGCCAAATGTCTGGGAGAGATGGTAAAACAAAGCTGGGTGCGCTGGGCCATACAAGCCCTCATGTAGCTGGCTGACCGAATTGGGCAGGACAGGCGGGGACATGCTCCAACACCAAGGCCATAACCTCCGGGAAATCATGGTGAACTGAAGTTGGAGGTGGATTTCCAAAGGTCAGCGATGACACAGACAAGAAGCTGCCATCATCGTCCATTGGTGAAGCCGCTGAAACAGGCATCCGACAGTGGCTGCAGTGGTGGAGCACTGGACAAAGCAGGGGACTCATCATTGAAATGGGAATCTTCAGCTATGGGTCGTTCTTGACGCAGCAGAGCGAGACATCACACAGCTGAAAACGGTCCCACCGTTGCCAGCACTGAATCAGAGGAAGTCCTTGATAGTGAATGCAGGGTGGTGACTGCATCTTGCTGCTCTCAGCATGTTCCTGTCTGAGGCACTCGAAGCAGAAGAGATGCCTGGCAGTGGTGGCGTCAATGAGGCCAGGGCATGATGGGCAGGAATGAGCTTGCTGAAGCAGCGACTCCATCCATAGAGAGCTAACATCAGTGAGCAGATTCGCTGTTGCGTAAGTGTGAAGGATGTGAGTAGCAGTGAGAGACTGCCCTATACACTGTGTGCCCTATATACTGTAATCAGTAGGTGCGTCCTGATTGGCAGGCTACATACATGCGAATTTCAGTGGGCGATTGCGTCTGTGTGATTGGAGGACAGTATTACCCATAGAGTCCAGTAGAGGGCAGAGCCCGTGTGAGATACAACTGTATGAAACTCAAGAAGCTCATGTAGATTGTACATGACCTGATGATGTTCCCTGTCACATCATTACACAGCTGCATGTATACATCAAAGCTGGACAGCAAAGACCAAACAAGGAGTGCTGAAAGAATGTCCAATATTGTATCAAACCCCACAAACACCACATTTATTATCCTATTTTCATTTCTCAATCTCCCTCATGAAATACACACAATCTCCTTTCCCATCCACCTTCATTCTATGTCCCTAAATAGATTGGTATGGAGCTTGATCTGATTCTGTGTGCAGAGGGAAGGAGTTGTAGACAGAGAAGAGTCTTGAACTATCACCCAGACACAAGTCTGCTGTGACTTAGTGACCTGACCTCACTACCCTACAGCAGAAAGAAAATACCATAAAAACTAAATTAATTGAATTGAAACTTGCTTGTTGCAGTTTAAAACAGTCCACCAATCCACCGCTGAGCCTACCAGCCTTAATTCACTGTACGTCAATTTATTGTCAGGCCATGTCCATTCCACTGAGATGAATTTCCTCTTCATCTTTTCTCTCTTTTTCAACCTTTCATCCAATACTTTCTCCAGAGTGGATATACAGTATTTGAAACAACCCTCAACCCCCCACCAGGGAAAATGTTGATATTGGATGATTCAGCAAAACTTTTAAATCATTTATTTCTTCAATAGCCACATGTGGCAACTATGGTCATAGTTAAGATGAGGGAAAGATTGTGGCTATGGTAAATTAACATTGGTTGCAAATAAAAGGCAATGAAAACAGTTGCTCAGGGTCATGGAAAGATCTTAATTAGTTTACAGCCATGCTAGCAGCTCTGTGAGGCTGTACTAATGGAGACCAGACAATCCTCACAGTGACAATGCTTCTGTAACATGCTGATGTTTAGCAGATATAATTGATATCATACTTACTAACAGACCACATAAATACTAGGGTTGTGCCCAAATCCAAATATGTATGGCAAAGCACAAATAATATGTTTTTTTTACGAACAGGTCGGTTACATCGCTATCTCAGTCTCTCTCCTCTACTTCGCTGTTATGTGTATCAGCAGGTCTCAACGAGGGGAGTCACATCAACCTGCTACATGATGCACATTTCAATATTTGGACATCACTCCCAGAGTTGGGGGCGTTCCCCAGAGATAAACCTGAGCTACTGACATATGCAAAGTGCTTTCAATGGGCTCTCCATAACATGTTGTTCCCCTTCTTCTTTCCACAATTAGGTTGTAAAAAATAGGCAGTAAATGGAAAGTGCAAAGCAAGACTCGCCTTTGAAGTTCTTCTCTATACATTACATGCTGTGCTAAATAAGTAGAGGTCCATCTGCACAATGGAAATGCACTTGGGTTTAGCTTAGTAGTCAGTGCAGTCGTCTATGATCTGGGAGACTTGACTTCAAGACTCAGTGTGGGGCCCTCCTTCGTAAGATAGTTTATTCATAAATGCTTATTTTAAAACTTTAATATTCGAAAATTAAAAGCATAATTAAAACAAAAACTGGATATTTACACCTATTTCCACTTTTATTCGAATACGAATACAACTATAAATAATTTTGCTGCCTAAAAAATGTGGATACAAATACAAATACTGAGCTTTCTGCACATCCCTAATAACTACCCTGCTTCTGGAATTTTTCCCCTTGACATTAGGGATCACTGTCCCGTTACCTGTATCAGGGAGACTAAAATCCCCAGGTCTCAGTCTCAAATTATCATCACAAGATATTATAAACTTTTTGATTTTCTGGATTTCTTACATGATTTGTCTATCTCTTACATGAATAATATCATCCCCATTACTGATACTACTATGGCGCTGGAAAACCTTTCACAATATTTTAATTTTATTGCTGACAGACATGCCCCATATAAAAAACATAGAATTAAAAACAGATATAGTCCTTGGCTCTCCCCACAACTCTCCAACACCATCCACAACAGAGATAAAGCCTGGTCCAAGGCTAGATCCAGTAGCACCCAAGAGGACTGGTTAACCTTTAGGCAACAAAGAAACATCTGCACCAGCATGATTAGGAAGGCTAAACTAAATTATCATCAGTCAGCTCTCTCTTCCTGTGATAGCTGCACTAAATTTTGGAACAGTATATCATCAAGAAATACATCATAGTCACATCTCCCACCACAAATCAAACAAGTACTGGTTATATTTCTGATTGACCATCCATGGTTGAAACTTTTAATCACCATTTCCTCTCTGGTCTTTTATTTAATAATATGTCTGCAGATTCAACTGTAGACAACTGCCATATCTGTTCAAGGGAGGGAGTCCCTAATGCCTCAGCTTCTTTTAACTGCAAATTTTCTTTTACTTTTGTAAGCAGTATAGATGTTTACAAAGCTCTGCTTAGGTTAAAAGCATGCAGAAACACTGGTGCAGATAATCTTGACTCATATCTTCTTCATCTAAGTGCCCCCTTAATCTATCCACATTTGGCACATATTTTTAACCAATCCTTTTTAACAGACATGATTCAGCTTCACGGAAAAGACAAAATTGATGATGTCAGTGATCTCAACAACTCAAACTTCCTTACTTAGCATCCTTAGATCCTAGAGTCATTGGTTGATTTACAATTATGTACCTTTATTGACTCACTAAACTTACTACAGCCACAACAGTCTGGTTTTCACCTGGGTCATAGCACAATTTTAGCTGCAGTTTCAGTTATTGATAACATTGTCTCCTCCCTGGATAAAAAAAAAAAAAAAAGTGCTGCTCTCTTCATTGACCTCTAAAAACCATGTGATACCATCAATCATAAAATCCTACTCCACAAACTACAGTTTATAGGTCTAGATGAGGCCTCACTTAATTGGTTCCACTCTTCGTTGATGATTGTACTCAATCAAGCCATTTTACCATCAGAAATGGGTTGCCACAAGGGTCTATCCTTAGTCCATTGCTGTTTACATTATACATAAATAACATATTTCTTCCTAATCAATACTTCAGTGTCCACTGTCTACCCCAGCCCAGGCCCTGACTCGTCTTCAGTCTGCCTTTGATGCTTTCTAATTATCACTCCTTAATCAAAGACTAGTTTAAAATGCAGTTAAGACCAAATACATGCTATTCTCCACCTCCACCAGTGACTCTGACTATCCTGCTATTACAACGTTAAATGGCACCAATATCACTCTTGCTAAATCAAACAAATACTTATGAATTTGGCTTGACAGCAGACTATCATTCAAGATTCATATTCAACATTTGACTCAAAAATTAACAATCAAACTAGGCTTCTTATATAGAATTAAAGGATGTCTATCTTTTTCAAACCATGAAACTATTGTGTGGTCAACCTTAATGTCTGTTAGGGGTGCACGATTCAGGAAATCTTCAAATTCGATTCCGATTCTTGGGGTCACGATTCGATTCACAATTGATTCGATTCGATTGATTCAAAACGATTCACGATTCAAAATAGATTCGATTTGCAGTTCAAAATCAATTCTCAATTCAATACATTCATAAATTTAATTCTAGATTGATGTTTTGGATTACTCTTTCCATTGGACATTTTTATAGGTCTCAAAGAAAAAAATCACACTGAATCAAATGTAAACATTTGCTACTCAATGTTAACCCTGAGTAAGATTTATTTTCCATTAGTCCACTCAGTCAATAGAAAACCAAGGTAGGCCTGAGACAAGAGGTAAAATGAATACTTAATATAAAAATAAAAATGATTACAAAGATAAACTGCTAAGTGCAAAACTTCAAATAATAACTTAAATTTATACTTCAAATAACAAAATCAAACAAACAACAGCTGCCTACTACATTAAGCTGCAAAGTGCAAACAAGAAAATTGATCAAATTTGTCAAATTGATCACTATAAGCGGATGATTATTATAACAATTTTGTTTCTTTTTCTTAATTTCTCATGCAGAGAACTATCTAATTGACATTTGTATATTTATTACATGAATATAAAGTAAAGAAATGGGCAGTTTCGCTATTTGCTGAATTATATTGACTGTTTCAGAAATACATTACAGCTGTTTAAACGCCTGTTTTGCTGCTGCATCTCCTTGACTCGTTTTTGGCAGTTTGTCATAAGCTTCAAGGAGACGTTTTTCACTAGGATAAAATGACTCTCATTCTCGTCCTCAGGTACCCAGCTGGCAGGCTGACAGGTTGTGTGTTGTGCGTTAAGCTGTGGGGGTGGGGGCTGCAGTGAGAAAATTGAACCAGACTCAACTTTTGGAGAAGCGCAACCTGTAACGCTGTACATCCCTGCCATATGACAAAAACATTATTAAGAAGAGGGGAGGACATTTCTCTTCGTTTGATAATGTAAAAAGTAAAGTTGGGCTTTGCTAACGGCCTCCTGACTCATTTCAAAAAAGACGAGAGAGAGAGAAGCAGTGGTCGAGCGAGCTAGAGAAGAGAGGGAGCGCTGGTATCGTTAGTGAGAAAGCGGGTGAATGAGAGGAAAAAAACGTTATTTTCTGATTGTTTCACTGCGGTTAAATAAATAAACATGCCCACAACCACACAAACCTGCAGAAGTGCACTGCAGAGCCTGATAATGGCATCAGTCTTGTCAAGCTCCTTCTTCCCTTCAAGATAAAAAAATCCAAAATATGTCCAAACAATTGCCTTCATTGCCGACTGGTAGGTTGTATTTGTTTTTCTGTCAGGTACTCCATTGCTTGCGGTCTCTCCATGACACACACTTCACTTTCTTCTTGCCCCCAGAGTTGGGTCCGGGTGGAAACCAGCACGGCGACATTGTGCCATCTATGGGATTTAGAGAGCTGACTCATGTCAGGAAAAAAATGGAAAACAGCGTCATGGCAAGACTGAAAAAACTGAATCGATTCTTGGAATTTCTGAATCAATTCTGAATCGGCAGAGATAGAATCCCGATTCTTATGTGAATCGATTTTTTTGTGCACCCCTAATGTCTGTCCTTTATTATGGAGATATTCTGTACTGTCATGCTGCCCCATCAACACTTAAGCAGTTAAACTCTGTTTATCACAGCGCATTAAACTTCACTCACTAATAACAAATATCATACACATCATTGTTCTATGTATCACAAGTTTGGATGGACTTATTTACAGTCAAGATGAAATAACCATCTCATGTTATTCATCTATAAAGCTGTACTTTGTCTTAGAATGTTAACTTTTGCTAATTGGCACTAAACATAAAACACAGCTGAGGCTGATGGAGATGACATTAATTTTGCAGGTATTTGGTCACTGATGCCAAATCAGTTCTCTATGGAGTTACATCTCAAAATGAAACCTGAGCTTTCAAGATATTGTCTGGCTTTACATGAATTTGTTTTACTGCTTCTTTTGACAGGACATGAAGTAGTTTTTCTTGTTTGATATCTGTAATTTCTGACTAAGTCAAATGTTCACACATGCAGCTAATTACACTGATGGACTGACAGTAGAAGCAACACATCTATGAGCAGTTTTAACAGCCTCTAAAGCAGTCATACCTTGTTTTTCATAGGCACAATATTTGTAGACTTTTCCAGATCAAAATCCAATCATATCCTTCCTGTGTCTCTCTTTCTCTGCCTCTCACTCAGCCTTCCATATTCACTGCTCAGAAAATACATTCCTGTGGGTTTATTCAATATTGTCTACTTTGTGCACATTACATCTAATCATTGTTATCTATGAAAACTCATATATAACAGCCAGGCTTGTTTAGTAAACAAACAGGATCTATACATAGCACTCCACATGATAAACCACCATAATCACCCTGTATTTTCCATAAGACGAAAATAAAATCCAATTCAATCATTCAAAACACAGAGATTTGTCTTTTGTCTGTGAGACTCCAAGCTGTGAGTTTATAAGAGTGCATTTGCCTCTGTCTTATAGCCTCCCTCACTTTTATTCAATCAAAGGGCCATTTTTATTGCTGGCGTGCAGGCACCTGATTGCAATAACCCAGTTGATAGATGGGGGTGGGGTGCTACTGTGGCAGGTGTGCTATATGCGCTAAGATAATCTGTTTTCATAAAACAACCAGACAGGTCTCCACATCAATAGTTTCTTTGTGTTAAAATTACTTGATAAAATATGTAGATTATTTCAGTGAGTTAAGGATCAGTGGGAAACAACAGCTCCTCTATTAAGGTCTTTGATTCACCGCTCCCCTGGTGTGCTTTCCTGTAGTAAAGGCCCTCAACAAAAAGGCATGGGGGACTATTTCAGAGCTGCTGATATTCCGATAATGCTAAAATATAACCTACCCGCTAGTGTGAATCTAACTGAACCCCAGCAAAAATGTATTACTCTTTGACCTTGTTTGTATTGCCAAATGAAAGCCATTTCATCTCAAACAATCTGTAGATGAAGAATGAGGGGTGTTTGCGGAAATGGAAAAATAAAAATCTTTAAAAAAGACATTGTTCTCTTATGGCACACAGTGAAGATTGCTTTTTGAGGGAGAGAGAGGTAGGTGGCTTTGAAAGAATTCTGCTCGACAGTTGGACTTTTGCCCCTGGTAGTATCTAAAGGATGAGTTGGTGCACTTTGGAGCTGATTCAGCAAGCAGTTATGTAAAAAGAGCAGTTCTAGGGTAAATTCATAAACCCATTTTATTTTTCATTCAGTTAGAGGTCTGAGTAGAGAATTTCAGTACTTTAAAATGTAAGGTTGAAACTTACAAACCAGTTAATACAGTGTGTCATCCAACCATGTCTAAAGGCAAAAGTGATGCTTTCATAACCTCCTCCTGCATCCCAATGTTTCTCCAATCTTTCTTGTGCCTTTTCTGTGTCTTTGTTTTCTTGACGCAAGAAATCAAACAAACAAGGTTAAGGATACACACTTTTGGACAGTCTCTCCACAAAGACATTCATGGTCATTTACATGAAAACTGACAGAAGTAGTATGAAGAATGAATTGTCAATGGATTGTCGATTTCTTGAGGGGTATGTGCCCCCTTATATTTTTGAGACTAATGGCTTTAGAAAATAATTAGTATCTACTTTTTCATCAAGTTGACCCTTAACAAAAATTCATTTTCTATATTTGCTCTCAGTATTCATCTCTGTCTGATAAATAAAACCACTCCTCTGTGGACAGCATTCTTGGTTCTTTCTGGTTGGAGCAAAATGTAGAAGGCTAGCACAGCAGAATTTTACAATCAGTGTACAGTATGCAGTTCTGAGTGTGAGGTGTGAATGCTGTCACACCATGAAAACAGTATGGACCAAATCTACAAAGAATGGATTGTGTCTGCTAATAGTAGCATCAGTTGTACAGCATTTGCACCCACAATCTGCCCTGTTTTAAGGTCCTATTCACAAAAGATTTTGCGCTAATGATATGCCGATACACAGTTTCCAGGTTTATACAGTTAAACAGCTCAATGAATCCTGAGCTCCATCAGAGCTGTAAAGACATTTTTAAGTAGCTGAACATCTGAGATAAGCCTGCCCCATACCCACTTGATCCCCACCAATGTCTGACTGAAGATTTTGCCCTAAATATCATTCAATATCAATTCAATATCATTTAACCCTCACAAGCCTGAAGATTTGAAGGGAGAGAGAGAGCCAGAGAGAGAAAGTTAGGAGTGAGTGTGCATGCAGCTAACACCGACAGTCCGAAGGTGCTAATAATATCTAAAAATAAAATCTACCTAAATCTAAAAAATCTAAAATCTAAATCTGCCAAACTGCATGTGGCAATTAGCGCTGGTCTTTGTGAATTAGACTCATTTTTGCAACAAAGCTTATTTGCATAGGAAGGGGCCAATTTTGCACTGAATATATGAATATTATCTAATTTACATACAAATGGCACAGGTGCATCATGACGCTATTTGCTTGGCAGCGCAGTTTGCAGTGCATTTCATCCTTTGTGGGTACTTTGTGAATTACAAGCTATCTTTTTGTCTCATTTGCACAAGTTCAGCAGCCATAAAAGCCACACAATCCTTTTTTTTAGATTCGGCCCTATGACTTTATTCAGGGGTTAAAGTGGGCCAGAACAATCTGGAATCTTCGATTAATAAGAAAATAAATCTGATTGGCATTTTCATATATAATAATGTGAAGCAAGTTCATTTTTCATGTGCAGCAGCCTGGTGTTCCTCCCAGCTGATACTCAACAAATCAGAAAGCAATGTCACCCCATGGCCCCACACCCACACTCAAAACACATCCTTTTTTCATTCTCTTTTCTTCAGTAGGTTCATGTGTGCAGATGTCCATAAACTCGTGGTTATGGTACTTCAGCATCTAGTTAGCTTCAGAAGGGGAGCAAGCCTAAATGGAGTTGCTTTTTTCTGAAGTGGTAGGTAATTTCAAATGCAACGTTTCAAACAGAGCTCAACAAATATCACCAAACACACATGCTGTTTTATGTGCAGCTTGGCTATCTGTCTTATTGGCTACCAGTACAGAAGCTGACACCCCCTGCTATGGGGGTACCTGACTGACATCACAAGCAGGGCTGGCCAGTGATGACTGACAGGAATCTCCTACAAAAAGGCCCTCCTCCCCTGGTCTGTCTGCTAGTATGAGCATTAAGTGCCCTCAAATTGGGATGAGTATATCCATTATTAACATTAATGTGTGATGATGATAAAATTTAAAGCTAAGCAATGTCATTCATTTGAGATTTTTTGATGGTGGTGGTAGAGAGCACTGTCTAACACTTTGGTCCAAAATCTCCCATAGGTGTTCAATTGGGTTGAGATCTGGTGACTGTGAAGGCCATACCATTTGACTCTCATCATTTTTATGCTCATCAAACCATTCAGTGACCACTTGTGCCCTGTGGATGGGGGCATAGTCATCATGGAAGAGACCACTCCCATCAAGGTAGAAATGTTTCATCATAGGATAAAGGTGATCACTCGGAACAACTTTGTATTGATTTGTAGTGACCCTTCCCTCTGAGGGGACAAGTGGGCCCAAACCATGCCAGCAAAATGCCCCCCACAGCATAACAAAGCCACCAGATCCCCTCACTGTAGGGACAAGCATTCAGACCTGTATCAGTCTTTCCTTTAATTTGTCACATGTCTGTACATGATGTGTTTTTGAAGTTATCTGGTTAATTCAAATGCAGTACAGTTCAGAGCCTCAGCAAGAAATGGGTGTTAAAGAGATGGTCAGCTGATCACATAGCCTGTCCACAAAGAAAACAAGTCCACCAGAGCTCACAGCACAAATCAATTTGGGAGTTATTTTGAAGTGAGTAATTTTTCCCCACTGCACTGCTACACCAAATCTTAGGGCTCCCCCACCTGCCAAATCCCACTTTAACCCCTGACTTTATTGGAATTAATCTGTAAATTACTTAGATCTTCATAAATAATCTCCTATATACTGTAGTTCAAGTGACAGCAGCATTACTGTGTGAGACTGTTACATCAGTGTTATTTAACTATAGTTAAATTGTTCTCCTTTACCCTTAATAGTATCAATTCATAATTGTACAGCACTGAAATGCCCCCTGAGAGAAGGAGATGGAAATAAGGAACATTATTAAGGAACTACAGCTACATGAAGAGAGTTTGAGCTTTCTCACTGACATGGCTGACTAGTAAACAAACCCTGAGCTGCGAGCGTTTTACATCTTTCCTGTTTAATATTGCTATTTATAAAGTTGTACACACTCGTTCTTTGATCAGAATTTTTCTGGTAGAAAACAGGAACTCAAATTTGGAAAAAAGTTAACTGATATCTGCTCTCAAACATTGCAATTGTATTTTTTAAGTCCAATCTGACTAATTTGCCTGGTCTTAACCATTCCTCAGATGCAGTTGAAACAAAAGATTATGTCAATAAGAGTTAAGTTAAATTTCTGTGGTTCCAACGTTTCTGCACAGAAGTTCATGACATCACCTTTTTCTAACTACTATCCTTTTTCAAATCAGCAAGAAGAGCATGGACGAAACAAGAAAAACAGCACAAAGACATCTCTCATGTGAAATAAACAAATATTGAAACTCTGGCAGAAAAATGTGCTCATGTTGGACCCCTTTGCCAATAGTAAGAAGCTGCATGAGAAAATTAGTTTTCAAGGCCTTTAAAGCTACTCTTGTTTGTGATTTTACACTTTATCTATTGTTAGTCACTATGAACAAAGGAGTCTGCAAAATGAATGTAATGTTGTGTAATATATCTGGTACCAAAAATAGCAGAGAAGTACATTATAGTAGTGTATAAAGGGTTGAGCTGAGCTTTGGGTTGCAGTGACTGGTAATGATTCTGTCCCTGTAACTTTAACCTATATGGACCCCAGTGGGTCCCCAGTCAGCCACTTGAATTATTCCATACAGCCTCATACCAAGTATGATTTAAACCTTTTAGAATACATTTCTAAATAATTCATCCATGCCAAGAGTTTAGCACTGCAAATGAAATACAATGATTATTTAATAGTATATAACTGTTGTGGAGGCCTCATGACATATTTAAAGGCAGTGAATTATTAAGTTCTCACCTTCACAGTTTGTCCGGCTTCAGGGCTGTCCTAGTGAGAACAGAAAGAAGTAATTAGAAAAGAGTTGGGAATACAGAAATATTTACATTAATAATTCAGAGAGAGATTTTAATTTCAGATGAGCTACAGCACCTCACTTCTTTCCTCCAATTAAGAAAAAAAAAAAGATTTTCCCTGTAGCTTATTTCATTGCTTATTTGTCTAGACATTTATTTCTTTATGACCAATTTTTATTCAGTTTTTCTTCGAGTGGGGAGACAAGGAGAAAGACATATAATATTTTTATACACTTATGGAAATATATACAGAATATAATATACACCAGTAGATACATAGATTACATGTACACTATTTAGGGCCCGAGCACAAAAGTGCCAGGTGCACAACAGTCCTTGGCACTGAAGGGAAGGGATTATTATTATTATTATTATTATTATTACTATTATTATTGTAGTACGCCATTGCATTTTGAGAGTCTTAGGATGCTCTAAAACTCACGAAAGTTGGCACACACATCAGCACTGACGAAAATTGCAAAGTTCTGTAGTGACTGGGCTCATAAGTGGCCAGCGGACTCCATAGTGCCCCCACACACAAGGCCATTTTGGGATAAGGTTTCTTTGATGTGCATGAAATTCGGTGGGTTCATTGCTCTCATCATTATTGACATAATACATATTTTTTCAATTTTTTTTCGCTCAACAGGAAATCAGCCATTTTGGATTTTGTGTGTCACTTTTCATTTTATGAACACATGTTTAAGGCCTTTAGGATGTGTGAAAACCAAGCAGCAACCTCTGGGGCTGAAAAATGAAGCCAACGCGGAAGTGCCAAAAACTGCAGTTCCTTGAATGGCCACTTGAGGCTGGCTCCAAAAGCGAGCCAATCCCCATAGACCCCCACGTTAAAATGCCCAACTTTACAGCAGAAATAAGCATTTGTATAGCCTGGTACAAAAAATGGTTTTGGTCTCAATAGCTAATTTCCCCTTTCATGACAACTGCACAGGGGGTGAATTTTTTTATAACTCACCCGTTTACATTTTATTAAGCCGTAATGTTATGCTTAATTAAGGACGTGGCTGCTTTGAGTGACAGGTTGATAGCTGCTAAGTGGCTTGTTTCAGCAACCAGGCTTCATTTGGCCCGCTTCAGCTCAAGCTCTTTGCACATTTGGATTAGCTGGGAGTTAAGCAGAGTCAGGCACTGCCAAGATGGTAATGGAGCACTATAGCTTCAAAACCGCTCTTCAGAAACCAGTGGGTGATGTAACGGTGGCTACGTCCATATTTTTTACAGTCCATAGTGAAAACTCATGAAACTTTGTACCTATGTTCGATTTAGTAAGTATTGCTATTAGTATCACAATTGGACTTGGGTGTGGCACATCGGCTCTGTATCACCCCTTAATTACTTTTAGCATTTTTGAGATGCTAGGGATGCTCAAAAACTAACCAAACTTTGCACATGCATCAAAAGTGGCACTGCCCCAAATTTCTCATGTTTGATAAGAGTCCAGGTCTGAACACATCTACATGTCAATGTTGAGTCATAGTCATCATGCCAGGTAAACAGGAACTCGGGCTTATGTAACAAACATCATCTGATTCACATGAAAATTACATGGTGTGGTCTGCACATAATATACAGAAACTTAATGTATAATTAGTGGGTGTTCTCTAGCACCAGATAGTGGACACAGGAAGTTATTTCCTACAAACAATGTCCAATATTCATGAAAATGTATTTCCATGTCAGGTGCCCTCTGGTAAATTTATTGCTGTATCGTCTTGCTCTGCAGTAACAGAAGTTTGACTGCAGTGTAGTTCGACTGCAGTGCACCCTGACATGCGCAAAGGAGCAAGGGCCTGATCATCACTGCTTGCAGCTTTAATTATTATTATTCTAGTACCTAGTGCCATTGCATTTTTGAGTGGCTTAGGATGCTCAAAAACTCACAAAAATTGGCACACATGTCAGAACTGGCGAAAATAGTTCTGTAGTGATTGTGCTCGGGCGTGGACAGCGGGCTCCATAGCACCCCAAAACATGTAGCAAAGTGGTTTTGTTATTTCAGCAAACTTTAAATTAGTGAATAATACCCTGTGTGTCTCACTTGTCCTTTAGTTGGTATTAATGTAAAAATTTTCAGATTGTTATTAACATATGGGAGTTATTTTAATGTTACTAATCCTTGTTTGTAGTTTATTTTGAAATTCTTTTATTTTGGTAAATGGTAGCTCAGTCCATAGTTGTTCATGGAAGCATTCTGTGTTTCTCTCAGACAGAGATGTAACTGAGAGAAGCAGGTACACAGATGCAGTGTCCAGATATAGTGTTGAGTTTGTTGCAGTGCAGTACGAGGTTGGTGTATGAATGCAGGAAACAGAGTATTGTAAAATGTAATATGTTGCGATTTTGGAGCACTGTTTCTGTAGAGTTGAGCAGGGTTTTTGATGAACAGTTGATGCTGTTAGCATGCATGCTGATACCCACAGCATTATGGGAAATGTAGTTTCTGTTCTTGAAGCCACACACAACATTTGTTTGTATTGTTAACTGAAATATTTATGTTGGTATTATATCCTAGAGTGTAAAGATGGTGGGTGGGACTGATTTTATTTATTTATTTTCATAAAATAAATGAGGGGTCACCTGTCCATGAGGGGTTCCTTGATGTTTACTGTCCCTGTGCACTCTGTGTTACTGCAGGTATGCCTTAAATTCCATTATACGATCACCTTACTCATTGTAGCTCAGGTTAATATACAATTATACTGTTTCCATAAAGTTGTGCAATGTACATACTGTATATTGTGTTCCTCTGAGTCGGAGATGTAACTGAGAGAAGCAGAGAGAGACACCTGTCCACGAGGGGTTAGCCTACTTGATCATTATTGCCCCTGAGCACTCTGTCACTGCAGATCCCAGTAAAGCTTCCCAGAGAGAGAGAGCGGTTGTGTGGCTGTGGTTTATGACAAATGCAAGGCTATTTTGGAATAACGAACAATGTTTCTTTGAAATTTGCATGAAATTTGGTGGGTACATTGCTCTCATCATTCATGACATGACATATTTTTTTCCAATTTTTTCGCGGAACAGGAAGTCAGCCATTTTGGGTTTTGTGTCAATTTTCATTTTACGAGCACGTTTGAGGCCTTTAGAAGGCATGAAAACTAAGAAAGCTTTGCACATATGTTCTAACTAATAAATGCTTCAGGTAGTATAAAAATTTGGCCTGAGCATGGCATTTTGAATCCTTAGCGTCCCCTAATTACTTTTACCATTTTTGAGGTGCTAGGGGTGCTCGAAAAACTCACAAAACTTTGCACATGCATCAGAAGTGATGTGACTTGATATCGGATAAGGGTCTTGGGCATGGGTGTGGCAAAATGGCAAAATTTTTAAATTTGGTAGGCAGATGTAACATCTCCAGACTTAAAAAAAGCCTCTTGGAGCCATACCCTAAGTTCAACAGGACTTTGAATCTACTTTGCAAAGCTTTTTATATTTCATGGAACGCCCTTGTCATGGCATGCCGCTAAATTTTGCCCAAAACATGTTTAAGGCATTAAACAGGAAGTTGTTGTAACTCCACTTTGCATTGTCCAATCTGCCCCAAACTTCTCATGTTTGATAAGAGTCCAAGCCTGAACTCATCTGCATGTCAATATTTAGTCATAGTCACAGCACTACCTACTGACAACAGGAAATCAGCCTTATGTGACAAATGTCGTCTGATTTGCGTGAAATTTAAACGGTGTTGTCTACACATGATATACAGCAAAGTGACGTATAATTAGTGGGTGTTCTCTAGCGCCACATAGTGGACACAGGAAGTGATAGTTATCTCCTACATGCAATGTTCAATATTCATGAAAATGTATGTCCATGTCAGCTGTCCTCTGGTAAATGTATTGCTACATTAATATATCACTTATGTAGTGTTGCCTACATGCAACAGGAACTGAGGCCTAAATGACACATAGTTTGTCAAATGTATAAATAGCTTCTAATAAGTCATATCCAACACCACGTAGTGCACACCAGAAATAATATTTTGCTCATTGACACAGTGTCTGATAATCCTGAAAATTCAGAGCTGTGTAAATAGATCTACAGCAACGATGCCACATCTGCTTCCTCTGACATGCACGAGGTGCGAAGGCCCATTCATCACTGCTTGCAGGTTTAATTGAATTACATGTTTCAACATAATTTCCATACATTTGTTCTCATTACCATTTTTGTATACATGAATATACACATATCTATACACTATGTCATTGTCATACATATCCAGTAATGTTAAAAATGCCTGTACTTGGAACAGAATTGAGATAATGTGCAGACACATTTTTAATATTTACATTTGCACAATGAGCAGTAGTCAGGTCAAAGGTTTTTGAATCTCTATAGTTCCTTGTGATCAGGCACCAAATGCTTCAAGTGATAAAAACATTCACTGATGATCGTGTTGGGTTTGGCAGGAGTGTGTTTGGTTATTAGTAATAATTCATAATTATCAGAGATAATTATTGATATAAAATCAAGAAATTATTAATATCAATTAATAATAAGGACACAAACTGTTGTGTCCAAACATGGGTACAATGACTGTTGGTTTGTGAGGAGCACGGCTGATTATAAGCAATAATTAATAATTATCTAAGATTTTCTAGGATTAATAATTATCTGAGATAATTATTAATTATAAAAATGAATACAATTATTAATATGAATTAATAATTACAGGGCACCTCCTGGAAAAAGGGACCAATAACCAAACAATAAGGTAGTCACATAAAAGAGTTCACCTAGAATGCTAATATCTGAGGGATATCAACATTCACAGGTGAACAAAGGTTTGAATTTGAGTCCTGACTCTCTCAATCAGCCACTTTTCACAATATATAAAGACAATAATGACAAAAGACTTCTCTTTAAGATACAACAATAGCAGAGTTAACAAAGTTAGCCAGTGATTTGAGAAATAAATCACTATCTAAAAGCTAATTCTTCTAAGCAATAACAAAAGCTATGTACAGTGAAAACACATGCAAGCGGGACTGTGCATGGATGGACAGCAGTCAGTAACACATTAGTGGTCTCATTAGTCATGTGCATGTCTATATAGATGCTTAGCAAATGCCAGTTGTTGAGCTTTGGTGTCCCCGTGCATCCACCAGTCCATAGCCTGACAGTGTACAACAATGCACTTCTTGCCATGTCTTCACTTTAATTTCGGGAATTGTTTTGTTTGTTCCACCGACTGTATTAACAGCCCCTGCAGATGTCAGCCTCTCAAACTTTCTTCTGTTTTTAATATAGCTGCCATTCTCCACAGGAACAGCATGTACATTAATATTCATGAGGACTTTTGTATTGACCATTTTTGACTAATTGTGGGAGCGTAAGGGGGTGGGATATGAGGTTTGTCCGTGTGTGCACATTTTTAGGTTGACTGTGATTTATGATTGGAAAAATGCTTGCATTCGTACATGCACAGTTTTGTAATTCAGATTACTTTTTGGCACATGCCAGTTTTGGCTTTTGTGTGCATGCACACTTTTGGTATGCATCCTACACACTGTTTTATAAATGAGGCCCCACATCTGAATCCAATAGAAGATCTTTTGGGTATGGTAGAATGAGTAGAACAGCATGAATGTGCAGTTGACAAACCTGCAGAAATTATGTGATGCAATCAAGACAATCTCAAAGGAATGTTTCCAACATCTTGTGGAATCCATGCCACAAAGATTTGAGAGCAAAGGCAGGCCCTACCCAGTATTAGTATGGTGTTCCTAATAAAGTGCTCAGTGAGTGTATGTCAATATATCCAACTTCACACAATCACAATCACAAACAGTGACTGGATGGAGGGTCTCAGCAGCTCAGGAATTACCATTCACTGTGGTTAGCAAGTACTGTATCATGAATGAGCCTTGTTCAAGTCACTATTCAACACACTCTCCTAATAATTATTTTCTTTTACAAATAATGCAGGGGAGGGAAGTGTGTGCTGTAAATATACAGCAGTAGAGTTCAGAATCGAGGGTGCCCCAGTACATTCCCTGGTTAAATTGCTGTATCCGGCCAGCTGCCTGGTTAGCAAAGTGCACGTGGTAGCTGTAAAACCTTGTCCCTCCAAAACATAAGGCCATGACAAGCACGATAGATAGATAATCATCTAGCTCAGTTCTCTGTGTGGGAAATGCTGACCAGATAACATCATGGTACAGAGAAAAAGCGAAAGCAAATTCTGTGGGAGTTAAGTCTTTAGACTGTGAGGTGGGTCGTGGAGGTGCACAGAACCGAAGCTTGTCTGTATTTCCCTGAGCTGGCTAGTGTTGATGAAGGATGACTTAAGGAGCTGGGCTAAATCTACATAATTACCGGAGAGAATCTGTGAGAAGGGCGATAAACTGATGAAGCTGGCTGGGCAGGTTGTGCTGCCGTGGAAACGTTGAAATTGGTAGCACAGAGAGAAAAAACATCAGGGTGTTGGGGAAGGGATGGGGTGGGAATGGAGAGGGGAGGGGGAAAGCATAGACCAGTTGGAAGTGAAAGAGGAGGCTGAAGATCACCAGCTTCGGTAGCCTGTAATTGGAGCCCTTGTGTCATTGAATGGGGCTCTCCTACTGCTGTGTTGGCTATGGAAGAAAAATGAGGAGCAGAAGCCGTGTTGCTGAGAATGGCTGAAGGAAGGGTAGAGGAAGGGATGATGGGATGAAAGGATGCATGTGCACAGGGATTTTGTGAAGCCTGCGAAGACAAGGATGAAAAGAAAGCTGAGATCATCTGAGGGAAATCAGAAACAGAAGGAGCAGGCACGGGGGGACATACAATCTGGCCCCCACCAGTGGGGGCTGATGATGCAGGCTGAGGCAGTGAGGGCCCTGTGACGTCACTACTGACGACGCTGGCAGTTGGCGACTCAGGTGAAGAACCCAGAAGTGCGGCAGATACGGAGTCTGTCGCTGTGTTGGTGGAGGCTGAATACAGTCTGAAAAGTTCAGCTCTGTGTGTGTTGCTGTGAAATGGGATGCCTTTACCTCACAGGAAACGTTGGAGGCGAGCAAAGGTCCAGTCTCTGATATTCAGCTCAGTTTGTGGACGCAGAGACTGGCGATTCGCAAATGAGGGCGCACTGTGAGTGTGCCATGGTGAAGAGCTGGGAGCTGGAAGCCTGCGTGATGGGGATAGCTGCCGATGAGGAGAGAGTTGGAGCTGGCTCCTACAACCATGCCCATGGCATCCAGCCCTCGCTGAAGGAGGAGAGGAGGCCTGAGATCTGCTGGACTCTAATGTCGGAGTCAGAGAGATCTTGTTGGCAGAGGTTGAATGGAGACGTCGGCGGGACTGAGGTATGCTGACGACCGAACACAAGCGACTACGTCAGGGTGTTTGGCTGCGGTCTGGTTGCTGCTGCAAGTTTGGTGGACCGGTGTTGAACAGATCGTCATACAGATTGCCGTCTGAATCGACCGGGTAGATCCACAGTTCTGGATCCATAGCAAGTAGACGATTTTTTAAGTAGTCTCCGTTTAAATCGAAGTTCTTGTGTCAAGCGTTAAGGCATGAAACACAGTCTGATCTCGAGAAATTTGAGACAAACAAGGTAGGATGGATTGACCTGGTATAAGTAGGCTTGGCAGGTGATTAGAGGTGTGGTTGAGGCGTGGCAATCCATTCTTATGTAGTTAACAAGTTAACTACATAAGAATGGATTGCGCTAATAGCATTGTGAATTGCGCAGCATTTGAAACCGCAATCTGCCCCGTTTTAAAGTGCTATTCACAAAAGATGCAGCTGAGTTTGCCCTTGTACAGCGTCTGATTGAGTGAGTGGAGCGGTTTCCAGTGTTTCAAACTTTTCTCCACATTTCAGCACACAGATTGGTTCATAATGAAAAAACTGCAGAGAGCACAAAAGCCTCAATTTGCATGTCTTTAATTAGCAGAGGTGCGCACACACAGAGCTCTCCACAATCACAAACCAACTTTCATGTATTTTGCATCTTCTACTTCTCTAGTATTTCACATCTATAATACAATCTACTCAAATGTTAAATATCAAAATGCTGCTATGAATGTGATTCAGGCAAGTCTGAAACGTGTTAGATTAATGTCTGAATCTTACAATAATGTCGTTAATGTATCTGGGATGTTGCAGACAGATCAGTACTGATGTTCTGTGTGTCACAGCTGGCTGCAGCATTACACAGCGAGACAGATAAGAGTGTCTTTAAAGTGAAAAAGAGGCTGTGCGCATTTACGCAGGCGGCACAGCAGCGATAACTTCATTAACACCGGATTGGTCAAGATCTGACGGTAATGTTCTGTGTTCTGCTACACATCTACACAGGTCAGCTGTTAGACACTGATTCCAGGTTCATATGGTGGGAATGTTTGTAATAAAGAAGCCCTTATGGATGAATTCTGAGCTCCATCAGCGCTGTTATTTTTGTTTTTAAATCTGAGATAAGCTCACAACCCCACTTGATTTTCCCCCATGTCTGACTGTAGATCTCGCCATTAATAGCATTAAGTATAAATTCAATATCATCTAAGCCTCACATGCTTGAAGATTTGAAGAGAGAGAGACAGAGCAAGAGTATGAGTAAGAAGTGAGTGTATGCACGCAGTCAACACTATCTGAAGACGCTAATAACTCCTAATTCATATTGTGCATGTGGCAATTAGCGCTGGTCTTTGTGAATTAGACTGTCTTTGTAACACATGTATCAATATTGCCTAATTTACATACATGTAAATACAACAAGCGCATCATGATGCTATTTGCTTGGCAGCGCAGTTTGGGGTGCATTTCACCCTTTGCAGGTGCTTTGTGAATTACACACATTAGACATCTTTTTGTCTCATTTGCACAAGTTTGGCAGCCGCAAAAGCTGTGCAATCCTTCTTTGGATTTGGTCCTATGTTTATTTTGTAAATGAAAGCACTTTAGTAAGTTTTCCTCAGGATGTACTGTGGACAGTAAAGTCTGTTCTCAGTAATTAGAAAGATCAATGGCATAGAACTGACACTATGCAGATGACACTGTTGTGTACACACATGGAAAAACAGCTGAGTTAGCTGCTGCTAAGCTAATGTTGCATTGGAGAGGATCACCGATGGGCTTGATCAATCATGTCTGATTATTATTATTATCTATGTCCCTAATATAAATAGATATTTTCAAGGGTTAACAGTTTTTTTGGTGTAAGATTAATTTGTTTTTCATTTTGAGATAGCCTACTTATTAGGCCAGGCTACAGATGATATAATTACAAGCAATTAAAATTAATTGAAAGCAGTGGGTAGCCTAACTGATTTGCAATGTGATAGGTTAGATGCTTATTCTGATACCTACTTAAACAAGAGCCTTGACAGTCATCAAGTTTCAGCCATGGCAGATCTGGCTCTGTTAGAAGACCTCTATGCACCTGTAAAACGTGAGAGGGTTTTTCAGGACCGCAGGGATCTTTTTATGGAGAGTGACAAGTGGCTATTAAGTCGCTTTCATCTCCCAAGACATCTCCTTCTGGAATTATGTCACAATTTGGAACCTCAATTAAGGAGAGAAACCCAACGCTTGAATGCCATACCTGTGCCAGTGCAGGTGCTCTCCACGTTGGGGTTTTTGACCACTGAGACCTTTTAGCAACAGATCGGGGATAGGTCTGGTATGTCACAGCCCACCATTAGCAGAACAACGCCAGCAGTGTTGGTGTCAATCAATTCCCTTTCTCGTCAATACATCACATTTCCTTACAATAATGTTCAGCAAATCGTGATTAAAAGAGAATTTTATGAAATTGCTGGGTTTCCTAATGTGATCGGTGCGATTGATTGTACCCATGTGCATCTTTAGCCACCACCCATGAATGATTACGTATACATCAATCATTCATCAATCACTCCATAAATGTTCAGGTCATTTGTGATGCCAGGCTATCTCTCCTAAACGTCGCAGCCCGGTGACCCGGGGGGACACACGACTCCTTCATCTTTCAAGGACACGGCTACAGGAGGGCGCACTGCAGGTCCGGCGCTATCTCCTCGGTGAGTAACTACTGTGTTAAAATAGTATTCTAAATGTATTTGAATGACTAATATTTTGGTGTGATTTGTGCCCTAGGTGGCAAACGCTATGCCCTCACGGAATACCTGGTAACCCCACTGGCCAACCCTGTAAAAGAGCAGGAGTGCAGATTCAATAGTACGCACATACGAACACGGGCCATGGTGGAGCGCTGTGTCAGGGTGCTTAAGGGCAGATGGCTCTGCCTAGGATCAGCAGGGGGAACTCTACTGTACTCACCAGAAAAAGTTTGCAACATCATTTTGGCCTTTGGGGTTCTGCACAATGTTGCGCAGGATAAAAGGGTGCCATTTGATGATCCGATGCAGCCAGATGAACTTATGCCCACAGAGCCGTGGCCAGCACAGCCCGATCAGGGGGCTATACAAAGGAGATAGGACCTCATTCATCGCTTCTAGAATGTGAAGTATTAAATACTTACATTTGGCAAGTAGGCTATTTTTCTGGGACCTCTGCTGTCAGAATCCAGGGTCATGGTGGTCGGCCAGCATGGGGGGTGGAAGACATGCGCCCTCTCTCACAGCTGGGGGTTGCCTCGCTCTGTGGGGCTGGCTACGGGCCAGTTTGTGTAGCTGAGGGCTGAACTCCACTGGTCCCTGGCTCTGATTGATCTGAAACATCATTAAAAAATGAGGAAATAAATATACTCTGCAACCGTGTAATTCTTTCTTTCTTCCTTTGATATGGACAGAGCACATTTAAATATAGGCTAAAAAAAATATATATATATAGGCAAAAAAAAAATACTAGTAGTCTAGGCTATTAAATATTTACCATTACCTGGCTCAGACACAGTTGGTGTGTCTGTGTCTCCTCCGCCACTTATGCCCAAGATTGAAGCAAATCCGAAGAGCGCGGCCACACCTCCTCAGTCTGTGTCAATGCAAGACCGGGGTCCAGCTGGTCCCCTCCAGTCTGCATGGTGCTCTGCCAAAGGGCAGCAACATGCTTTTTGGTGGCAATTTTGGGGTCTGATTTTTTCTTCACCTAAATGTAAAGAATTGCAATATAAGCAAGATAGAAAAATAGATAGATAGATATCATGGATGTATAAATTAAATATTCAAACCTCAGCTGGAGTTCAATTGTCAATGCCAACACTACTGACTGCAGCAGTGATTTCTTTCCACACTGCATTTTTCTGATTTCCTTTGATGCCACTTTTCAGGCTGCCAAATAGAACTAACTTCAGTTTTGGTTCAGTTTGGACTTGTGACAATATGGTTTCTATTTCAGTGTCTGAGAAGTTTCTCTTTTTGGCTGTGTTCCACATCTCCATATTGTAAACTCTAGGGGTGAGGCCTCTAAACCGAGAATATATAGGGGCGTGACATTTAAATGGCAATTGTTTTCAGCCGCCACATTTATCAACACATGATCATTCTTATGCTGTGTTTGACAAGATACAAACATTTCATGAATCACACGTGAACCCTGTTGTGAGATAATTTCAGCGCTCGGATCTGCACTGGTTTCTACATTAGATTGATAAAAGAGGGCCTGAGGAGACTGTGAAGCAACACTTAGTCTTATGGCTTTGTATGTCAATATAAAAACATGTGATGGTAAATAGTGGAAAGTTCAAAAACATTTTCATTTTAGCATTTAGACATTTTTAGATACACATCTTCTAACTCAGAAAACTGTTCCACTGCTGCATCACAAGATGAGGCAAGGCAAGTTTGTTTGTGTAGCACCTCTCAACAACAAGGCAATTCAAAGTGCTTTATGTAAGACATATAAAGGCACACGAGAGATCACTATTAACTGGCCATGTACCCTGTAAGATGTCTCCCTAACATGCTATTCTAGTTTCCGATTTTCACCATTGACCTGGCTGTGAGCCCTGAACCACCGAGAATTAAATTCCTACAATAGTTAAAATTATTATCAGAATATTGTGACCCACAGATTAACTAAAGTTCAGTGGGCAGGGCTCTGCTAAGCACTGCAGTGTACGAGATTTAAAAGTGATGACTTCTGTTTTCTTTGCAGGTAGAGACATATTTCCACCACAACAATGGATCTGTGTCCTTTCAGAGCTCTGCAGTGTCCCTGAGGACAGAAGCAAGAGAAAACTGACTTTAAGACATCAAGTATTTTGGTCAACAGGTTGGCATAAATAATTTCTCTCATAAAGATTTGGCAACACATAACATAGTAAAGTATTAAACACTGTGTTTCAATATTTGCATAATCAAACATAGCTGCTATCTCAAGAAGAGGTTTTGGGGTGTCTGTACCAGGTCACTCTGACCAGAAGTGACTGCAACGTTGCCAGTTAGCTGCCAAATATATTTCCAGCGTGCTAAGATTAGTTAGTTTATAGATTATAACTGGCAGTAGCTCTGTTTTCTCCTGGCCCCGGCAGCTTTCTGTGCAGCCTCTCCTGGTCCCAGCAGCACACAACAACTGCTGATGGCTTTTTTCCTGCTAAATGTGTGTGTAAGGTTGCCAACTTCCACTAGTAGAAATAGAGAGCGGTCGCAGATGGATAGTGTTTTGTTGAAGCACGTTTTGTTTAGTAACTTGTGTATGATTGTGTGAGGGATGGATTAAAATGTACTAAACTCAAATATTCACTGGTGCTCTGGATTGCCTGCATATATATATAT